>NC_089837.1:420010462-420337128 GCF_035609145.1 Eleutherodactylus coqui | reverse complement strand
CACACAGGAAGATTTGGGACCCTGTAGTCCTGATCAGTGGGGGTCACTGCAGTAAGATAGGGGCTACCTTTATATGTAACTCAACCCCTTCAGGAAACGCTGCAATACAGGACTCATGCACCTCTTACAGAATGCATAAAGAAATCCTAAAGGAAAGAATTGAATAAAGTTTTGTGTTTGGTTAAAAGGAAAAACTGCATCAAAAATGACATATGTGAATCCATCCCTACCAAAGACTTAGCATAGTCGTTCCACACATATATACAAGAAAATATACCTTCGACATCCATTAATGTTACATATGTATACATAAATTGACATACGGTAGATGTTATGTTTAATCTTGGCTGCCACCTACAGGGAATTAGGAAAATATGTATGCCGTGAGATTTTCTAAAACTTCAAAACAACTTTATAGTAAAGAACCCTGCAGCTTTCTTACATGAATGAAATGTTAGTGACCTTTTAGCTAAATTCCATTGCATGAACAAATACATGAAGAATGACATTACTTGTCTCACATTATATGTCATTATGCCCTTTGTTATGCAACGCTATCAAGATACCAAACAATTACAGCTGCTGATACTAAGAGCCCTTTCACACCAGCTTATGCGGAAAAATGCTCGCCTAATCATAATGCATTATGCACATATTGGCACATATTGCTGAACTTTTTGTGCTCACAGGGCCAGTTCACATGGTCGAGGGACACATCTCTTCCGTGATTTTGAAAGCTAAATCAGGTGCATATGTCTTTTTTCCATGAAATTGTGCAGTGTATTGCACATTTGCACACATATTCAGCGCGTATTTACGCACCCCCCCATAGACTCCTATGGGAACCTTTGGCGCGCTGATGCACATAAAAATAGAGCATGCTACATTTTTTTTGTGCACTCGCAAAATAGGGGAATGAGAATGAATCCATTGAAATCAATGGGTTCTATGCTTTGCGCTTTGTTGCATGTGCACGCAAACACATTTCGTGTGAAGGGGCCCTTAAGGCTCTTTTAAACGGAACGACTATTAATCAAAAAATCCTTCAAATGAGCAAAAGTGAACAATAATTTTTCGGTGTTAATGCGAGCCAACGACTGAACGACAAATGATAATTGTTTGCTTTTCGCTCGTCGTTCATTTTATGCAGGTGTAGAAATTATTGTTGGCTCGTTGACTTATCGTTCGATTTAAACATTGCTCATTCAGTCATTTACATTTCATTATATAGCAAATGTGAAAGATTGAACGACTCTAAATGACTAGTAATTATTAGGAAATTAAAGTACCGATGCTTCTGGTGGCACAATGTACCACACAGCTGTGCTACATGCACGTCACCCGCACAGCACTGCTACATGCACTCACACACACAGCTCTACTACATACATTGTTCATCCCATACAACAGGGATCAAAAGCAGCACAGCACTGGAGATGAAGGACCTGGGATGACGTCACTGTCATGCTCTGATGACCTCACCGTCATGTGATCAGAGGCAAAGGTCCTTCATTGCCAGTAAGGGAGTTACAAGCCCCGCCCCTTATCACATGATGGTGACATCATCTTTGTGAAGATTACGGATGGAGTACAAACCCCCTGCAGCCTCAGTTGCTAAGGAATACTAACAATTACCTAGTCGTACAGCAGACGTGTGCGTACAGGACATGTGATGATGTCACCATCATGTGATCAGGGGCTGAGTATGTAACTCCCTCACTGAAGATGAAGGACCTTTGATGACCTCACTGTCACGTGATTGGGGTGGAGCATGTAAGTCACTCACAAATCCACTCACTCACGCACAGACGGACGGACAAGTTGTCGTTAGTAGTTTGATTCTCATTTGAACTAGCCAACAATATATGAGCAAAGAATGAACGAGCTAGCAATTAGGTCACTTGCCTGTACACTTATTTAAATAATAGTCGGCTCATCTAGATGGACCCTAATGTGTAAAAGAATACGTTCCAACGTGAAAAATTTCTTGCAGATTTAATATGCAGAGAACCTTCATGATTCACAGTAAATTACGTGTATTAAAGGTTTTCAAAAACCTGTATTCATAGTATGCAGCAGACTTTTACCATGAATTTTATACTTTGCAATGTTTCCAAAATCCACTTTGTGGCTCAAGGCACAGAGCAGCCTTTGAATTTGAACCCAAACAAAAGCGTGATCAAATGTATTTGTATTTGAATCACAAGGGTATAAGTGCAGGTACCAACATCAATTCCAAACAGCTTGTAAAGCCAGAATGTTGTATGGAGGAGGTAGCACAGGTGCAAAATACTGAATCAACCACTCACACACCTACCATTCAGGAGGAGGGTAGTTTTTCAGTAGAAAGGCTTATTCAGATGACTGTATTTGCGCAGGCATTTCCTCGTGTTAAAAAGTTGCACATATAACGTGACCATGCGATACATTGGATCTCAATTGCTTCATTCAGACGAATGTGTTTTTTCTGCGCAAAATATTTATGCCAGAAAAATAGGTCTATCTTTATCAGCTGTATATTTTATATGGGGCGTGAAAAGATAGGTCTTGACCTATATTTTGCCGTGTTACGCAGAAAGCGTAACAAAAAGGGAGGGGGCGGGAGTTTCTCTGTGTGCAATGCTGGGAAAATAAGACAGCTAGCTTTAATTAGGCATTTTATTGCCATTCTGAGGGTTTATTCTAATTGTTACTTGCCATCGCTTCAGTGTGTTTTTTTTAACAGTAGGGCTGCGTCCAGTGTGAATGATTTTAAAAATGCCAATTCCGATTGGGATTCAAGATTGATAAAAATTCATGCATGTGAATATACATTTTGTACGGGTGGTGTATATGCATATGCCTGTGTGAAGGAGCTTAAATGGTGGTTTCACACAGGCGTATTTGCATGTGCAATATTCAGAAAATAGAACGCATTGTTTTCAATGGGTTCATTCTCATATTCGCTTTAACTTCTATCCAAAAGTCGGGCAGCTGGACAGAAAGCAGGTGAACCCCATTAAAGTTAATGAGGAGAAAAGGGGAATCCCTGCCGCAGATGTGAAACAACCCTTAGATATGGTGGTGCCACACATTTTAACAGTATAGAACAAACTAAACTGTATAGTATGCAGTTTTAAGGATGATTTCACGCACAGTATTTTGCAAAACACTAGTCCTTGTGGTAGTTTTTTTTAAACAAATGAGAAATATAAGGGAAAGATTTCTCCTTCCCTATTTCCTGCTTCTGGCTTTGACTCAAAAAAAAGTAATCAAAAATTGCAGCAAAAGTTTTCCAAAAATTGTTAAATTGTTATGTGTCAGACTACTTGAATAGAACTACCATTTAAAGGGAATCTGTCATCAGTTATGCAGCTATAAAACCACCTACAGCAATGAAATAATGAAGTAGTACATATTTCTAATGTTATTTTGTTAGACATCCTGGTCAAATCACACCCTTTAAAAAGAATGTGTTCACATTTCCCTTGCCACATATAAAGTCCCGCAAACGGTCCTTTGGATGGGCCGAACCATTTCTGCTGGCCTGCACACCTCTCCTTTCTACTACTGTGGCATGGAAATGTCCTACACATCATCAAAGTGGTGATGATACTAATTGTAGGTCCAGAAGTGTGGGGTAGGGGGGGCCTGTGGTGCATGCACAGTTGAGTCTACGAAATCTGCCCATAACAGAAACAGATGAATGGAGAGCTTGATAGGCACATTGAAGAAGGGGAGGAGCCAAAGATGGATTTGTGTCAAATTCTTCAGAAACAAGTTGTGAAAGGGGAAAGTTATCATGGCGGTCTGGGCTGGTGCTGATGAAAGGGAAGTATGAACAACTCCAGTCAGAGAAGATATCACTTGTGATTACTAGATTTAACAGCACTGTAATCACTTACACGGTCTGCAAAGCACCTGTGTAGAGCTGGTATCCACTACTACATGTTCACTGTATGTGAATGATATTGTTTTTTGTACAGTGTTTTCTTTCTGCCCCAGTATGGTAGTAGTTTGTGGTCACATTCTGGGGGTATTATAATGTTATTATTGATAATATTGGTCCTTCTACTGATCTATATCTAGTAACATTATGGTGGCTTAATAGGTTAAAATAGGTGGAACCGTAATGTACACTTCCAGTCCCAACATGTTCAGTGCTATGTAAAAATTTTGGGGTGGCAAGATAAGAACACTATATAGTCTTCTCCCCTCCTACCACTTGCATGGCTGCAGTTGGCAATTTGCTGACCAACTTCTTTGCCCTACCTAAAACATAAGGCCACTTTGTAATTTTTTTCAAGGACCATTTTGAGTTCCTAATCCACCCCTGTCCATGTTCATAACTATCTAATCAGCACAAATATAAATCAGAGATGTAGAAAAACTGTATTTGCCATTTCATGTTTACCAAGCATTAGTATTTCTCCCTGACTATAAAATGGAATCTGAAATTCAATAACAACTTTCATATTGTATTAACAAGACTGTGATACAGTAGAAAATTTCCAATATGTACATTTTCATTATTTGCTTCTTATCACATTAGTGCAGAAGCACAATTTGTCTTTGTAAAGACCACATATTTTTCATTGCCTGAAAGATATGAGAATCATGAATTTTAAAGAGAATCATAAGCCGAGCTCTTGTTAACACCAATTAGGCTGCATGGTTAAAGCTATAACTCTGAGATCTCAAGTCAAATTCTCATTTTGAGCAGCAAATTAAGAAGGCAGCTAACCAAACAATACTAATGTGACTATTGTGGCCTACGCACTTTTGGCCTCTTATACCAACGAGAAGCCAAGAAAACAATTAAAACATGCAAACAAACCAGCTCTCCAATGCCCTTATGTATCAGGGAAGTATTTAAGAGTGCTATATATCATAATATCATTTTACTCTAACAATATAATATCAAAGCAATACTTACATCTGAATAATGAATATGAATGAGGTATAATAAATAAGGTATCTCATGTTAATTAAGAATGGCAGTCACAGTCCAGGAAACTTTGGACGAAAAGTGTTCAATATGGGGCCATCCACACTCGATACAGTCAATGACAGTCGTTCTTAATTTCTTGAATGCGTTCAGAATGTTCATTAAGTCAATAACAAACAGCGCTCTCTTCTGCATAAATATGATACCCCTCCTACTACACTTATGTGGACAACATTTTCTGTATAATCAATGACGTTGGTCCCTCACTGTTTCAACAAGGCCACATATTCGTTTTGTCAATTTTTATACTTTATGATCAATGACAGGAACTAAATACTGTAGTTGAATAGACAATTAAATTCTGTCTTTATGCAATAAACATGAGCATGGGCACAATATCATTGTTTGTATAGTGCTACTGTCCTGCGCAACACCAGAGACAACCGTTGGGGAGCGATTTTTTTTATTAACATATCCCTTTAATAGGGGTCACCTTTATGATACAAGTATGTTTACCTAGGAATTGTAATTTAGGCAGAAAAAAGACAAATGTCCTTCCAGTTCAGCCTGTTTCCGCCCCCCATGTTGATCTAGAGGAAGGCAAAAAAACAAAAAACAATGAGGCAGAGGCCAATTTACCCCATCTTGAGGGAAATCAATTCCTTCCTGACTCCATAATGGCAGTCAGAATAATCCTTGGATCAACAGAAAATTCAAAGAAGATTCCTTCCAGACCCAGGTCCAGCAGTTGACAGGTCCCTCAATCAACAACCCATCTGCTATGGTTGTGCCTACACAAATACTTTATATCCAGAGTTTCGACATCCAACTGTCAGTGCCAACAAACTGATCACTAGTACCTGTATGACTTGTGCTTTGGCATTAAACTAACTCAGAGGTTTTTTTCCAAGGCTTTGTTCTTTGATTAGTTATGTATCTCAGAACACTTATAATGCCAACTGATACTCCAACATGATAATAGAATCTATACACGTTTTTGAGCTGCCATAAGCTCCTTCCTAAGTAATATCCTCACCATGTATTAGTATTCCTCCCTCTGCATAAAATGGAATCTGAAATTCAATAATACATTTCATAACATATTAATGCGGCTGTGATAGAGTAAAAATATGATACTTTGAAAATTGCCCATATGTATATTTTGTATTATTTGCCTCTTATCACCTTAGTGCAGAAGTACAATTTGTCTTTGATTGCCTGAAGTATATGAGAATCATGAATTTAAAAAAAAGCTAATCATAAGCTGGGCTCTTTTTAGCGCTAATTAGGCTCTATGGTTACAGCTACAAGTCTGACATCTCAAGTCAAATTCACATTTTCGTGTATTCCATGTACCTCATTGCATAAAAATCTGCATAGCTTATTTGAATCTTGCAAACAGAGCAATAAGATCACAGTTTATCAATTTTAACACACTTTATGAGTTACACTTGTCAGAGTAATATGACATGATTCTAATTATTTAAATGTTGGCCTAACTACTTAAAGCATATGCTCTTTCAGACGAGGGTTTGGCTCATTATGGCATTTCTTTTTACTACAAGGATTTATAGACATGGCAGTTCATGTTGAATCACTGGATTTTTCTGCGACCCAAGCGAGATCAACAATCTGTAGTTAAAGCCTGCAAGTCGATTGAAAACGTAATTTGACTGCCATGTCATTAAGGCTCTATGCATACTGTTTGTTGCTTATGTTCATCGTGTACTTTGGGAAAATATGTTGACATTATTACTGATGGGGGCATAAAAGGCAGTGGTTTTACTGTGTGGAGAGCACTAAATTTGGTACTTACTATGTTACACCTAATTAGTATCTGAGGCAACATGGATTGGGAGATTGTGTAGAGGTGTGTAAAATGTAGGCAGGCTGATGGAAAAGCAAAGAGGCAAAGATTTTGGTATGTTAAATTCTGCAGAGATAGGTTTTGGCTGGGAGGAGTCATAATGGCAGTCTGGGCCACATGGAGAAGAAAAGGGAACATGAGCAACTCCAACCATGTTTGATGGGAGTTTTATTCAAAATTTGCTTTCCTAGTTATGCAACTGAAAACCAATGTTATATAGCAGAAAACCCCTTTAAGTACCAGATCTTAATTATTGATTGATAGATGTAGCAAACTATGTGAACCTAGCTAGTATTTGCCTTATAAACTATAATAGTTGTGGTAAAAGGGAGAGAAACTAAAACGGATGATGTTATACATGAAATCACATCTACTTGAAGCTGATATAGTCAAAAATGGTAATGCAATATGGCAGCACTTGGACTGCAAGCACCTGCAGCAGAGGATGACATTTATCACAGACTCTTGACCTGCCAAGCCAAGAAATACGAATTTCATTTATTCCAGTCATTTTTCTTACCTCAGTCATTGATCACGGCCCTTAAATTTATTGTAAATAATTTATGCAGTCTGTATTGTGCAAAAACAAACTTTGAACAACATTGATGATTATTTTGGATGTCACTTTTCTTTTGCAAGACCACAAATGCCAAAATAATCCATTAATCTTTTCAAGCAGATCTGTAACTTACAATATGCTGTCCTAGTAAAGGGCATCATATTAGAAGTACAGGTCTTCTATGTATCTTTGCCAAATAATGCAAAATTAATTTGCAAACTTTTTTTATCATTACGAACAAGGAATACAGTTTACTCATCCTCAGAAATCTGCTGTAATCGTGTGCACGGTGCACCTGGAAAAACAGATAGCAAGAGGGATGTCTTATACTTTCCCAACATGTGATGAAGGGGTTGTCTAAATTTCCATGCTCTCTGCTTCATATTTAAATGAAAACTATCATTTCTATTCACAGTAAACTCTCTCTCATTAAGGCTGGGGTCACATGTTGCAGTTGCAGCATGGCTGAATTGTGCCCATGATGTGATCCAATCTGCAGTTGCATGCATTGTTTTCTAATTGAAATCAGCTAAAATCAGTTTTATTGTTAATGGCAGAATGGATATGCAGTAAAACAGAAGCTTGATCCATGACTAGGGGCCTAACTTTAAAAGATTATATATAACGTTTGAATAGGTCCTCCTTCCCACCCAACTTTAAACTGGCAGTGTGTCAATTTCTGCTGTGGATTTGCACACTGGATTTCACCCCTTTCAATGTAACAGGGAGAAATCTGCAGTGAATCTGTAAATATTACACATGTGAATTTTTCTGCGCTCTCATTTTCCTACGATGTGTAGAACGAGGCTAAGGCTTCATTCACATGAGCATATATCAGCCGCACTTTTATGGCCGGCCGATATACGGTGCCCATCTTGGGAACATCTTGGCTGTGGTGTGACCACAATATTTGGGCTCAGCCTTAAGCCTCATCAGATTTTGCAGTATTTTGCTTTAGTATTTTGAAGTCAAGTCAAAGCCAGGAGTGCTCTACTACGAGAAAAACGATAAAGAATTTTTTTTACCATTTCCGTGTTTTGGAACCATTCCTCATTTTGGCTTATAAAAAAAATCATTGTCAAAAAAAGCACCTAGAAAGAGTTGTTGGAATCGAATGAAACCTTACATGTTTAATTGCAATGTTGAGAAAAGTAAGTGATTACAAAATCAGAGTAGAAGGATAATTTGTTGCAGAAAACTGAACACTTGAAGGAAGGCTCTAGTACCCTGTTGGGCCCCCAAAGCTTGGATGCAAGATGTGATACAGGCAGGCATGGAGGCATACAGGTTGTGTATTGTATCCTGCAGCATATTGGTCCACATTTGCTGTAACTAAGCCTCTAGATCATGCAAACTTGTAGGCTGTCAAGGTTGGCTATCCATTTGGTCCCATACATTGTTTATTGGTGATAAATCTGGCAATCGGACAGGAATTCTTCACTGAAGATGACCTGGTTTCAGTCAATAGCAGTCTAACTCCGTTGTTTACGACACCACTGCAAATGAAGGTGATGGTTGGATAAAAAAGGTAGTACATGTAATGGGCAGTACATTCAAGTACCTGAAAATGATTCTGACAGACACAGGAGCCTTTATCAATGGTGCCACCTGTCTCTCGATGGTGGACAATGTAATAGTTGGAGCTGCTAAAGTTTGTCTGATGATCAGATGATCCTCTCTACTGATGATCTGTTGAAGGCAACCAGAGGCAGGTCACTTTCTGTGCATGCCCTCACACAACCACTGGTCCCAACACCTCTTAAAAGTTTAGTCAGATTGGCCAATTGTCTATACGACCATCAAGCTTCTAAAATTCCAATAATGTGTCCCTACTCAACCTGTGCTAACTAGGTGAAATGTCTTTGATTGCATTGTAGAGACATGTCTAGGGGTCAACAAGCTCTACAAAAGCGGAAAAAGAAGTCCACTCTACACAAGTAGTCTCTGACAGCATTTTTATAGGCCAAGGTTGGTACCACTTTTTAGGCCTCAGGTGGCAAGACTGTTTATATAATCACACCACAACTCTAATCATTTGCATTTCTGGCTGAGATGTAACTCCAGGCCAAGTTTTGCAGCAAGAACTCTTCTAGGTGCTTGATTTTTCTTCACAAAGAGTGAATTAATATAAGATAGTTACTAGAGATGAGCGAACACGTTCGGCCCCGCCCCTTTTTCACCCGAACACCGAACTTTGCGAACACTTCAGTGTTCGGGCGAAAAAAGTTCGGGGGCCGCCGTGGCAGCGCGGGGGGTGCGGCGGGGAGTGGGGGGGAGAGGGAGAGAGAGAGGGCTCCCCCCTGTTCCCCACTACTGCCGCCCGCGCCGCCGCGCATCTCCCCGCCCCCCGGCGGCACCCGGACCTTTACGCGCGAACACTGCAGTGTTCGGCAAAGCCGGTGTCCGGGTGCGGATGTGTCCGTAACGGACATGTTCGCTCATCTCTAATAGTTACCAATATACTGCCATGTGAAATTGACCTAAATATCTAAGGCTATTGTCACGTTCATGTGTAGGTTTTATTCACCTTGCCTGCATGGAAGTAATATAATTAGGGCTGGAGGGAAAAGGGAAGGTTATACACACATCTGAATACTGTTCACACCAAATGTAAACTTAATGTGCACGCAACAAAGGAAAGGCAGGGACATAGACCCTACATGAACACCAGACCCTTACCAAATGTAAAAATACAACAAGCAGATGGAAATATAAATAAATACGAGGTATTAGTTACTATTTTCCCCAAAGTACATTAGCTCACAAGCCCACATCAAGCCCACATTAGTGAGTCCCTACATTAATAACACAACTAAATCCAGGAAAGGTACCCCTGATTACAAGCAGGGAGATCGTCCCAATAGGGACGCCCCCATTTTGGACAGCGCCGATCACAATAAAGTGAAAAAATGTTTTAAAAAGTTAAAGATTCAGCTGCCCTGATGGATTGGATCCATCAGGGCAGCTGAGATTACTCACCCGCCTTCTCCGAGGTGTTCTGCGGTGAAGGTGTCCTCCAGGACCCATCGCCGCTCTTCTGCGCATGCGCGCCAGACGAATTACATCACGTGCATGCACAGAAGGCCGGGAGCCCCCGGAACAAACAGGGGTATCCATTTTGGGGGTGAAAGTCTTCATTTATATGTGTGCTGTACAAAAAAGACTGTTTTTAAATTGACACAATTGCCCAAAAAATAAAAATCGTAATTTTTTCCTACTGCTTTGCTTAGATCTATTCAAAAATTGTAGGGTTAAAATACACAGTACACTCCTAGATGAACGCGTTAAGGGGTCTAGTTTTCAAAATGGGGTCATTTGTGGGGGTTCTCTATAGCCGCTCAAGAAATCTACAAGTGTGGTATATGGCATAAAAGGCCTTCAAGCTAAATTTATGTTCTAAAAGCCACCGACTATTCCTTTCATTTTGGGCCCTGTTGTGCATCTAGACATAACATTAGGGCCACAATGGGTATATTTCTGAAAACAGCGGTATCCATTTTGGGGTGCAAGTCTTCATTCATATGTGTGCTGTAGAAAAAAGCTGTTTTTAAAATGACAGAATTGCCAAAAAAATCACAATTTTTTCCTTTTGCTTTGCTTGAATTCATTCAAAAACTGTGGCGTCAAAATAGGAAGAACACCCCTAGATAAATTCATTAAGGAGTCTAGTTTTCAAAATGGGGTCATTTGTGGGGGTTCTCTAAGGTTTTGGCCCCTCAAGAACTCTACAAGTGTGCTATGGGGCCTAAAAGGACTTTGACCAAATTTCTGTTCTGAAAGACAATGACTACTCCTTTCATTTTGGGCCCCGTTGTGCATCCAGACATAAGATTAGGGCCACAATGGGTATATTTCTGAACACAGGACAAACAGGGGGATCCATTTTGTGGTGTAAATCCTCATTTTCCTCTAAACTATAGGAAAAAAATATGTCTTTAAAATGACATATTTGCAAAAATATGAAATTTTACTTATTCTCCTCTAAATTGAATTAATTCCTGAAAAAAAAAACTGTGGGGTAAAAATACTCATGACACCCCTCAGTGAATACATTAAGGGGTGTAGTTTTTAAAATAGCGTCATTTGTAGGGGTATCTATCATTCTGACACGTATGAGCCGTTGCAATCTTGGCTTGGTGTAGGAAAACAAAGTGTTCCCCAAAATGCTGAAAAGTAACGTTAAATTTGTATGTCTCCTAAATGGTTAAAAAAAAACATAAAAGTTTTTCAAATGTGCATTCAGAATAAAGTGAATAGATGGAAATATATATCTTAGCAAAAGTTTGTACAGTATATTTGCACATACTTGATATATTACAATTGAAAATGTGAAAAACAATAATTTTTCAAAATTTGCCCAATAATGGCACTTTTAATATATATGCACAAATTATATCAGAATATTTTCACCACCTAAACGAAGTACAACATGTGACGAAAAAACAATGTCAGAATCACTTGGATATGCAAAACCTTTACAGAGTTATTCTATGTTAAAGTGACACATGTCAGATTTCCAAAATTTGGCCTGGTCATTAAGGCGCAAACAGGCTTGGTCACTAAGGGGTTAAACATACACAGCCACACACATAGGAGGCAGAGTGCCAGATATCAACCATCTGACAGAGAAGGGACTAAGGTATCAGACATCATCTGACAGAGTAAAGGACATCCAATGTCTGGAACCACACCTGACAGAAAGGTAAGGGATCAGGGGCCCACAGAACATGCTAACAGGGCAATCAGGTGAGGTGTCCAGACAATCTTCGGGGAATGTGTGCAAGAACAACTCAAACAAGCCTTATAGTATGCATGACTTCAATCACCGGAATTCTGAGAAGGAATGATGATAAATGTATAATGAGCAGCATCCTCTAGCAAGAGGGGCTGGTACTTATATATACAGATGCTTGGTTCCTGGTTTGCTGCCAGCCGAATCAATCACACCTGCAAAAGTGTGCTACTGGAAACCTATAGAACTATAGATCCCAGGAGCACAATGTGATAGCTATGTCTAGATATTGCTTAAAAATTAAACTATGAAACCAGCTCAAAACTCCATAAAGGGGTTGCACCAAGACTGCAAGTTATCTTCTATTGCAATGAAGCCAAAGCCCCCAAAATGCATGGGAATATAGGCACAGATCTGGGGAACAATGTCCTCTTCCCAAAAATTGGTCAAAATAGTGTACAGTGGTGTAGGGGTCAATCGTAGCACATGGGTGTCACGGAAAACAAAAGAAGGCCCAGATATAGTCTCCTAGATCAATAATTGCACAAAGGAAGACAGCAGGTGTGGTGCTTGTTTTAAAAGCAACGTCATGAATTTTACAAGGACAAATTCTGCTAGGTGAACACAACATTCAAGAATGAGCTTGCTCCAAGTAACAGCTGTAGAGCTATGAAAATTTGTGCTGAGCAAGAGAGCAGATGTGCTGTTTGTTTTAAAAACAATGTCATGCATTTTACAAGGACAAATCCTGCCAAGTGAACACAAAACTCAAACATGGACCTGCTCCAAAGAAAATCAGCAGTGAAGCTACCAAAAATAGCGCTAGGTGTGTAGGTGTGATAGTAGGTGTGCTACTTGTTTTAAAAATAGTGGCATAAATTTTGCAAGGACAATTCCTGCCAGGTGAACACAACACTTAAGCACAGAGCTCATACTCCTCTTCCTCCTGTAAGAAAAAGCAGTAGATTTACCAAGGGAGACAGCAAGTGTGGTGCTTGTTTTAAAAGCAATGTTGAACATTTTACAAGACAGGTGAAGACAACACTCAAGCATGGGCCTGCTCCAAGGAACAGCTGTAGAGCTACCAAAAGCTATGCCAAGACAGACAGCAGGTATGCTACTTGTTTTAAAAAAACAATGTTATACATTTTACAAGGACATATTTTGCCAGGTGAACATAACACTAAAGCATGGACCTCCTACTCCTCTTCCTACAAGGAAAAGTAGTAGAGTTACCAAAGATTATGCCAAGGGAGACAGCAGATACAGTGTTTGTTTAAAAAGTAATATCATAAAGTGTGCAAAGGACAAATTCTACCAGGTGAACAGAACTGCTAAACACCGACCTTTTCCAAGGAAAAGCTGTAGAACTAAAGCTGTTTCTTGTGCTTTAGAAAATATTTGTTTTGGTAAAAGGAGAAAGAAACACTAGCAACAGCACCTTCATGGCAGAGTTATGCTCCTCTTGGATAAATGAGAGCTGTAGCAACATATTTCCATGTTGACATATTATTCATTTGGGTGGAGATAGGAGGAGGAGATCAGCAGTAGCAGGACCACCGTCACCACCACCACCAGCACTAATAGCACCTTGAATGGATAGAGTGGTCTTTGATATAAATCTCTGATCATATATGAGTAAAAAATGCCAACATGCTAATTAGTCAGTGGAATCTGCCACATTGGTACAAAAATCATGTAATTCCATGCCTGGTTCATTTTAAAAAAATCAGGTGATCCATATTGTTTGCAGATAGGCAGAGGTGTCTGTCTGTTATCACCCCCCCAACTGGGCTGAACATACATTCTGATAGCACATTGGCAGTTGGACAGACAAGCGCCTCTAAAGCCTGTTGTGCAAGCTCTGACCACACATCCAGCTTAGATACTTAGAAGAGATTTGTCATTTTGGCCTTGTAGCGTGTATCAAGGAGGGTGGCCACCCATTAATACTCTGATGTTTTGATTTGGGCTATGCAATGGTCCTTCTGCAAGCACTGCAGCATAAAAGCACTCATATGCCTCTAAGTGCCTAAGAATGATGGTCCACATTCCTTGGGGTCAGGCCTAAGAGTATCCTTTGGCTTGTTTTTCCATGTGCTCATGGGTGACTGTTGCAGACTAACTGCTGTGTGCCTGAAGCTGGGAAAATTATGAGGTGGAGGTAATTGAGGCATGCTATGTCATCCACTCTGCGACCTGTTCTACGTGCTACAGGTGTAATGCATGGGTAGAACAACAACTTCCAAGGACTGGCAGTGGGCTTGCTTTGCCTCTTGCAAAATGTAGAGCTGTTGCTTCAGTGGGTGCTGCTTGAAGTGCCAACTTTGCCCATCCTCTACCACCCCCACCATCAGTACCGACATGTTCCCTACTCCTTACTTTCTATATGTTTCCTTTTTTATTTTTTACTCTTTTTTTACTTGCTTTTTAAAATTTACTTTGTAGTGTAATTTTATGTAACTTTTCAGCTAAGTTTGCAATTTTCAGAAAACCACTGTTAGGCCTTAGTCAGACGGGCGTTTTTAGCTGCGATTTGCGCATGCGCATGCGTCCGGCGATTTTATAAAACCATTGCTTTGCAATGGTATCGGACACATGAGCGCTTTTTATGCGCTCGTCCGATAAATTATAGGACAGAAATCGCAGATCGCACCTATCTGCGATATGCGATACCTGTTCTCTTCTCTATATGCGCTCAATGGGGCCGGCGGCAGCAGCGCCGACCCCATTGAGAACATATAGAAGACAAATCATTCTTCTCTGCTACAGCTGTAACAGCTGTGGCAGAGAAGAACGATGTTTGCCCATTGAATTCAATGGAGCCGGCAATACAGCCGCTCCATTGAAAGAAATGGGCTGCCGGCGTGCGCGGGGTGAATTGTCGGGAAGGGCTTAAATATATAAGCCCTTCCCTGCAATTCATCCTAAAATGTGTTAAAATAAAAAAAAAATTGTATACTCACCTTTCCGCTGCAGCCGGAGTCCAGCCGCAGCCGCTGTAAGTTCTCCTGAACTGCTTCTCGGCACTATTCAGCCGGCGGGGCTTTAAAATCCCCGTCTGCTGAATGATCTGCCTCTGATTGGTCACAGCCCTGACCAATCAGAGGCAGGTTTCACTCACACACCCATTCATGAATTCATGAATGGGTGAGTGACTGCTGCCTCTCAGCGCTGAGCCAATCAGGGGCAGGTCTCACTCACATCCATTCATGAATTCATGAATGGGTGTGAGTGAGACATGCCTCTGATTGGCTCAGCGCTGAGCCAATCAGGGGGCAGGTCTGGCTCACACCCCCTTCACACCCACTGCAGGACGGCCGCGTGGAGCTCCGGCTGCCAGGAGAAGGTGAGTATATATATATTTTTTATTTTTACACATTTTAGGATGAATTGCAGGGAAGGGCTTATATATTTAAGCCCTTCCCAACTATTCATCCCGGGCTCGCCCGCAGCGCATTGCTTTAAATGGAGCCGGCTCTATTGCCGTCTCCATTGAATGCAATGCGCTGGACAGCTCCGGCCCGTTTCTAATGAAACGCGGCTAGGAGCAGATTTTCGGGCGATTTGCGGGCGACTTGCGCGCACCGGTCACGCGATTTGCGGATGCGCATCCGTCATGCGATCCGCAAATCGCGTGAAAAAACGCCCGTGTGACTAAGGCCTCACTGTTAGGTTGTGCTGCTGGGACTTGTAGTACCAGAATAATATTGAGCTGGCTGGGTGTGGTATTCTCCTGAAGCAAATCCCCTTTAGTCTGCATAATATAAAAAACAGCATCTCTCAGTAGTTGATGCTGGTCTTTGTACTGCTTGTATATAATCTGTCTTGTGCCCACTCAGAGCTGTGTTTGCATGTAGGTCTGTTAGTGTCTCTGTGCTTCCCAAAGACAGTTTGGACACCTGTAGTCCTTGTCTGTATCATTTTCAGACCTCCTCTTCTCTTCCCCTGACAGGTGTGGCCTCCAAACATCGTATGTCTCGTTTGTGTGTCAAATGGGTGATGTCTGACTCAGTTCCCTATGACAGCACAGTGGCTGACTGTCTATCCCCCTGATATGAGGACACTTTAGACTTGCTGTGGAGTTTCATCTGTGTGCATGTGAGCTCTTGGTGGAGCCCGTGTTGTATGCACTACCTGTTGTAGTCTGGTGTGAACAGTGACTAGTGTTGAATGTCTGTGCAGGTGGCCGGACGTGTGATGTGAGCAGTCCTGTTCTGTGTACAGTGTGTGTGCCTGCAGGGTCATGTCCATTTGTGTTTTAGTGTCTTGCTAGAGTAGGGACTGCAAGACATGAGGAGCCTTGCCATGGCCTTGCAGCTTAGGTTCATTAGCCAATGCACAAACTAATTCCTTGTTTTTTATATTCAGCTTTTTCATCTGCTGTAGAGTGTGAGGTTGGTGTGGGGAGTTTGTGCATTTTGTTACTTTCGCCTGGTTGTGAGTGTCCCCCCTTTCAGAGAGAGCAGGGCTGAGGTTCCAGCGTGAGGCCACCTTTATAGAGGCGATCGCTCTGCTTTGTTAGGTAGGGCCATGTCATCCTCCTAGCAGTATAGGGCTAGTTGTCTCTAAATCCTTGCTTTTGGGTCACGTTCGTGTGGACCCAGTGCTTAGTTGACCACACGAACGTAACAGTTAGCTGTGTAAGGCCTACAGTGACTAAGCAATGTCTGAGGCCGCTGACATGCACTATGTGTATTTCTTGTTTCCCTATTTGGGTTTCTTTTAGTTTTATATTAACAAATAAAATATTGCCAACTAGATGATCCCCAATCCCTGGGGGCATGATATATGAGAACAGAAGGCTACATAGTAGAGCTAGTATATTTGTGCGCTTTTGCTGTTTTGGTGCAGCGTAATTGAATTCCCCTCGCCCCACTGCTAGCTATGTAAGGAAAGCATATAATTCATAGTAGCTAGACTGATGACTTTGAACAGTTTGTCTGTTAGGGTAATGTGATAGCCCATGAACTGACAGCTGTTGTAAATTTCCACCCATGAGAAGACTAGTTCAACCTCTTGATTGGCGAGGTGATAAAACCGTCCCAATTTTCATTAACTTAAATTGGGTTAATCCAAACTGATTTTTGGTGAAAATCGAATTTCCCATTATGCTTGTTGCAGAGGTCAGCGTACAGCCATTCAGCAGCCAGGATGCCTTGCTGATGTCACCAAATGTGTCCTCCTTCTTGCATATGGGCAGTTTTATTGGACACCTGCAACACATGACCTAACTAGTGATGAGCGAGCATACTTGCTAAGGGCAATTGCGCTGCCGCAACCCACCTGTCACCCGTGCTGGCACCCGAACCTTCTCTGCCGAGCGGGGAGATACTCGCTAAGGACAATGCTCGATTGAGCAATTGTCCTTAGCGAGTATGCTCGCTCATCTCTAGACCTAACCATATATAACTTATAGTACAGTATAACCAGTAGCCAACTTACAGATGAGCATAGAGAAGCTGCATTACATTTATTTGCCTATATACCATGTGCTCTGTTGTTAATAGGAACAGAGCTTAAATGGTATTCTATTGGAGGGAGCATAGAAAGTTGTTGCATGACCTGTATATATGTGCAAAAATTACTGTCCAGTGTGATGGCAAATGATAACTTCCAATACTTAATTAGAAAAAAATTAATTAAAACGCACCAAACCACAAATACCGCTACATGATGAATTTTGATGCGTTTTGGAGAAAGTGTTTTTAGTCGTAGCCATCATCACATGGCACTATAAACAATTATGTAACTACTACACGGCACGAATAATTAAAACCACATTTGTAAAATAAGAGCATAATACCTGTGCATGTTATCAAGACCGTCTATGCTTCCACCTCGGCTGTTGGCGCATAGTTGTAACCTCATGACCACGTGATAGATTATCATTAGAGATGAGCGAGCACCAAAATGCTCGGGTGCTCGTTACTCGAGACAAAATTTTCGCGATGCTCGAGGCTTCGTTTTGAGTAACGAACCCCATTGAAGTCAATGGGCGACTCGAGCATTTTTGTATATCACCGATGCTCGCTTAGGTTTCCATTTGTGAAAATCTGGGCAATTCAAGAAAGTGATGGGAATGACACAGCAACGGATAGGGCAGGCGAGGGGCTACATGTTGGGCTGCATCTCAAGTTCCCAGGTCCCACTATTAAGCCACAATAGCGGCAAGAGTGCCCCCCCCCCCCTCCCAACAATTTTTACTTCTGAAAAACCCTCATTAGCAATGCATACCTTAGCTAAGCACCACACTACCTCCAACAAAGCACAATCACTGCCTGCATGACACTCCGCTGCCACTTCTCCTGGGTTACATGCTGCCCAACCCCCCCCCCCCCGCACGACGCAGTGTCCCTGCGCAGCCTTCAGCTGCCCTCATGCCACACCACCCTCATGTCTATTTATAAGTGCGTCTGCCATGAGGAGGAACCGCAGGCACACACTGCAGAGGGTTGGCACGGCCAGGCAGCGACCCTCTTTAAAAGGGGCGGGGCGATAGCCCATAATCCTGTACAGAAGCAATGAGAAATCCAATCCTGTGCCACCTCCATCAGGAGCTGCACACGTGGGCATAGCAATGGGGAACCCATGTGCCACACACTATTCATTCTGTCAAGGAGTCTGCATGCCCCAGTCAGACCGCGTTTTTTTATAAAAAGTCACAGGCAGGTACAACTCCGCAATGAGAATTCCGTGTTCACCCACAGCATGGGTGGCTCCCTGGAACCCACCGGCTGTACATAAATAAATCCCATTGCAGTGCCCATCACAGCTGAGGTAACGTCAGGTTTAATGCAGGTGGTCTTCGGCCCACACTGCATGCCCCAGTCAGACTGGGGTTCTTTAGAAGTGGACACATGCAGTTACAACTCCGTGTGGACAGACAGCATGGGTGGCTCCCTGGAACCCACCGGCGGTACATAAATAAATCCTATTGCAGTGCCCATCACAGCTGAGGTAACGTCAGGTTTAATGCAGGTGGGCTTCGGCCCACACTGCATGCCCCAGTCAGGCTGGGGTTCTTTAGAAGTGGACACATGCAGTTACAACTCCGTGTGGACCGACAGCATGGGTGGCTCCCTGAAACCCACCGGCGGTACATAAATAAATCCCATTGCAGTGCCCATCACAGCTGAGGTAACGTCAGGTTTAATGCATGTGGGCTTCGGCCCACACTGAATGCCCCAGTCAGACTGGGGTTCTTTAGAAGTGGACACATGCAGTTACAACTCCGTGTGGACCGACAGCATGGGTGGGTCCAAGGAAGCCACCGGCGGTACATAAATAAAACCCATTGCAGTGCCCTGCTCAGCAGAGCTAACGTCAGGTTTAATGCAGGTGGTCTTCGGCCCACACTGCATGCCCCAGTCAGACTGGGGTTCTTTAGAAGTGGACACATGCAGTTACAACTCCGTGTGGACCGACAGCATGGGTGGGTCCCAGGAAGCCACCGGCGGTACGTAAGTATATCCCATTGCAGTGCCCAGCACAGCTGAGGTAAAGTCAGCTTTAATGCAGGTGGGTTAAAAATTACTAGGATTACACTGTAGGCGAGGGCCCCCAAAAATTGGTGTACCAACAGTACAAATGTACTTCAGAAAAATTGCCTATGCCCAACCAAGAGGGCAGGTGAAACCCATTAATCGCTTTGGTTAATGTGGCTTAATTTGTAACTAGGCCTGTAGGTGGCCCAGTTAAAATAAAAATTGGTTCAGGTGCAAGTTTCAACGCTTTATTGAATTGAGAATTGAAACGTATAAACATTGTTTACAAAAGTTATATGACTGAGCCTTGTGGGCCTCAGAAAAATTGCCGATTCGGCGTGATTACGTGAGGTTTCAGGAGGAGGAGCAGGAGGAGGAGGATGAATATAATTCACAGATTGATGAAGCTAAAAGGTCCCCGTTTTTTATGGTGATAGAGAACGATGCTTCAATCCGCGGGTGCAGCCAACGTATTGTTTAAGTATCGCTGCTGTCCACTGGTGGAGAAGAAAAGTCTGGGGAAATCCAGGCTTTGTTCATCTTTATGATTGTAAGCCTGTCGGCACTGTCGGTTGACAGGCAGGTACGCTTATCCGTGATGATTCCCCCAGCCGCACTAAACACCCTCTCTGACAAGACGCTAGCTGCAGGACAAGCAAGCACCTCCAGGGCATACAGCGCGAGTTCAGGCCACGTGTCCAGCTTCGACACCCAGTAGTTGTAGGGGGCAGAGGCATTACGGAGGACGGTCGTGCGATCGGCTACGTACTCCCTCACCATCCTTTTACAGTGCTCCCGCCGACTCAGCCTTGACTGGGGAGCGGTGAGACAGTCTTGCTGGGGAGCCATAAATCTGTCAAAGGCCTTGGAGAGTGTTCCCTAGCCTGTGCTGTACATGCTGCCTGATCTCTGCACCTCCCCTGCTACCTGGCCCTCGGAACTGCGCCTTCTGCCACTAGTGCTGTCGGATGGGAATTTTACCATCAGTTTGTCTGCCAGGGTCCTGTGGTATAGCATCACTCTCGAACCCCTTTCCTCTTCAGGCATGAGAGTGGAAAGGTTCTCCTTATACCGTGGGTCGAGCAGTGTGTACACCCAGTAATCCGTAGTGGCCAGAATGCGTGTAACGCGAGGGTCACGAGAAAGGCATCCTAACATGAAGTCAGCCATGTGTGCCAGGGTACCTGTACGCAACACATGGCTGTCCTCACTAGGAAGATCACTTTCAGGATCCTCCTCATCCTCCTCCTCCTCTGGCCAGAAACGCTGAAAGGATGACAGGCAAGCACCATGGGTACCCTCAGCAGTGGGCCAAGCTATCTCTTCCCCCTCCTCCTCATGCTCCTCCCCCTCCTCCTCCTCCTCCTCAACGCGCTGAGATATAGACAGGAGGGTGCTCTGACTATCCAGCGACATAATGTCTTCCCCCGCCTCCGTTTCCGGATGTAAAGCGTCTGCCTTCATGCTTTGCAGGGAACTTCTCAAGAGGCATAGCAGAGGAATGGTGACGCTAATGATTGCAGCATCGCCGCTCACCATCTGGGTAGACTCCTCAAAGTTTCCAAGGACCTGGCAGATGTCTGCCAACCAGGCCCACTCTTCTGTAAAGAATTGAGGAGGCTGACTCCCACTACGCCGCCCATGTTGGAGTTGGTATTCCACTATAGCTCTACACTGCTCATAGAGCCTGGCCAACATGTGGAGCGTAGAGTTCCACCGTGTGGGCACGTCGCACAGCAGTCGGTGCACTGGCAGATTAAACCGATGTTGCAGGGTGCGCAGGGTGGCAGCGGCCGTGTTGGACTTGCGGAAATGTGCGCTGAGCCGGCGCACCTTTCCGAGCAGGTCTGACAAGCGTGGGTAGCTTTTCAGAAAGCGCTGAACCACCAAATTAAAGACGTGGGCCAGGCATGGCACGTGCGTGAGGCTGCCGAGCTGCAGAGCCGCCACCAGGTTACGGCCAGTGTCACACACGACCATGCCCGGTTGGAGGCTCAGCGGCGAAAGCCAGCGGTCGGTCTGCTCTGTCAGACCCTGCAGCAGTTCGTGGGCCGTGTGCCTCTTCTCTCCTAAGCTGAGTAGTTTCAGCACGGCCTGCTGACGCTTGGCCACCGCTGTACTGCCACGCCGCGCGACACCGACTGCTGGTGACGTGCTGCTGCTGACACATCTTGATTGCGAGACAGAGGTTGCGTAGGAGGAGGAGGAGGGTGGTTTAGTGGAGGAAGCATACACCGCCGCAGATACCAGCACCGAGCTGGGACCCGCAATTCTGGGGATGGGTAGGACGTGAGCGGTCCCAGGCTCTGACTCGGTCCCAGTCTCCACTAAATTCACCCAATGTGCCGTCAGGGAGATATAGTGGCCCTGCCCGCCTGTGCTTGTCCACGTGTCCGTTGTTAAGTGGACCTTGGCAGAAACCGCTTTGGTGAGGGCGCATACAATGTTGCAGGAGACGTGGTCGTGCAGGGCTGGGACGGCACCTCGGGAAAAGTAGTGGCGACTGGGAACCGAATAGCGCGGGGCTGCCGCCGCCATCATGTTTTTGAAAGCCTCCGTTTCCACAACCCTATACGGCAGCATCTCCAGGCTGATCAATTTGGCTATGTGCACGTTTAACGCTTGAGCGTGCGGATGCGTGGCAGCGTACTTGCGCTTGCGCTCAAACACTTGCGCTAGCGACGGCTGGACGGTGCGCTGAGAGACGGTCGTGTCTGTGTCCTGAGAGGGGGGTTGGATCTCAGTGGCAGGTTGGGGCATAGGGGGAGAGGCAGTGGTGCAAACCGGAGGCGGTGAACGGCCTTCGTCCCACCTTGTGGTGGTGGCTCCCCGGCTGATCTTGGCGCGACAAACCTTGCACACCACTGTTCGTCGGTCGTCTGCACTCTCAGTGAAAAACTGCCAGACCTTTGAGCACCTCGGCCTCTGCAGGGTGGCATGGCGCGAGGGGGCGCTTTGGGAAACAGTTGGTGGATTATTCGGTCTGGCCCTGCCTCTACCCCTGGCCACCGTACTGCCTCTTCCAACCTGCCCTGCTGCTGCACTTGCCTCCCCCTCTGAAGACCTGTCCTCAGTAGGCTTAGCAAACCAGGTGGGGTCAGTCACCTCATCGTCCTGCTGCTCTTCCTCCGAATCCTCTGTGCGCTCCTCCCTCGGACTTACTGCAATTACTACTACCTGAGTGATAGACAACTGTGTCTCATCGTCGTCCTCCTCACCCACTGAAAGCTCTTGAGACAGTTGCCGGAAGTCCCCAGCCTCATCCCCCGGACCCCGGGAACTTTCCAAAGGTTGGGCATCGGTCACGACAAACTCCTCTGGTATGATAGGAACCATTGCTGCCCATTCTGGGCAGGGGCCCGAGAACAGTTCCTGGGAGTCTGCCTGCTCCTCAGAATGTGTCATTGTAATGGAGTGAGGAGGCTGTGAGAAAGTAGGAGCAGCAGCCAGAGGATTCAGAGTTGCAGCAGTGGATGGCATAGAACTCTGGGTGGTCGAAAGTTTGCTGGATGCACTTTCTGCCATCCACGACAGGACCTGCTCACACTGCTCATTTTCTAATAAAGGTCTACCTCGTGGACCCATTAATTGTGAGATTAATCTGGGGACGCCAGAAACTTGCCTCTCTCCTAATCCCACAGCAGTCAGCTGCGATACACCTGGATCAGGAGCTCGGCCTGTGCCCACACCCTGACTTGGGCCTCCGCGTCCTCGCCCGCGTCCTCTAGGCCTACCCCTACCCCTCAGCATGGTGTATTACCAGTAGTGCAGAAACAGAACGCTGTAATTAAATGTGCCGCTTATTGGCCTGTGGTTGGAGGCTGACTTCGCTTACGGAACGCACAGCAGAGCCAGGAACGAATTTTGCGCAAGCCTGTAGTGAGACGTAGGTGCGTATGACTGAGCTGGTGGAATTCACAGCACAGAAGCAGTAAAGTGTCCAAAGGCCACTAGTAGGCCTTAAGTATTTTGCTTCTATTTTTTTAAAGGCTGAGCTGAGACAGCAGAGAGATACTGTAGGCAGCGTATATATGTATACTGTTTCCCTCTGGACGGTATGACGGTGGTGATGTAACGGGCAACGCAGAGCCAGGAAAGAATTTTGTGCAAGCCAGCTGTAACGCTTAGCTGCGTATTAATTAGGACTACTACCCCCAGCAGAGACGCAGTACACTCAAGACGGTCACAGGCAGCCCAAAGATAGTATTTTTCCCAAATTTGTTTGAAAAAGCCCACTGCCTATATAGACAGTATATCTCTTTCACCTTTCCCACTGTCCCTGCCTCACAACTACTGGCCCTATACTATGTAAAATTACTGCAGACTTTTTCCCTCTGGATGGGATGACGGCGGTGATGTAAAGGGCAACGCAGATCCAGGAAAGAATTATGCGCAAGCCTGCTGTAACACTTAGCTGCGTATTAATTAGGACTAGTACCCCCAGCAGAGACGCAGTACACTCAAGACGGTCACAGGCAGCCCAAAGATAGTATTTTTCCCAAATTTGTTTGAAAAAGCCCACTGCCTATATAGACAGTATATCTCTTTCACCTTTCCCACTGTCCCTGCCTCACCACTACTGGCCCTATACTATGTAAAATTACTGCAGACTTTTTCCCTCTGGACGGGATGACGGGGGTGATGTAACGGGCCACGCAGAGCCAGGAAAGAATTTTGCGCAAGCCTGCTGTAACACTTAGCTGCGTATTAATTAGGACTAGTACCCCCAGCAGAGACGCAGTACACTCAAGACGGTCACAGGCAGCCCAAAGATAGTATTTTTCCCAAATTTGTTTGAAAAAGCCCACTGCCTATATAGACAGTATATCTCTTTCACCTTTCCCACTGTCCCTGCCTCACCACTACTGGCCCTATACTATGTAAAATTACTGCAGACTTTTTCCCTCTGGATGGGATGACGGCGGTGATGTAAAGGGCAACGCAGATCCAGGAAAGAATTATGCGCAAGCCTGCTGTAACACTTAGCTGCGTATTAATTAGGACTAGTACCCCCAGCAGAGACGCAGTACACTCAAGACGGTCACAGGCAGCCCAAAGATAGTATTTTTCCCAAATTTGTTTGAAAAAGCCCACTGCCTATATAGACAGTATATCTCTTTCACCTTTCCCACTGTCCCTGCCTCACCACTACTGGCCCTATACTATGTAAAATTACTGCAGACTTTTTCCCTCTGGACGGGATAACGGGGGTGATGTAAAGGGCCACGCAGAGCCAGGAAAGAATTTTGCGCAAGCCTGCTGTAACACTTAGCTGCGTATTAATTAGGACTACTGCCCCCAGCAGAGACGCAGTACACTCAAGACGGTCACAGGCAGCCCAAAGATAGTATTTTTCCCAAATTTGTTTGAAAAAGCCCACTGCCTATATAGACAGTATATCTCTTTCACCTTTCCCACTGCACTGTCCCTGCCTCACCACTACTGGCCCTATACTATGTAAAATTACTGCAGACTGTTTCCCTCTGGACGGGATGACGGCGGTGATGTAACAGGCAACGCAGAGCCAGGAAAGAATTTTGCGCAAGCCTGCTGTAACACTTAGCTGCGTATTAATTAGGACTACTACCCCCAGCAGAGACGCAGTACACTCAAGACGGTCACAGGCAGCCCAAAGATAGTATTTTTCCTAAATTTGTTGAAAAAGCCCACTGCCTATATAGACAGTATATCTCTTTCACCTTTCCCACTGTCCCTGCCTCACCACTACTGGCCCTATACTATGTAAAATTACTGCAGACTTTTTCCCTCTGGACGAGATGACGGCGGTGATGTAACGGGCAACGCAGAGCCAGGAAAGAATTTTGCGCAAGCCTGCTGTAACACTTAGCTGCGTATTAATTAGGACTACTACCCCCAGCAGAGACGCAGTACACTCAAGACGGTCACAGGCAGCCCAAAGATAGTATTTTTCCCAAATTTGTTTGAAAAAGCCCACTGCCTATATAGACAGTATATCTCTTTCACCTTTCCCACTGCACTGTCCCTGCCTCACCACTACTGGCCCTATACTATGTAAAATTACTGCAGACTGTTTCCCTCTGGATGGGATGACGGCGGTGATGTAACAGGCAACGCAGAGCCAGGAAAGAATTTTGCGCAAGCCTGCTGTAACACTTAGCTGCGTATTACTTAGGACTACTACCCCCAGCAGAGACGCAGTACACTCAAGACGGTCACAGGCAGCCCAAAGATAGTATTTTTCCTAAATTTGTTGAAAAAGCCCACTGCCTATATAGACAGTATATCTCTTTCACCTTTCCCACTGTCCCTGCCTCACCACTACTGGCCCTATACTATGTAAAATTACTGCAGACTTTTTCCCTCTGGACGGGATGACGGCGGTGATGTAACGGGCAACGCAGAGCCAGGAAAGAATTTTGCGCAAGCCTGCTGTAACACTTAGCTGCGTATTAATTAGGACTACTATCCCCAGCAGAGACGCAGTACACTCAAGACGGTCACAGGCAGCCCAAAGATAGTATTTTTCCTAAATTTGTTGAAAAAGCCCACTGCCTATATAGACAGTATATCTCTTTCACCTTTCCCACTGTCCCTGCCTCACCACTACTGGCCCTATACTATGTAAAATTACTGCAGACTGTTTCCCTCTGGACGGGATGACGGCGGTGATGTAACGGGTAACGCAGAGCCAGGAAAGAATTTTGCGCAAGCCTGCTGTAACACTTAGCTGCGTATTAATTAGGACTACTACCCCCAGCAGAGACGCAGTACACTCAAGACGGTCACAGGCAGCCCAAAGATAGTATTTTTCCTAAATTTGTTGAAAAAGCCCACTGCCTATATAGACAGTATATCTCTTTCACCTTTCCCACTGTCCCTGCCTCACCACTACTGGCCCTATACTATGTAAAATTACTGCAGACTTTTTCTCTCTGGACGGGATGACGGCGGTGATGTAACGGGCAACGCAGAGCCAGGAAAGAATTTTGCGCAAGCCTGCTGTAACGCTTAGCTGCGTATTAATTAGGACTAGTACCCCCAGCAGAGACGCAGTACACTCAAGACGGTCACAGGCAGCCCAAAGATAGTATTTTTCCCAAATTTGTTTGAAAAAGCCCACTGCCTATATAGACAGTATATCTCTTTCACCTTTCCCACTGTCCCTGCCTCACCATTACTGGCCCTATACTATGTAAAATTACTGCAGACTGAGGACGCAATGCTCTGCACGCCCGATATACAAAAAAAAAAAAAAGTGCAACACTGCTCACAGCAGCCTTAACAGTACTGCACATTGTCAGATGTGGCCCTAAGAAGGACCGTTGGGGTTCTTCAAGCCTAAAATATCTCCTAACGCTCACCCTATAGCAGCAGCAGCATCAGCAGCACTGTCCCTGATCTCTGTCAGAATGCATCTGTGGCGAGCCGCGGGCGGGGCAGATTTAAATACTCGGGTGACACCTGATCTCCCCAGCCACTCACTGTAGGGGTGGTATAGGGCTGGAACATCACAGGAGGAAGTTGTAATGCCTTACCCGTCTTTCTATTGGCCAGAAAAGCGCGCTAATGTCTCAGAGATGAAAGTGAAAGTAACTCGAACATCGCGTGGTACTCGTCTCGAGTAACGAGCATCTCGAACACCCTAATACTCGAACGAGCATCAAGCTCGGACGAGTACGTTCGCTCATCTCTAATTATCATGTAATAATCAACATTCTGATCTGTCGTATGATTGTAAATAATATTATACGTGCTATAACCTAAACTGGGTTAGTCCATGTCTCAAAAAAGCCAGTATTTCACTTTGAAAAACATGAATCTAATTAATAAAATGTATTAAAAAAACATACATTAACCCCTTAAGGACCAGTCAGTTTTGTACCTTAAAGGGGTTGTCCCGCGCCGAAACGGGTTTTTTTTTTTTTCAACCCCCCCCCCCCGTTCGGCGCGAGACAACCCCGATGCAGGGACGTACAGAAAGCTTACCGGAGCGCTTACCTTAATCCCCGCGCTCCGGTGACTTCTATACTTACCTGTGAAGATGGCCGCCGGAATCCTCTTCCTCCGTGGACCGCAGCTCTTCTGTGCGGTCCATTGCCGATTCCAGCCTCCTGATTGGCTGGAATCGGCACGTGACGGGGCGGAGCTACACGGAGCCTGCATTCTGCACGAGCGGCTCCATTGAAGAGAGCAGAAGACCAGGACTGCGCAAGCGCGGCTAATTTGGCCATCGGAGGGCGAAAATTAGTCGGCACCATGGAGACGAGGACGCCAGCAACGGAGCAGGTAAGTAAAAAACTTTTTATAACTTCTGTATGGCTCATAATTAATGCACAATGTATATTACAAAGTGCATTAATATGGCCATACAGAAGTGTATAGACCCACTTGCTGCCGCGGGACAACCCCTTTAAGGACGAGATACTTTTTAGGGATTTTACCCATGTGGCGGTTTTACTAACCTATTTTTTTTCCTTTAGCTTTCAAAATTATTTTTACTGCATTTTTTTCCCGGACATATAGGGGCTATTTTTTAATATCTTTTTCACTGCAATTTTTTCTGTTTTTTAGATTTATTGGGGTAAAATGCTAAAGAAAATGATTTTTTTAACATTTATAGTTATTTTTTATTTATTTATTGTATTTATGCTAAAATAAAGTATGGGAACGGGTTCCTCTATTTTTTTTGAACGTTTTGATATAGTATGTATGGCTTTGGTTTTCAGGGCGCATACGGCGACGGTTTTTGTTGGCGTCGGCTATGTGTTATTTTCTTTCTTATGTATGTATTGTTGTTTTATTTTGTTATTTTGTTTTATATGTCATTCAGCTGAGAGCTGCCCCTGATTGGTCCCTGCGCTGAGCCAATCAGAGGCAGCACTCACTCACCCATTCATGAATTCATGAATGGGTAAGTGAGAGCTGCCTCTGATTGGTGAGGCAGCTCATTCAGCAGGCGGGGATTTTAAATCCCCGGTTGCTGAATACTACTCAGAGCAGTTCAGGAGAACTGCCGGCCGGCCGCGGCTGAACTCCGTCTGCCGGGACCAGGTGATTATATATATTTTTTTTGTTTTTACACATTTCTGGATGAATTTCCGGGAAGGGCTTATATTTTTAAGCCCTTCCCGAAAATTCATTGTGCGATCGCCGGCAGCCCATTGCTTTCAATGGAGCCGGCTGTATTGCCGGCTCCATTGAATTCAATGGGCAAACATCATTCTTCTCTGCCACAGCTGTTACAGCTGTGGCAGAGGAGAATGATTTGTCTACTATATGTTCTCAATGGGGTCGGCGCTGCTGCCGCCGGCCCCATTGAGCGCATATAGAGAAGAGAACAGGAATCGCAGATCGCAGATAGGTGCGATCTGCGATTTCTGTTCTATAATTTATCGGACGAGCGCATAAAAAGCGCTCATGTGTCCGATACCATTGCAAAGCAATGATTTTATAAAATCGCCGGACGCATGCGCATGCGCAAATCGCGCGAAAAAACACCCGTCTGACTGAGGCCTCAGTGTGTAATATCCTCAAAATCCCTAAACAAAGTTCAACAAAAGCATAACTGTTGCAGATTTTTGGTGATTAATTCAGCAACAAAATACTGCAGCAAAGTACAGTATGTCAGGGACAACAGGCAGGCAGGATAGACCAATGCCTGTTTGTCATCCATTACTAATTATCTAACTCTTCAGCTGTATTTTCATGTGCAAATCTAGACAAAAGAGCAAAGTATATAAGATGGTGTATTTTGCTAATGATGCTCATGACATTATTTACTAGAGAGGGTCTGAAATGGATTAGAGGCTATTTTATTTGATGCTACTAAACCTTATGATCTTCGGAAATTTAAATTTTATTGATAAATAACCCCATTGAAAAATGCAATGTAGAAAATACCATAAAACTGAGCTCTCATGCAATAGTAGATCTAATGTGTCCAAAATGCCATATCTTGATCTAGGATGCTTTAATAATTTAGAACAATGGAGTCTTTGAGATTCTCATCATAATCAAAGGTTTATGAAATGATAAAAGCTCTTTTATAATTATGGAAATTGTACACTGATTATAGTGATTAGCATATAGAAAAAGCATGCTGTATGAACAGATTTTTCAAAATTGTAGAATGATGAAATAAAGCATTAGCACATTGAGGCAAGGGCAGAGGGAACAAGTTATAATTTCTCAAAATGCAATACTTCATTAGGCTAAGGATCCTGTTAGGCTGGTGCTGCAGTAACATCTTGTTATAGGGTGACATTTCGTTTAATTCTATTTATCCTTGACGCTCTTCCACATATCCTACAGTACTTTGACAATTCGGATTCAGCATCCAGTGGACATCACTGAACACAATATAATGATTGGAACCAAGTATGGAATACATCTAATAGTTATGTGCAAAAAAAAAACAATTACAGTTGCCATTTTTTATTATATATATTGACACAGGGACATAACTAAAGGCTCAGGGGCCGAGGTGCAAGAGTTTGCCCCCCGCTCCCCCGTACCCATACCCATATCTAAACCACGCTGCAAAACGAATTTACATACATGTTCTAGCCCCTTTGCGTAAGCTTTTCAAACCTTACACATTTCCTGAACTATATGAAAATTTTGCTTATAGCCCCTTAGGCCTGACTCACACGAAGATATGAATATCACGTATTACACATGCGTTGCATGTGCATTTGATATGCATGAATTCACTGGCAATCAAATGCATTACCATACACAGCTCCACTCACATTTGTGAGTAGGAATTGCATAATATGCTAGCGCAAAAAAAAAAGAACGCATGTTCTATCTTGTGATGTGTTACGTGCGAGAGAGAAATCATTGTTCTCTATTGACGCATAATCAATGCTGGCCCATATGTAATTACATTGTGTATGGGCGGCGTGTATATGCGCCATTGGGAAACAACGGTGCAGGAAATATTGTGATACTGTGTGAGATACGCTATCATGCGCAGTACAATTTTGCTGTCAGCCAAAGAAAGCTGGTGCTGGGTTAACCAATCACAGACATTCAATGACATCATTGAATGGCTGTGATTGGTTAATGCAGCGCCGGCTTTCATTCAAGCCCCGCATCCAGAAAGCAATGCTCTGTTGGCGTGGACAAGGGAGCGCCAGCCTGCAGCAGCGCCGTGGGAGGTGAGTATTGATTTTTGTTTCTACAACGTATTCCCGTCGTATGAGTCGACAGTTGGGGGTCGTCTTATACGCCCAGTCGTCTTATACGCTGGAAAACACGGTATTTAGAAAAATGTAAATGTTAAAACTATACAGAATTGGTATCTCTGCCTCCATAACAACCCAAATTATAAAAATCTCATGTTATTTAACCAAAATAGTGATTGGGTAAAATTCAGAAGTTCTCATACATTTCGAACATAGTTTTTTAAGCATACCAAACTGATTTGATTAAGAACCCAGCCTCAAAACATGTGAGAGTCTCTCAGTGTGATGGTTTTTAAGCTCCTGCTGTTCGAATAAACCTTTATTCTTCAATGGATCCACGTTCAGTGCTGGAAATTTTGCCTGTTATTATAGAAAATGTGTTTCCAGTAGACAAATAGGCGCCCTTGTATTGACTATACTTTGACTTTGTTTGAGCAGTTACTAGCGTTTTCCTTACACAACTCAATGCTGTCTTTGTTTAAAATGTTCCTATTTCTAGCTTGTGGGAAATACACTTTAATAGACTATTGGGGGAAAAGGCCTGCACTGTACTTATGTTGTAGCCATATGTAAAGAATTCACTATAGCCCTTCAGTTTGAATTTTGAAAATCCTTTGAAGGTTTAAAAATGGCTTATTAGGTCACAACTGCAGCATCTATTTGAATGCAAGTAAGACTGATTATATTTTTACAGATGGCTTCTCAAAAGTATTTTTGGGTAAATGTGAGGTAATAAAACAGTTTCAAAGACATTTGTCATTGATTAAATCAGAATTCATGAAGAGGAATAAAAATACTTATTATTTTCTACATGAGAGACTTTCTATTTTATACCACAGTGACTTAAGAGCTAAATTTAAACTGTTTCCTTCCATATGAGTCTAGCACCCGTTTGGTCTGTATTCTGTATGAGTATTTGTCTGAGTCGCAAACAGTAAAAATGCCTGCTGAGGCTATTTATCAGCAATCATGCAGAATGTATTAGGTTGAAAGCAAATAAGATCATATTTGTGATAATAAAGCTCTAATGGTAAGAAATCGACCTATTAAAACTGGATATGGATAAAAATATTGAACATAAAAGTTACTAATGCTTCACTTTCTGCGCTCACTACGTAAAAGTCATTGTGTTTGTACCATTTTAAGGGTACATATACATTAGGATTTAATGTTTATAAATGTGATTTTGAAGACATGCTATTTGTCGCTGAACTAAAATAGTTTATAGGTATACAGTTTATTTATAATTCATGTTATAGCAGTGGGGTGATGATTGCTAATAGGGTTATTTTCTAGTATCTATAAATAAAATGCCATTTTTGCTTTTTAAGTACTGTTCCATAAAGGTACTTTAAGTTTATTTTATTTTTCATTTATTTTTCATACTCCTGTCCAGAATATACTGCAAATAGAAACATTCTAATATGCCCTACCAGTAATTTAGAAGATACAACCCAGGCTGTCTCCATAATCACTACAACTGCAAGATAAATGGACAAGCTGAATGTTTCAGAGAACATGTCAAAGCATGGATATCATTGTGCTCACCTTGTATGACCCCGGACCTGCAGAAAGTTATGTCGTGAAAAGGCACAGGATTAGGCCTTAGTCACACGGGCGTTTTTTCACGCGATTTGCGCATCGCATGACGGATGCGCATGCGCAAATCGCGTGACCGGTGCCGAAAAATTGCCCGAAAATCTGCTCCTAGCCGCGTTTCATTAGAAACGGGCCGCAGCTGTCCAGCGCATTGCATTCAATGGAGCCGGCAATACAGCCGGCTCCATTGAATGCAAGCGCTGCGGGCGAGTGTGGGATGAATTGTCGGGAAGGGGTTAAATATATAACTCCTTCCCTGCAATGCATCCTGAAAAGTGAAAAAATAAAAAAAATGTATGTACTTACCTGCTCCTGGCAGCCGGAGATCCCCGCGGCCGTCCTGCAGTGGGTGTGAAGGGGGTGTGACTCAGGCTTGCCCCTGATTGGCTCAGCACTGAGCCAATCAGAGGCAAGTCTCAGTCACACCCATTCATGAATTCATGAATGGGTGTGACTGAGATCAGCCTCTGATTGGCTCAGGCTGAGCCAATCAGGGGCAAGCCTGAGTCACACCCCCTTCACACCCACTGCAGGACGGCCGCAGGGATCTCAGGCTGCCGGGAGCAAGTGAGTACATCCTTTTTTTTTATTTTTTCACTTTTCAGGATGCATTGCAGGGAAGGGGTTATATATTTAACCCCTTCCCGACAATTCATCCCGCGCACGCCGGCAGCCCATTGCTTTCAATGGAGTCGGCTGTATTGCCGCTCCATTGAATTCAATGGGCAAACATCGTTCTTCTCTGCCACAGCTGTTACAGCTGTGGCAGAGAAGAATGATTTGTCTTCTATATGTTCTCAATGGGGTCGGCGCTGCTGCCGCCGGCCCCATTGAGCGCATATAGAGAAGAGAACAGGAATCGCAGATCGCAGATAGGTGCGATCTGCGATTTCTGTTCTCTAATTTATCGGACGAGCGCATAAAAAGCGCTCATGTGTCCGATACCATTGCAAAGCAATGGTTTTAAAAAATCGCCGGACGCATGCGCATGCGCAAATCGCGGCAATAAACGCCCGTGTGACTGAGCCCTTAATAAGAGTGCATTTTTAATTTTCAATTTAACCCCTTAAAGACCTGGCTGTTTTGTACCTTAAGAACCAGACACTTTTTAGGGATTTTACTCATGTGGCGTTGAATTGCCCTATCTTTTTCCTTCAGTTACCAAAATTATTTTTGCTGCATTTTTTTCTGTGACATGTAGGGCTGTTTTTTCAGTACCCTTTTTTACCTACTCCCCGCCCCCCCCCCTGTTTTTTAGTTTTATTGGGAGTAAAACGCTAAAAAAAGATTTTCTTTTTAACATTTATAGTTTTTTTTTAATTAGTATATTTACACAAAAATAAAGTATGAGAGTGGGTTCCTCATTTTGTTTTGGACATTTTGATATATAATATGTATGTTTTTTGGATTACAAGGCGCATATGGTGGTGGTTTTGGTTGACGTCAGTTTGGGTTATTTTCTTTTTTATGTATATACTTTTATTTTATTCTGTAATTTTGTTTTACTTATTTATGTAATCATTTTTTTTTACTATCTATGTCCCCCATGATGTCATATAAGACCTCTGGGGGACATTCACATGTTTTTTGTTTTTCTGTATTTGACTCTTTTCCACTGTAGCTGGGAGCCCCAGTTACAGTGGAAAAGAACCCCTTTAGTGACTATAAGCACTGACAGAGCTGATCAAGGTCTGCTAGGACCCTGTAGCTCTGCTGTGTATGGGGATCCTGGCTTGCGTAGTTGAAGTTATACTTCCACTTTCACTTGTTAGTACATAGCGCTCATTGATTTATACTTCCACTTTCACTTGTTATTACATAGCGCTCATTGAGCGCTGTGTACTAGGGAGATGAGAAGGCAGAATGGGTTAACAACCATTCCTGCCTTCTCCTTCGGGTCTTGACTAACAGCTGACAACCTGACCTTCTTCTGATTGATTACAGAAGCAGGGGTTTTAATCCCTCCACCATATTTTTACAATCATCTGAGATTAAAGCCCAGGACCACGGGCCATGAATTTGCAGTGTTTGGTCGTTAATGGGTTAAAGGAAAAAAAGAAGTTGGAAAAAAGATTGTTACTAGAAATAATTATAGATGTAGTGCTGTTAAAGGGGTTATCTCACCTCAAGACAAGCTCTTTTCAAAGTGAAGCCAATTAATCGCTGCACCTCTAATTCCTCCCATTCAGAGCCCTTTTAGTACCCTAAGGGGCCCAGTAAAAGGATACTGAAATAGGCCCCTGGGACTTCAGCAGGCAGGTAATCAACAGTTACTTATTGCTTTATTAGTCCTGGAGCTCCACAATAGTTTTTAACTGTACCTGTGTCCTGCAGATGCGGATACAGTTGAAAATGGTGCTGCTGACAGGGGACTCGGTGTAGATGCACTATTTGCCCTATGGTTAAAACAGCCTTGTTTGTAATCACCTGTTAACTGGGTGTGCTGCCACTCATTCATATTGCAGCCATTAAAATGAATCACTGACCGTTAATACATAAACATGGAATACCTCTGTGATGTACTTATGCTCTATTAAGGCTTATGGAAAAACACTTTTCCTTCTTCAATCAAGGTTTTGATTTATGGTGCTGCTCATTCTTAATCACGCAACATATAACAAAGTTTGAGAGCAAGCTAAACTAATAAATTAAATTATTATGTAATAAAGTAATGCAGCGTTAATTATATACATGAAATAATTGACTTAATTACATTAAATAAACTCATTGTGTACTTTGTTCTTTACAAGGTAACTTGGAATACATTCTGTAATTGGTGCACTGTATGTAAATACACTGAAACGCGGTATTTACGTGAGCAACCTAATGAGTTAAAAGATACTATTGATGGGTTAAACACATGGGCGTGTTTTCGTCTCATTTATGCGGCTGTGCAAATCACAGTGGCATAATGAGACAAAACCAAACCATTGATTTTAATTGTTTCGTTTTCAGAATTGTCGCGCATTAATTGTACACCCGAGAAAATCTAAGACTTGCCCTATCATTCTCATTCTTAGTTTTTCTACATCTGAAAAAGATGGGTCAGGACTAGAGATGAGCAAACCTACTCGGCCACGCCCCTTTTTCAGCCAAGCACCGCGATTTTCGAGTACTTCCGTACTCGGGCGAAAAGATTCGGGGGGGCGCCGTGGGTAAGTGGGCGAGACAGAGGGCTCCCCCCTGTTCCCCGCTGCTACCCCCCACTCCGCCACGCCTCCCCCCGCCTCCCGGCGACCCCCGAATCTTTTCACCCGAGTAGTGAAGTACTCGAAAATCGCGGTGCTCGATCGAGTAATTACTCTAGTAAGGACCTATTTACCCGCTGTTTTTCTTTCAAACCTGCACACAGGTTTGAAAAGTAAAAAAAAAAAAAATCTGAAGAGTTTGAAAAGTAAAAAAAAAAAAAATTAAATAAACGGTAAAAAACATACGCTAATACGCGCCATATGTATGTTTAAGCCCTAAGGGCGCCCACCCACTGGCGATTTTTTTTTCTTTGCGTTTTGCGTTTTTTCTCAAGAGCAATTAGAATTGAATGTACTCCTGTCCACTGGCGTTTTTTTTTTCGGTCCGTTGCGATTTTTAACATAGGAACTGTCAGTTGCATATGTGTCCTTATTTTTCTCCTAATGCACCCATGAATGTCAATGGAAATTAATGGAAAAGGCGCGAAAAAGCCGCGAAAACGCCGCAAAAAACGCGCCGAAAACGCTGCGTTTTTCACGCACGAAAATCGCAAACGCCAGTGGGTGGGCGCCCTAAAAGTGTAAAGATGACCATATAATGTATTACTAAGCTTACATTCACATGGGGGAGCTTCATGCACTGGATTCCATTGGGTAGCAATATAGATGGAACTTGTGCATGAAAGTAACACATAAGGACTCAGGCAGATGAGCATTTTTTTCACGCATGTATAGGTGCGTGAAAAAAATGCAGAACGCATGTATAAAAAACACGTGACCGAAGCTTCAGACGTGTTTATTATTCGTTCTTCTTGTGTGGTCACACAATTGTAAAATTTGCACGTATAGTGCGGCCCTATTGAAAGCAATGGAAGAGGATCGCTATCTCCTGCTGCGGGTGTGACAGCTGCAGCAGGAGATTCCTTGAATGTGAAACACCTGGATGCTGTCAAATCCAGGGGCTTCACCTTGTTCTCAATGGGGCCGGTGGCAGCAGTGCCGACCCCTTTGAGAACCTAGGGAGAAGATTGTGCTCCTCTGCCACCCCATTGAAAGCAATGGGATGAAGGCAACCCCCGCAGGGATTCTTTTATTTTTTTTGGGGGTGGGGGTGGGTGGGGGGGGGGGGGGTTGATTGAAATATAAGCCTGACCCCAAAAATAAGCCCTAGCTGCAGGAAAAAAATGCTAAATAATACATCACTCAGAAGTAGAGATGAGCGAACGTACTCGTCCGAGCTTGATACTCGTTCGAATATTAGCGTGTTCGAAATGCTCGTTACTCGTAACGAGTACCACGCGATGTTCGGGTGACTTTCACTTTCATCTCTGAGACGTTAGCGCGCTTTTCTGGCCAATAGAAAGACAGGGAAGGCATTACAACTTCCCCCTGCGACGTTCAAGCCCTATACCACCCCCCTGCAGTGAGTGGCTGGCGAGATCAGGTGTCACCCGAGTATAAAAATCGGCCCCTCCCGCGGCTCGCCACAGATGCGTTCTGACATAGCTGAGAGAAAGTGGTATCTTGTTGGAGCTGCTATAGGGAGAGTGTTAGGAGTTATTGTAGGCTTCAAGAACCCCAACGGTCCTTCTTAGGGCCACATCTAACCGTGTGCAGTACTGTGGAGGCTGCTTTTTGCAGTGTTGCACATTTTTTTTTTTTGGTATTTCGGCCGTGCAGAGCATTGCGCCCTGCAGTAATTAGACATAGTGCAGGGCCAGAAGTGGTGAGGCAGGGACAGAAGACATATTATTGATTGAATATAGGCAGTGGGCCTGCAAAATTCTTTCCTGGCTCTGTCTGGGCTCTGAAATCACCGCTGTGTTGCAGTTCACAGTGCAACACTCTGCAGTTCTGTGACATACCCTAGGGCCAGAAGTGCTTAGACAGGGACAGAAGACATATTATTGATTGAATATAGGCAGTGGGCCTTTGCTAAAAAATTTGTGGGAAAAAATCTATTTGGTCTGCCTGTCACTGTGCTCAGTGTTCTGGGTCTGTCTGTGCTGGGTGTAGTAGTTCTACAAAATCATACGCAGCCAGCTAAGTGTTACAGCAGACTTGCGCAAAATTATTTCCTGGCTCTGTCTGGGCTCTGAAATCACCACTGTGTTGCAGTTGACAGTGCAACACTCTGCAGTTCTGTGACACACTCCAGGGACAGAAGTGCGTAGGCAGGGACAGAAGACATATTATTGATTTAATATAGGCAGTGGGCCTTTGCTAAAAAACTTGGGGCAAAAAATCTATTTGGCCTGCCTGTCACTGTGCTCAGTGTTCTGGGTCTGTCTGTGCTGGGTGTAGTAGTTCTACAAAATCATATGCAGCCAGCTAAGTGTTACAGCAGGCTTGCACCAAATTATTTCCTGGCTCTGTCTGGGCTCTGAAATCACCGCTGTGTTGCAGTTCACAGTGCAACACTTTGCAGTTCTGTGACATACTCCAGGGACAGAAGTGCGTAGGCAGGGACAGAAGACATATTATTGATTGAATATAGGCAGTGGGCCTTTGCTAAAAAACTTGGGGCAAAAAATCTATTTGGCCTGCCTGTCACTGTGCTCAGTGTTCTGGGTCTGTCTGTGCTGGGTGTAGTAGTTCTACAAAATCATACGCAGCCAGCTAAGTGTTACAGCAGGCTTGCACCAAATTATTTCCTGGCTCTGTCTGGGCTCTGAAATCACCGCTGTGTTGCAGTTCACAGTGCAACACTTTGCAGTTCTGTGACATACTCCAGGGACAGAAGTGCGTAGGCAGGGACAGAAGACATATTATTGATTGAATATAGGCAGTGGGCCTTTGCTAAAAAACTTGGGACAAAAAATCTATTTGGCCTGCCTGTCACTGTGCTCAGTGTTCTGGGTCTGTCTGTGCTGGGTGTAGTAGTTCTACAAAATCATACGCAGCCAGCTAAGTGTTACAGCAGGCTTGCGCCAAATTATTTCCTGGCGTTCCGTAAGCGAAGTCAGCCTCCAACCACAGGCCAATAAGCGGCACATTTAATTACAGCGTTCTGTTTCTGCATTACTGGTAATACAGCATGCTGAGGGGTAGGGGTAGGCCTAGAGGACGTGGACGCGGGCGAGGACGCGGAGGCCCAAGTCAGGGTGTGGGCACAGGCCGAGCCAGTGCGGTGGCCCGGGGTAGAGGCAGGGCCAGAACGAATAATCCACCAACTGTTTCCCAAAGCGCCCCCTCGCGCCATGCCACCCTGCAGAGGTCAAGGTGCTTTACAGTGTGGCAGTTTTTCACAGAGACGCCTGACGACCGACAAACAGTGGTGTGCAACCTTTGTCGCGCCAAGATCAGCTGGGGAGGCACCACCACCAGCATGCGCAGGCATATGATGGCCAAGCACCCCACAAGGTGGGACGAAGGCCGTTCACCACCTCCGGTTTGCACCACTGCCTCTCCCCCTGTGCCCCAACCTGCCACTGAGATCCAACCCCCCTCTCAGGGCACAGGCACTACCGTCTCCTGGCCTGCACCCACACCCTCACCTCCGCTGTCCTCGGCCCCATCCAGCAATGTCTCTCAGCGCAGCCTCCAGACGTCGCTAGCGCCACTGTTTGAGCGCGAGCGCAAGTACGCCGCCACGCACCCGCACGCTCAAGCGTTAAACGTGCACATTGCCAAATTGATCAGCCTGGAGATGCTGCCTTATAGGCTTGTGGAAACGGAGGCTTTCAAAAGCATGATGGCGGCGGTGGCCCCGCGCTACTCAGTTCCTAGTCGCCACTACTTTTCCCGATGTGCCGTCCCAGGCCTGCACGACCACGTCTCCCGCAACATTGTACGCGCCCTCACCAACGCGGTTACTGCCAAGGTCCACTTAACTACAGACACGTGAACAAGCACAGGCGGGCAGGGCCACTATATCTCCCTGACGGCACATTGGGTGAATTTAGTGGAGGCTGGGACAGAGTCAGAGCCTGGGACCGCTCACGTCCTACCCACCCCCAGAATTGCGTGCCCCAGCTCGGTGGTGGTATCTGCGGCGGTGTATGCTTCCTCCACTAAACCACCCTCCTCCTCCTCCTCCTACGCAACCTCTGTCACGCAATCAAGATGTGTCAGCAGCAGCACGTCGGCAGCAGTCGGTGTCGCGCAGCATGGCAGCTCAGCGGTGGGCAAGCGTCAGCAGGCCGTGCTGAAGCTACTCAGCTTAGGAGATAAGAGGCCCACGGCCCACGAACTGCTGCAGGGTCTGACAGAGCAGACCGACCGCTGGCTTGCGCCGCTGAGCCTCCAACCGGGCATGGTCGTGTGTGACAACGGCCGTAACCTGGTGGCGGCTCTGCAGCTCGGCAGCCTCACGCACGTGCCATGCCTGACCCATGTCTTTAATTTGGTGGTTCAGCGCTTTCTGAAAAGCTACCCACACTTGTCATACCTGCTCGGAAAGGTGCGCCAGCTCTGCGCACATTTCCGCAAGTCCCACACGCACGCTGCCACCCTGCGGACACTGCAGCATCGGTTGAATCTGCCAGTGCACCAACTGGTGTGCGACGTGCCCACACAGTGGAACTCTACTCTCCACATGTTGGCCAGGCTCTATGAGCAGCGTAGAGCTATTGCGGAATACCAACTCCAACATGGGCGGCGTAGTGGTAGTCAGCCTCCTCAATTCTTTACAGAAGAGTGGGCCTGGTTGGCAGCCATCTGCCAGGTCCTTGGAAACTTTGAGGAGTCTACCCAGATGCTGAGCGGGGATGTTGCAATCATTAGCGTCACCATTCCTCTGCTTTGCCTCTTGAGAAGTTCCCTGCAAAGCATAAAGGCAGACGCTTTGGAATCGGAAACGGAGGCGGGGGAAGACAGTATGTCGCTGGATAGTCAGAGCACCCTCCTGTCTATATCTCAGCGCGTTGAGGAGGAGGGGGAGGAGCATGAGGAGGAGGGGGAAGAGACAGCATGGCCCACTGCTGAGGGGACAGATGCTGCTTGCCTGTCATCCTTTCAGCGTGTATGGCCAGAGGAGGAGGAGGGGGAGGAGCTTGAGGAGGAGGGGGAAGAGACAGCTTGGCCCACTGCTGAGGGTACAGATGCAGCTTGCCTGTCATCCTTTCAGCATGTATGGCCAGAGGAGGAGGAGGAGGAGGAGGATCCTGAAAGTGATCTTCCGAGTGAGGACAGCCATGTGTTGCGTACAGGTACCCTGGCACACATGGCTGACTTCATGTTAGGATGCCTTTCTCGTGACCCTCGCGTTACACGCATTCTGGCCACTACGGATTACTGGGTGTACACACTGCTCGACCCACGGTATAAGGAGAGCCTTTCCACTCTCATTCCCAAAGAGGAAAGGGGTTCGAGAATGATGCTATACCACAGGGCGCTGGTGGACAAACTGATGGTAAACTTCCCATCCGACAGCGCTAGTGGCAGAAGGCGCATTTCCGCGGCCCAGGTAGCAGGGGAGGCGCAGAGATCAGGCAGCATGTACAGCGCAGGCAGGGGAACATTATCCAAGGCCTTTGCCAGCTTTATGGCTCCGCAGCAAGACTGTGTCACCGGTCCCCAGTCAAGGCTGAGTTGGCGGGAGCACTGTAAAAGGATGGTGAGGGAGTACGTAGCCGATCGCACGACCGTCCTCGGTGACGCCTCTGCCCCCTACAACTACTGGGTGTCGAAGCTGGACATGTGGCCTGAACTCGCACTGTATGCCCTGGAGGTGCTTGCTTGTCCTGCGGCTAGCGTCTTGTCAGAGAGTGTGTTTAGTGTGGCTGGGGGAATCATGACGGATAAGCGTACCCACCTGTCAACCGACAGTGCCGACAGGCTTACACTCATCAAGATGAACAAAGCCTGGATTTCCCCAGACTTCTCTTCTCCACCAGCGGACAGCAGCGATACCTAAACAATACGTAGGCTGCACCCGCGGATGGAAGCATCGTTCTCTATCACCATTCAAAACGGGGACCTTTTTGCTTCATCTATCTGTGTATAATATTCCTCCTCCTCCGCCTGCTCCTCCTCCTGAAACCTCACATAATCACGCCGAACGGGCAATTTTTCTTAGGCTCACAAGGCTCAGTCATATAATTTTTCTAAACAATTTTTATACGTTTCAATGCTCATTAAAGCGTTGAAACTTTCACCTCAACCAATTTTTATTTTTACTGGGCTACCTACAGGCCTAGTTACCAATTAAGCCACATTAACCAAAGCGATTAATGGGTTTCACCTGCCCTCTTGGTTGGGCATGGGCAATTTTTCTCAGGTACATTAGTACTGTTGGTACACCAATTTTTGGGGGCCCTCGCCTACAGTGTAATCCAATTAATTTTTTGCCCACCTGCATTACAGCTGATGTAACATCAGCTGTGTTGGGCACTGCAATGGGATATATTTATGTACCGCCGGTGGGTTCCAGGGAGCCACCCATGCCGTGGGTCCACAGGGAGTTGTAACTGCATGTGTCCACTTCTAAAGAACCCCGGTCTGACTGGGGCATGCAGTGTGGGCCGAAGCCCACCTGCATTAAACATGACATTATTACCTCAGCTGTGATGGGCAATGCAATGGGATATATTAATGTACCGCCGGTGGCTTCCTGGCACCCACCCATGCTGTGGGTCCACAGGGAGTTGTAACTGCATGTGTCCACTTCTAAAGAACCCCGGTCTGACTGGGGGATGCAGTGTGGGCCGAAGCCCACCTGCATTAAGCACGACATTACATCAGCTGTGTTGGGCACTGCAATGGAATATATTTATGTACCGCCGGTGGGTTCCAGGGAGCCACCCATGCTGTGTGTCCACAGGGAGTTGTAACTGCATGTGTCCACTTCTAAAGAACCCCGGTCTGACTGGGGGATGCAGTGTGGGCCGAAGCCCACCTGCATTAAGCACGACATTACCTCAGCTGTGATGGGCACTGCAATGGGATACATTTATGTACCGCCGGTGGGTTCCAGGGAGCCACCCATGCTGTGGGTGCACACGGAATTCCCATTGCGGAGCTGTACCTGCCTGTGACTATTTATAAAAAACCGCGGTCTGACTGGGGCATGCAGACACCTTGACAGAATGAATAGTGTGTGGCACATAGGTTCCCCATTGCTATGCCCACGTGTGCAGCTCCTGATGGAGGTGGCACAGGATTGGATTTCTCATTGCTTCTGTACAGCATTGAGGACTATCGCCCCGCCCCTTTTAAATAGGGTCCCTGCCTAGCCGTGCCAACCCTCTGCAGTGTGTGCCTGCGGTTCCTCTGGCAGACGCACTTATAAATAGACATGAGGGTGGCGTGGCATGAGGGCAGCTGAAGGCTGGGCAGGGACAGTTTGGTGTGCGCTGTGGACACTGGGTCGTGGGGGGAGGGGGTTGGGCAGCATGTTACCAAGGAGAAGTGGCAGCGGAGTGTCATGCAGGCAGTGATTGTGCTTTGTTGGAGGTAGTGTGGTGCTTAGCAAAGTTATGCATTGCTAATGAGGGCTTTTCAGAAGTAAAAGTTGTTGGGAGGGGGGGGGGGCACTCTTGCCGCTATTGTGGCTTAATAGTGGGACCTGTGAACTTGAGATGCAGTCCAACATGTATCCTTTCGCCTGTCCTATCCGTTGCTGTGTCGTTCCCATCACTTTCTTGAATTGCCCAGATTTTCACAAACGAAAACCTTAGCGAGCATCGGCGATATACAAAAATGCTCGGGTCGCCCATTGACTTCAATGGGGTTCGTTATTCGAAACGAACCCTCGAGCATCGCGAAAAGTTCGTCTCGAGTAACGAGCACCCGAGCATTTTGGTGCTCGCTCATCTCTACTCAGAAGCACTGTCCGGGTCCCCGTCACTCTTCTGCATTTTCTTCTAGCCTAGGATTGAAAAATCACAGCCAGTCAAAGTGCTCAGCCAATCAGAGCCAGTTCTTCTAAGAGGCAGGGATTTTTCAATCCCTGGCTAGAAAAAAATGAAGAAAGAGAGTGCCGGTGACCAGTGAAGAACACGCGCCAGAGCCGGACAGTACTTCTACGTGATGGTTTTTTTTTTTTTCTGCAGCTGGGGCTTATTTAAGGGCTTTGGCAGTAGGATTTCCTACTGTCAAAGTTGCATCGATTCACACAAAAACCACAGCATGCTCTACTTTTGTATGCATTTGTGCACCAAAGGTCCCTTTAGAAGTCTATGGGAGGTCCACAAATGCACGTGCAATACACTTTGCAATTCTGCAAAAAAAGGACACATCTGGAACTTATTAGACTACAAAGCAATTACATTTCAGGTGCTGTTGTTTCAATAAAATGTGCTGATTCACATGCAAAAAATACTCATTCAGGCCTTAGTCAGACGGGCGTTTGTTCGCAGCGATTTGCGGATCGCATGACGGATGCGCATCCGCAAATCGCGTGACCGATGCCCGAAAATCGCCCGAAAATCTGCTCCTAGCCGCGTTTCATTAGAAATGGGCTGGAGCTGTCCAGCGCATTGCATTCAATGGAGCCGACAATACAGCCGACTCCATTGAAAGCAATGCGCTGCGGGCGAGTGTGGGATGAATTGTCGGGAAGGGCTTAAATATATAAGCCCTTCCCTGCAATTCATCCAGAAAAGTGTTAAAATAAAAAATATATACATACTCACCTGCTCCCGGCAGCCAGAGTTCTGCGCAGCCGGCCTGCAGTGGGTGTGAAGGGGGTGTGAGTCAGACCTGCCCCCTGATTGGCTCAGCGCTGTATTGCCGGCTCCATTGAATTCAATGGGCAAACATCGTTCTTCTCTGCCACAGCTGTAACAGCTGTGGCAGAGAAGAATGATTTGTCTTCTATATGTTCTCAATGGGGTCGGCGCTGCTGCCGCCGGCCCCATTGAGCGCATATAGTGAAGAGAACAGAAATCGCAGATAGGTGCGATCTGCGATTTCTGTTCTATAATTTATCGGACGAGCGCATAAAAAGCACTCATGTGTCCGATACCATTGCAAAGCAATGGTTTTAAAAAATCGCCGGACGCATGCGCAAATTGCGCAAAATAACGCCCGTCTGACTAAGGTCTCATAGTGCTGAGTCATGTGCAAAATCACATAGGCCCATATGAAGCTGCCCCAAGTCAGAGAAATCATTTTGATAATTATATTGAATTTACTGAGAAGGAGATTGGAACATTTTATTCAGTTATAGCTGGTATGTAAGAAAAACACAGTAGAGATGCAGCTTCAAGAGATACAAATAAAAATCACTGAAAGTGACAGAGTCCAGACAGAGCTGTTTCAAAAGCTGAACAGACTGCTGATGGAGCTGGTGCAGCATCTGAGAAGCAGGCTCTCAGCCGAGGAGACAGCAGGGTAAAGAAATACCTTGTCACGGGGCTCTGCTAAGGGTAGCTCAGGACCTGACCTTGTTACTAACAGGAGGAGCTCACAAATTAGTAACCAAGGTTACCTAAAGTCCTGTTTGTCACTCGTGACGCCAATGTTCCATCCTCTGTGGTGAATTTCTCAGATGTTATGATGCAGAATAAAGTAGTCCACACACATACATAGTTTATTTTCTGGACGATAACCGGGAACTTTCGGTCTTGTCCGTTTACTTATACGATTGTAGCAAACAACAATAAGCAGTTTGTACTGTGGTAAAGCTGTGAGGATTCACAGGGAATTTCTACATCCACAGTCATAGTTATCTGTAGGAACTCTTTCTCTCCCGGTATCTCTCTCACCACTGTCGGTCACTCACTTGTTCCTCGCTCTCTGGTGGTTACTCTTTCTCTCTCCGGGCGCATGCGGTTCTTGCGTGGCTTTTCCCTGGTCCGGGCTCATACACTCCTTGTTGTTAGTGGCTATGGTGAGTATCTCTGGAATGGCTAGGCCCAAGCAGGGACAGCGGCCCATCTTTAAGCCTCCTCCATGTCTCACTCCTCTCACTAACTCTCAGATTCTTATCCTGGACCTCTCACTCCATTAACACAATTAAGCACATCAAATGATCAACAACCGGTCCACAAACAGACACAACAATACATTTTCCAGACATGACCAGACTTTACCAGAGATTAATCCTTTCATGCCTGAAAACTCTAATACTCATAAACCTGATTCATTCCACATATAAGACACAAGACAAACAAAACATATATTCTGAGTTGCTGGAGGGGACCTCTAACTGTGGGCCACTACACATGCATAATATACAGCCCACATTAGCCCGAGTGAGTGAGGACTTACAAATAGTCTCCTTATGTGACATATTTCTAAGTACTTCACAGCCTCTGACCCTATTGTAACCTCCAATAACCCATTTTTCAAAGTTGTTAACCAATTTATACCTTGACATTAGGGTTGATGCGATTTTCTTTTGTACATTTTCACTCTTTGAAACTACATCACAGATTATTGTATTTCACAGTGTAATAATACAAACCAAACTGAAATATGGCTTTCAGGCCCAAATTGCATGCCTCGATATTGACTTTCCGTTTTATTTCTTTCAGCTGCTAAGGAAAATTTTGATACATTTTACAATTGTGTTTTCATGTCTGGATATTTTTAAAGTCTTTATAGATTTCTTTAATTGAAATAATCAATGCATTTTTCTATTTGAGTGCCCTTACTTGTGCAGGTTTTATTTAGGCTTTTTGATGCCAGTTTTGAAGTCAAAATAAAGTGTGGATCATTAAGGCAGAAAAAGTCTTCTTCAAATCCATTCATGGCTTTGGCTTCAAAGCTGCATCGAAAACCTAATCAAAACCTGCACGTGTAAGGGGCCTTTTACATGGGATCAAAATCAAAAACTCTCTTGCCATAAGCATTAACTAGGAATTGCATCCTTTAAAATATAACTTCTATTGAATTACACAAAGATTGCACATAGAAAGGAAACTATTTAACAGTCCAGTATATGCTGCAGACCTGTATATGGGAGCTTCGCTAAGGAAAATGTCATTTCATTAACTATGATGACATAACAGACTGTATCGTAGAGTGTGCTGCTTCTCAGTGGATATCTGTAAATCGTGTTTTCTTTTCTCTGCCTGTTGCTGGATATCCAATAAATTTATGGTAAAACATGTCACAAATCTATTATGAATGTCTTACAGTTTATGTAGAAAGATGGTTAGCGTGTTGATACAATGATTAGTATAAACCAGCCTTTATATTCAGAGTCTAACTGATCACACAAAGTGGCTAGGGCAATCTAGTTACCTTCCTAAAACATAGTTAAACTTTAAGTTTTTACTACATGATTTGGTTATCTGCTTTTGGAACAGTGGTGTAGCTACAGAGGGTCACACTTGCAAGTAGGCCACATAAGCCAGGAAGACCATAAGCCATCCTTGCCACAATAACACTAGCTCCACTGTTGATTTTTTTTAATAACAAGTTGGTTCATTACATCTTCTGTGTGCCAAGTGGCAGTGTCTGAGTAGGAGGTGCTAGAGAGGAACAAACGGAGAAGTACTAATGAAAATGTACCAGTGCTGTATGGCACATGGAGGATTTAAGGAACCAAGCTAGTATTAAAAAATTAACAGCACAGTCAGAGGGAACACAAAGGCAGCATTATTATCTCATGGGAGCATTATAACTTTGTGAGGACCACAAAGGGGCTATTATTACTACGTGAGGGGCACAAAAAACAACTATTACCTTTTGAGGGCACAAAAGGGCAATGTGTAGATTTTATTACTTTGTGGGGGCAGAAAGAGGACACTGTTACTTTATGGGGATACTAAGGAGGACATTATTTATATGTAAAGTGTAGAAAGAAGTATTGCTACTTTGAAGGAGGCACAAAGAGAGGACTACTAACGTGTGGGGACACAAAGGGAACATCTGAGCACTATTACCTTGTGAGGGCACAAAGAGGGAATTATTACTTTGTGGAGTACTCAAAAGCGACACTCTTACCTTGTGAGGGCATAAATGAGGTACCTACGAATTAGCCTACAAAACAAAACTTTTTTTCGTTCACAAGAATATTTAATGGTGATTCTATTAATATTTCACCTCCTAAATTCATATATGCTGTTAAACTTTTTTCATCAGGCAGGATTATTTTGTGACACACATTTCAAGTTTTAGAAAATTAGCACTTATGTAAGTCAGCATTATGTGAAATATAGTTTACCTAGAAAGTTTTTAATAATAATTGACAGGAATATTTTTCTTCTGGTATGTCTCTCTTTATGCTCCAGCAATAGTCGGCCAGAATGCTGGGACTCTACTTGCCTTGGTATCTCTATTCCAACATAGAAATCTGCTGATGAAAGTGGTTGCCTTGCTGGTCACTTAAAGCCCCAAAAGTTTCTGGGAAGAAGTCCAGGTGGGAGCCCAAGAAATAGCATACCATATCTTGGTATGATTTCACAAGATCACTCACTGTATCACAATAGTTTTCTAATTTATAATTTTCAAGAAAAGAAGAGGAAACAATTTTGAATGACAATCAAGCTGCTTTTTGCAATGGATTTAACAGTTCTTGAAATTTGTCATCATTCATCACTAATCTTATTTGTGGCCCTGTAAAAATTCCTGTTTTTTAGTTTTGCATCACTATCTTTGGGAAATTTAGATTTCAAATCCATACATGCTGCAGAATAGCATCTCTTAGAAACCCTTCAAACATTTTACCCACAATAGAAGTAAGACTTACTGGCTCGAAGTTTCCAGGTTCCCTTTTTGAACCCTTTTTGACTATTGCCACCACATTGGCTACACGCCAAGCCAGTGGAACAGATTCTGACACTTTAGAGTCTTTAAACATAAGAAGCAAGGGTCTGTGTATCACATTATTTGATTTTTTTAATCAAATCATCAGTTCCTCCACTACCTCTTCTTTCTAATAATGAAACGAACGTCAGCTAGCTGCAATGCTTCATTGTCTCTAACTGTTGACTCGTCAATTTGCATTACAAATTCTGTGTTCTTCAAAATGTCCAAAAGCGTTGCACACTTCAGCAGTCTCAACAGTTCTGATGATTCGCTGGTGCCACCAAAGTGGTGGTTTCTGCCGCGTCAGTTCAGGGAGTTTCCTTGTAGGGGTTTTGTAGTGCGAGAATGACAGAAAGCGTTGATGATATCTTAATTAATATTGCTATTGTATTTATGAATAGAGTCTACAGGCTTGTCTGAGCTTGTTCATTCAGTGTGCATTTACCAGTTGGAAAGACGAGGAAGACCTGCTGAAGTTAGAGCCTTTTGTTGAAGTTCACGTACACATTTTTAGAAAAATGTAGTTACTAGATTAAAAAATAGACAAAGCAAACACAGAATGCCCCCCTACTGCTCCTTTTTATTCCACGACTCCCTTGAAAAGTAAAAATGCCCCCCAGAGGAAAATAACACCCATGTAGAGAACCACTACTCTACACTGTCTACCCCCTATCTCTCTGGTTGCCCCCCTCCCCCAGTCCCTAGTTTAAACACTTCTCCAACCTTCTAGATATCTTCTCCCCCAGCAGAGCTGCACCCTCCCCATTAAGTTGCAGCCCATCCCTATGGTAGAGCCTGTAGCTGACAGCAAACCCAGTTCTGCACTAATCGAAAGCTCTCCTTCCTACACCAACACTTGAGCCACTTGTTTACCACCTAATCTCCTGCTGCCTTTCTTGTGTAGCACGTGGTGCAGGTAGTATTTCAGAGAACACTACTTTGAAGGTCCTTACCCATAGCTTATATCCTAGTTCCCTGAAATCTTTTGAAGGACCTTCCACCTACCTCTAACTTTGTTACTGTTGCCAATGTGTACCATGACTGCTGGGTCCTCACTAGCTCCACCCAGTAATCTGTCAATCTGATCAGCGATGTGTCAAACTCAAGCGCCAGGAAGACAACACACTGTTCAATGATGGCAGATTGCCCTGTCTGTCCCCCTAAATACTTGAATTTTCTACTACCAGGACCTGTCTAACCTTGCCTGCACTCCTATTCCCTTCCTAATGGAGCAGACATCCCCCTGGCGGTAAAAGGGCATGTCATGCTGCAGCATTGCTAACCCTGTAATGGCATCCCCCTGATCTGCCAATTTTGCAAACTTTTTGGGATGTGCCAGTTCAGGACTAGCCTCCCTGGTTCTCTTCCTTCTACCTCTCCTTCTAACTGTCACCCAGCTAGCTGCCTGCTCATCCTGCTCTCCCGAACTACCTTACACCCCCACATCTATCTCAGCGAGTGCCTGCTCAGTGTGCAGCAAACTCCTTTCCATGTTTTTAATGGATCTCATTGTTTCAAGCTGCTCATTTAGATGCAGGATCTGGGCTTCCAAATGCGCAACATGCTCACATCTTGTACAGCAGTATGCACCCTCGAACAGCTGTTCAAGGACTGCATACATGGCACAAGATGTATGCTGGACGGCAATCACGGAGCACATTCTAAATAGGGATCATACAGATAGATTAGATGAAAGTAGTAAATACAAAAATTCAAATGCATAAACAGTAATTAAACAAAATTTACTTTTCAAAAGTCCCCGACTCCAAAGTCACTAATCCCAAGTCACACTTACGACACAGTACAATTATGTCAGACACAAACTCATTCAGCTCGCAGGCTCACTTAGGTTTTGGATAGATAAGCTCTTACCTGAAGTGATGCTTCATCCTTCTCTGTTTGGAATGGAAATTCGTATGTCTCTTTCATATCAGCAGCTTGCGCTACAAGTATTGATGGGAATTGGTTACCATTATGCAAGAGCACAGCCTTCAAACTAACTTTTGATGAGTCCATGAACAATCACCACACATCTGTACGGTTTTGATTTTCAAAGGCCTCCATAAGAGAACAAACATTATTGCAAAAAATTACACCTTTTACTTCAGAAAAATACTGTTTAAAATCACTGTCGTGGCGATGATATCAGTGTATTTGTACATGTTTGTGGAATAGATTCCAGCCTTTGAGCATGGAATTGAACTTAGAAGTTCTAAATGTTGTTTAGACAAGTTTAAATCCTGGATAAAATCATTAAGATCTTCTTAAGCAATTTGTTTAGTAAACCAAACACGTTTTTACACTGTCCATGTGCATCATTGTCATGACATTATCTCTGGTCATTCTAATTTTATAGAGACTACTGCCTACTCATAGATGATGAATGTACGTGCGTCATTCTGTTTTGTGGTTCAGTCTAAAATACTGCAGAAACACTTAGGACATAGAAGGACCAGAAAAGCACAAAGAAGCCAATTTTCTTTTGTATATTCATAGTAAAAAGCCCTGTTATAAAAGCAAGCATCTACAATAGTATATTTAGAGTTATATTTTTAATTCTCCATTTGTAATTTTTGTTATGCTTTTTTTTTTAACATTTTTCAAGCTTTGGTGACTGAAAATAATAATACTTTTAATGAGAAGAGCAATGAAAATGAGTCAGAACTAGAGATGAGTGAATATACTCGTTTCGAGTAATTACTCGATCGAGCACCGCGATTTTCGAGTACTTACGTACTCGGATGCAAAGATTCAGGGGGCGCCGGGGGGCGGGGGGAGGCGTGGCGGAGTGGGGGATAGCAGTGGGGAACAGGGGGGAGCCCTCTCTCTCTCCCCCTTCCCCCACTCCCCGCTGCAAACCCCCACTCACCCACGGCGCCCCCCGAATCTTTTCGCCCGAGTACGGAAGTACTCGAAAATCGCGACGCTCGGGCGAAAAAGGGGCGTGTCCGAGTAGGTTCGCTCATCTCTAGTCAGAACTCTTTATACCTGTTAAAAGACTAAAATATCACTCCAAGCGGTCATACTTACCTATATACTAATACACAAGTATACAAAGGCGGGAATAAACACCACTTCCCAGCAGAATGCAGACAGGAAAGATGCTGATGAACAACCACTCACAGGCCTACCATATATTGGAGGAGGGGCTACTAAGTATTAATACTTGTATGTAGATAAGGCATACAAAGGGCACAAAGTCCCATTGATGTGTGTAGTGCGCTATGTAGGCTTACAACCTATTAATGGCATCACATACGATTCAGCCTGTTGGTTTGTCCGGCATCTTAAAGTAAGCCACACTGGACCGACACCTCAGGCTTCCCCAGCAACTAATGCCAAAATGCTTACTGCAAAAAAATGATAGATGCTGCTAAATACATGGTATTAGTATGTATGGTGGCCGAATCCTTGGCTAGCCGCCCTTGCCAATCCATCTATGTCTACTTACTCTACTATACCCAGTTTATGGTACTACCCTAACAAGTACATTCGTACATCTAGGAATAAAAAATGTCTACAGCACTTTAAGTAGCATGATAGTCTCAGGTCAAGGATTAGATGCAACAGCCATTCATATTCAGGAATACAAGAGATATATGCAACATCATACACAAAATATAGAAATAAGGGCTCCCACACACTTGCGATTGTGTTTTTTGTTAACGCGATTGTCAATGGGGCTTTCTAATGTTAAAAACGCAACGCAATGCCCCAAAAACGCATTTGCGTGCGTTGAGTTTTTTTACAATAGAAAGTCCCATTGACAATCGCGTTAACAAAAAACACAATCACAAGTGTGTTGGAGCCTTAACACTTCCAACACACAGAGGATGCCGAGAGAGTTGCCATATAAATGGGACCACACAGGGTCTGACAGTAACATAAAACATCAGAATAAATGATTCTATATTATATTTTGCAAGTGTTACACAATGTCCACATAATATGTGTCACAAAATTATGACACATTATGGACTGCTCAGAGAAGGATTCAAGTTTTCCATGCAATAATGCCACGCGGGGCTTAGCAGTGACATGTAACACCCAACAAATAGAGATCTGGCTGGCCCATGTGAAAAAAATACTCTCGTTAGATTGTTAGTGTAGATTACTTATCTCAATTGTTCATTTCTTGGCTATATTAAGCAATAATTATATTGTTCATATTAGTCACAAAGTTCCCTATAGTCACATTGATTGCCTATCAAACCAAAAGGCATCATTCTTTAGATCCCCAGCTAGCATGTGGTGCCATTTAATGATAATCACGGCAGTATAAAGGGACAAAACGAAACCACTGATCTCAGTGGTTTTGTTTTCACCACCTCTTTTCCCGCAAGTGATTTGTATGGCCAGGAAAAATAGGACCTGCTCTAACTTTCCTGCACTTAGTTAAACTACGTGCGGAGAAGATCGGGAAGCCACTATCTTCTCACCTCCTTTTTTAAACTACTGTACTCTAGTGCGGAGTTTGAACTGACGGTGACAGAGAAAAAATCTCCATTGTTCAGGTGCATCTAAGCTCCGTGCTGCTGACAGTAGTTGCGCCCACAGCACTGTGAATATGCCCTCAAAGGGTGAAATTGTTGCAGCTCTGCATCAAAAATCACAATGTGGATATTAACATGATTTTTGCTGCAATATTCGCACAATTTCCACTGCATGTAAACGTACCCAGAGATGGAAAAGATAGCAATATCTCTGCAGCAACACCTATAGGGAGGCAGCTTCACCTTGCATGAAGAGGAATTGTACCATCTTCTATTGGGACTTGTATAGCTGATCATATATAAATAGGGGACACAACACAAAAAGCACAATTTTTTTGAAAAGACATAATTTAAATAGTCTTAGGTGTCACTAGTAGAGAAGAGCGAGCATACTCAGTAAGGCGATATACTCAAGAGAGCATCGCCTTTTTTCGAGTACCTGCTGGCTCGTCCCTGAAGATTCGGGGGGGGGGGGGGGGACGCGCGGGGGTCGGAGGAGGAGAGTAAGAGAGATCCCTCTCACCCCCATGGCCCCCCCCCCGAATCTTCAGGGACGAGCTAGCAGGTACTCGCAAAAAGGCGATGCTCTCTCGAGTATATCGCCTTACCAAGTATGCTCGCTCATCTCTAGTCACTAGCCATTTTGAAAAGTGGCACAACTGTTTAATAAATGTGCTGCATATCACAAATGTGTGATACTGACCTTTGACATAAAGAAAAAATTATTAAATCAGAATCAGAAACTAACAAGCGACAACTAGAGATGAGCGAGCACCAAAATGCTCGGGGGCTCGTTACTCGGGACGAAATTATCGTGATGCTCGAGGGTTCGTTTCGAGTAACGAACCCCATTAAAGTCAATGGGCGACTCGAGCATTTTTGTATATCGCCGATGCTCGCTAAGGTTTCCATTTGTGAAAATCTGGGCAATTCAAGAAAGTGATGGGAACGACACAGCAACGGATAGGGCAGGCGAGGGGCTACATGTTGGGCTGCATCTCAAGTTCACAGGTCCCACTATTAAGCCACAATAGCGGCAAGAGTGGGCCCCCCCCCCTCCCAACAACTTTTACTTCTGAAAAGCCCTCATTAGCAATGCATACCTTAACTAAGCACCACACTACCTCCAACAAAGCACAATCACTGCCTGCATGACACTCCGCTGCCACTTCTCCTGGGTTACATGCTGCCAACCCCCCCCCCCCCCGCAAGACGCAGTGTCCATAGCGCACACCAAAGTGTCCCTGCGCAGCCTTCAGCTGCCCTCATGCCACACCACCCTCATGTCTATTTATAAGTGCGTCTGCCATGAGGAGGAACCGCAGGCACACACTGCAGAGGGTTGGCATGGCTAGGCAGCGACCCTCTTTAAAAGGGGCGGGGCGAAAGCCCACAATGCTGTACAGAAGCAATGAGAAATATAATCCTGTGCTACCTCCATCAGGAGCTGCACACGTGGGCATAGCAATGGGGAACCTATGTGCCACACACTATTCATTCTGTCAAGGTGTCTGCATGCCCCAGTCAGACCGCGGTCTTTTATAAATAGTCACAGGCAGGTACAACTCCGCAATGGGAATTCCGTGTGCACCCACAGCATGGGTGGCTCCCTGGAACCCACCGGCGGTACATAAATATATCCCATTGCATTGCCCAGCACAGCTGAGGAAACGTCAGCTTTAATGCAGGTGGGCCAAAAATTAATTGGATTACACTGTAGGCGAGGGCCCCCAAAAATTGGTGTACCAACAGTACTAATGTACCTCAGAAAAATTGCCCATGCCCAACCAAGAGAGCAGGTGAAACCCATTAATCGCTTTGGTTAATGTGGCTTAATTTGTAACTAGGCCTGTAGGCAGCCCAGTTAAAATAAAAATTGGTTCAGGTGCAAGTTCCAACGCATTAATGAGCATTGAAACGTATAAAAATAGTTTACAAAAATTATATGACTGAGCCTTGTGGGCCTAAGAAAAATTGCCCGTTCTGCGTGATTACGTGAGATTTCAGGAGGAGGAGCAGGAGGAGGAATATTATACACAGATTGATGAAGCAAAAATGTCCCCGTTTTTGATGGTGATAGAGAACGATGCTTCCATCCGCGGGTGCAGCCTACGTATTGCTTAGGTATCGCTGCTGTCTGCTGGTGGAGAAGAGCAGTCTGGGGAAATCCAGGCTTTGTTCATCTTGATGAGTGTAAGCCTGTCGGCACTGTCGGTTGACAGGCGGGTACGCTTATCTGTGATGATTCCCCCAGCCGCACTAAACACACTCTCTGACAATGCGCTAGCCGCAGGACAAGCAAGCACCTCCAGGGCATACAGCGCGAGTTCAGGCCACGTGTCCAGCTTCGACACCCAGTAGTTGTAGGGGGCAGAGGCGTCACGGAGGACGGTCGTGCGATCGGCTACATATTCCCTCACCATCCTTTTACAGTGCTCCCACCGACTCAGCCTTGACTGGGGAGCGGTGACACAGTCTTGCTGGGGAGCCAGAAAGCTGTCAAAGGCCTTGGACAGTGTTCCCCTGCCTGTGCTGTACATCCTGCCTAATCTCCGCGCCTCCCCTGCTACCTGGCCCTCGGAACTACGCCTTCTGCCACTAGCGCTGTCGGATGGGAATTTTACCATCAGCTTGTCCGCCAGGGTCCTGTGGTATAGCATCACTCTCGAACCCCTTTCCTCTTTGGGTATCAGAGTGGAAAGGTTCTCCTTATACCGTGGGTCGAGCAGTGTGTACACCCAGTAATCCGTAGTGGCCAGATTGCATGTAACGCGAGGGTCACGAGAAAGGCATCGTAACATGAAGTCCGCCATGTGTGCCAGGGTACCTGTACGCAACACATGGCTGTCCTCACTAGGAAGATCACTTTCAGGATCCTCCTCCTCCTCAGGCCATACACGCTGAAAGGATGACAGGCAAGCAGCATGGGTACCCTCAGCAGTGGGCCAAGCTGTCTCTTCCCCCTCCTCCTCATGCTCCTCCTCCTCCTCCTCAACGCGCTGAGATATAGACAGGAGGGTGCTCTGACTATCCAGCGACTGTGACACGTATGGGATACGATTGAACTGGATGATTGTGTAATCAAATAACTAGTTGCCGTATGAGTTAACCAGAACTTCAATGAACTAATGACCTGTCTGAATATTCTGCTCAATGCAGAATATTATCGACATATATGGTAAGACAGCAAGAATGACTCATAATATAACACAGATGTGATAACTTCATGGACAAAATATTCAATATATTGTGTTGCCAATCATCTACTACGCATGTCTAGAACCTGAATAGCCATATTAGAATGACGTATATACCCATAACTGCGCAGAAGCAGATATGCCACGTAGTGTAAGAACGGCATAAATAGCAGTGATCTTCAGGGAAGAGTCGGGACTCGTTTTGTTGTGGTCGATAGACGTATCGGCGTACTAACCGGATCCTCTTGCCAATCGTACCTGGAGATCCCCCGATTGCGGAGTGATGCTACAATATCCGGTGATGTATTGATGCTTATTTTTGTTACCCATGTGATCTCAATGCCTATATGTTAATTAACTATTTTACTTACATATACTAAAGAGTAAATAAACTCGTGTTTTATATTTGTCTTACCTCAGACTGTGTGCTTAACGGGTATGTTAATGAGGTTAAAAAATTGCCAAAATCTTGAGCAGGTAAGACATAAATTGGCGTAGTCGGCAGGATATTGTTGTCTTTGGTAAGGTTATATTACTGTATAATTTGGTATTGTGACAGTGCTTCTCAGTGCACGGGGGGGTTGCTGTCGCCATATTAGATTTTTGGCCCATTGCCAAGGGGTTCAAATGGTTATAACTTTGCTTTGATAGGTGATAGAGTAATAATAGTAAATACAAATTGATAGTTGCAGTAAGTAGTCCTTGTTGAACCCATTGGCATACTGCCAAAATATTATAAGTTCTGTAACTTTGAAGCAGGACTTGGGAGATTGGTGCCAGTTTGCACGGTGGTGTCTAGCAGTAAAGGGGACCGCTGTGCAAAATTTCACCAATTGGCACGTTGCCAAAATTTTCAGAGTTCTGTAACTTTGAGGCAGGACTCGGGAAATCGGTGCCAGTTTGCAGGGTGGTGCCTCGCCGTAAAGGGGACCTCTGTGCAAAGTTTCACCAGATTGGCACGTTGCCAAAATTTTGTAAAGGGGAACTCTGTGCAAAATTTCACCAATTGGCACGTTGCCAGAATTTTCAGAGTTCTGTAACTTTGAGGCAGGACTCGGGAAATCGGTGCCAGTTTGCAGGGTGGTGCCTCGCCGTAAAGGGGACCTCTGTGCAAAGTTTCACCAGATTGGCACGTTGCCAAAATTTTGTAAAGGGGAACTCTGTGCAGAGTTTCACCAAATTGGCACGTTGCCAAAACTTTCGGAGTTCTGTAACTTTGAGACAGGACTTGGGAAATTGGTGCCAATTTGCAGGGTGGTTTCTCGCAGTAAAGGGGACCTCTGTGCAAAGTTTCACCAATTGGCAAGTTGCCAAAATTTTGTGAGTTCTGTAAGGGGGAACTCTGCGCAAAAAGTTTCACCAATTGGCATTTTGCCAATAAGACAACAATATGTTTAGAAAAAGAACCAAGAAAGATAAAACTAAAATCGTTCAGAAAATAGACATCCCCGGCTGGTCCGAGGGTCCCTATGATATATTAGCTCAGGAGTTGATGCATAGTGGGCTTGCAGAATCATGGGATAGTAAGCTAAAAGATTCAGAGCCCCTCGATGTCGTTAAGGTACTCGAGGAGACCCCTGCCAAGGCAGGTGACGCAGTTCAGTTGGGTAGGAGAAATTGGGTATTGGCCTCAGCCTATAGGAATATCCATAAGAAGAAGTCCCAACTAATAAGAAAACTTAATCAGACGGAACAAAAGTTAGTAGAATCTGAAGGAAAGAGAGTGGTGTTGGAATGTAACCAAAGGCTGATAAAGGAAAAAATAGAACATTACCAGAATATTGCAGAAAAGGCTGTTGTAAAAGTTGCTCAGAATAAATATAAGGGGCGTAAAGGTAAAGTTGATAAGCGAAAGGTATCGAAAGCTATAGCTTCTGCTTCTGTGAACTGGGACCCAGATAAGTGGGATGGAGACTTATGGGATTCCTCATCTTCTTCGGGGGAGGAGGACTGGCATAAGGGGGATTGGGAAGACCCACCCAATCCAATAATTGATCCACCTGCTTTAAAACGTGCCCAGCCCATTAGCAGAAGGAAGGAAACTACTGAATATGGACCCGATACCCAGCCTATCGTAGGTCATGATGGGCAAAGGTTGCCCAGGTATGACGATCAGGGAAACTATATGTACGATGCCGATGGGAGACTGTTGGTGCAAGAAGAATTGGTGCCACATAGGCGCACCAGGCTTACCCTAGAGGATTTTTCTCAGTCAGAAGTTGATGATATACTGAGTAGATTTAGGCAAAGGCCTGGGGAATCTGACATACCATGGTTGGTCCGTCTATTTGAGCACGGGGCGACTGGGGTAATGTTGGATCCAAAAGATGCAATGAGATTTGTTACTCTAACTAGAGATCCAGTAATCAGTAGAAATTTTAGAGAATATTTTCCTAATCATCAAGGAGAAAGTGCTATTTCCCTGTTTAATATAGTAACCAATGGGTTTCTTAATAAATTCCCAACAGAGGCAGACATTCCAATCAATGACAAACCTTGGTACACTATCAGGGATGGCATTGAAAGGTTGAAGGAGGAAGCTATGAGGGTCTCATTAATTATCATCGAGCATATGGAAGATTATTTGGAGACTCGGCTGACAGCAGGAGTTAGAAATCGTTTAATTAAGACTGCACCTTCGGCTTATAAAGCCGTGATGATGACCCTACTTCTATCCATGACTAATGAGCCAATGTCTGCGGTTGTGGCTAGAATGCGGGAATTGCAAGATATGGGAAACTGGGATAGAGAGGAAAAGCGAACAGATCGTGATAGGTCTAGGAATCCTAGTTCCCAGGGGACTGGTGATTCAGGAGTGCCAAGGGTATCTCGTAGAGATATGTTTCAGGCTCTCCTGAAAGCTGGAGTCTCCAAGGACGCCATTGATGGAAAAGATACAGGTGATTTGTGGCGTCTTTATAAACAGAAGGTATTATCCAACAAAAAGGTGGATAAAAGGGAAGATTCAGTGGCCCCAAAAGCTTCTAAAAAGAGAGAGAAGCAGGTCACTAATTTAGAACCTAAGAAATTAGAATGGGAGGACTTTCAAAAGATCTATCCATGGAAGGAGATGGCTGCAATGGTAGCTACCCAAGTGCAGGACCATTTGAAGCCATCTGCTCCGCTCCTGGAGGAATCAGATTCTGATTCCGCATAGGTAGCAAGCCAAGCCCCTGTCTGGGTTAGGCGGGATGACAGACCCTACGTCCCGCTAGCCATACATTGGAAAGGGGGTAATGTCCAAAGGGTCCCAGCTTTAGTAGATACAGGGGCGGAGGCTACTCTGATTTATGGAAATCCCAAAAAGTTTAAAGGTCCAAAAGTTAATATTTCAGGATTGGGAGGAAAAGTTACCGAAGGAGTACAGACACAGGTAACTTTGAAATTGGGCAATTTGCCCTTACGTAAATACACGGTGTTAGTAGTACCTATTCCGGAATATATCATTGGCATAGATATTCTGAAAGGATTGACACTACACCTCGAAGATGGTAAGTTTGCCTTTGGCGTAAGGAAAATAGGGATAAAAGCTTGTCCAGTTACGGTGGGAAAGGTCAAAATGCCACCCGTACACATCCCTCCTGCAGGAAAACTGGTTGCTATGAAGCAATACAGAATTCCTGGAGGTCACAAGGAAATAGGAGAAACCATTAAGGATTTGGTCGATGCTGGGGTTGTGAGGCCTGCAACCACAGCATGGAACAATCCGGTATGGCCTGTGAAGAAGAGTGATGGGTCTTGGAGGATGACTGTCGATTACAGGGAGTTGAATAAACAAACACCTCCCTTGACGGCAGCTGTCCCAGACACCATTACAATTGTGGAGCAGATCCAAAGTCACAGTGGACAATGGTACGCTGTGATTGATATCGCACAAGCGTTCTTCACAATTCCAATAGAAGAAAAGGCACAAGATCAGTTTGCCTTTACGTGGCAAGGACGTCAATATACGTTCACTCGATTGCCACAAGGTTGGATACATAGTCCAACCATCTGTCACCGGACGGTGGCAGAACATTTGGATGAGTTTGATTTACCATCAGAAATGCAGTTTTCACATTATATCGATGATATAATGATTCAGGGACTGGATGAACAATCTGTAAAGAAACAATTGGACGGATTGTTACATCATCTGCGAGAAAAAGGATGGGAAATAAATGATAGCAAGGTGCAAGGCCCCTCTCAGACGGTGAAATTCTTAGGAATTCAATGGAATAAGGGCCATAGGGAGATTCTCCCTAAGGCAAGGCAGAAAATCTTAAATTTTCCCACTCCGAAAGACAAGAAGGAAACACAATCCTACATAGGATTGTTTGGATTCTGGAGACAACACATTCCGCATCTGGGGCAGCTTCTTGCTCCTCTTTACAAGGTGACTCGCAAGAAGTACGAGTTCACGTGGGGAGAAGAGCAACAGGTTGCATTTGAAGCAGTAAAAGAAGCCATACAACAGGCCGTAGATTTATGGCCCTTACAAGATGGTGAGATAGAACTTCATGTATCAGTTCAGCATATGTATGCAAACTGGTCATTGTGGCAGAAGCAAGGGGGCAAAAGAGTGCCACTGGGCTTCTGGAATCGAAAATTACCAGATGCAGGAGAAAAATACACTCCACTGGAGCAACAGCTGTTGGCATGTTATTGGGCCCTGGTGGATACTGAACAATTGACGACAGGACACATAGTCCTTCTAAGGCCGCAAATACCCATCATGAGTTGGGTATTATCTAATCCAAAGTCCAATCGGATAGGACATGCCCAGGAGCAGAGTATCATTAAGTGGAAATGGTACATCTCGGAAAGAGCGAAAAAAGGTGAAGGGGGGATAGCTGCCCTGCATGAAAAGATAGCTGATATCCCTCCAGATGGTCAGGTTACACCAGTAGCGCAAATGGAGGAATCCCCAGTAAAGTGGGGAATACCTTACTCTGAGTTGACAGACTCCCAAAAAGAGCATGCTTGGTTCACGGATGGTTCGGCCAAGTATATCAGTGGAAGACGTAGATGGAAAAGTGTAGCCTTTAATCCGAAATTAGACAAGACGTTGGTCATGGAAGGAGAAGGTAAGAGTAGTCAATATGCAGAACTTTGTGCAGTATTCTTAGCTCTGAAGCAGGAACAAGGGCAAGAATGTCATTTGTATACGGACTCATGGTCAGTTGCCAATGGTTTGGCCACTTGGATCATGGGATGGAAGAAGAACGACTGGAACATTCATGGTAAGGAATTGTGGGGGAAAGAGCTTTGGCAAGACATAGAGGAATTCATTAGGAGTACCAAAAGTACAGTGTTTCATGTTGATGCTCATGTCCCTCTTGACTCATTGGAACGTTTATTTAATTCTCAAGCAGATGCGGCAGCATCGATTTCTGTTGCCATACAAGAACCTGACAAGGAAAAGGAAGCATGGCTTCAAGGTACAGCTGTTTGGGCTCACCAAAAAAGTGGACACTTGGGAGAGAAGGCCACTTACAGGTGGGCACAAGAAAGAGGTATCCCTTTGACAGTGGACATGATCAAACAAGTAATCGCGCAATGTCCAGTATGTCAACATGTGCAAAAACGAGAAGTGCCTCATACAGTAATGGGACACATAGGGAGAGGCCAGTTGCCAGCGCAGATTTGGCAGATGGATTTTGTAGGGCCCCTCCCTGAGAGCAGAGGATGTAAGTATATTTGTACAGCAGTAGATACATTCTCAGGTCTGATGGTGGGATTCCCATGTAAAACAGCAACACAATGGAGTACTTTACGTACTCTGGAAGTTATTACCCAGTATTATGGGACTCCCCTGCAGATCCAGACAGACAATGGTTCACATTTTACCGGAAATCAGGTAAAAGAGTATGCCAGTAAAAACAACATAGAATGGGTATATCATATGCCCTACTATCCACAGGCCGCGGGCCTGGTGGAACGAATGAATGGGTTATTAAAATCTACCCTGAAGAAGCTCACTGAGACCGACAAATATGGTCAATGGAGAGATAATCTGACTGCTGCTTTACAGATTATCAACAACAGGCCCATCACTGATTCTATGACACCCTTAATGCGCATGCTAACACCCAATCTCAGTATAGATGTAGCTAAGGTAGAGACAATCTTATACTGGAAAATTAATCCAGATGCGCAGGCACCTTATAGAGCCACTCCTGCCGCTGCAGGGTTGGATCTATATGCTCTTGATACGGTGGTGATAGCCCCGGGAAAGGTGAGTACTATTCCCACAGGGATAGGATGCAAGATCCCGGAGAATCACTTCGGGCAGATAGCCACTAGATCGAGTTTTGCTCTGAGAAGTGCAGTAGTCCTAGGCGGAGTCATAGATGCAGATTATCAGGGGGAAATTAAAGTAATCATGATAAATTTAGGAACAGATCCTCTGATAATAGGGAAAAAGGAGCGCATGGCACAGCTGCTATTAATACCAGTGTATCTGACACAAGTGGAAGAAGGGGTGGCCCCCACTGAACTTACTGTAAGAGGAGATAAAGGTTTTGGCTCAACTGATGTTACTAATGTAGGGGCCAAAATATGGGTTCAGAATCACCAAGGACCGCCCTCCCCGGCAGAGGTTATTGCTGTGGGGAAAGATCGAACTTTGCTTATTATGCGACCCGGAGTAGAGAAATGGGAATATGTCCCACAAGAAAAGTGCTATTTGCGGGAATAATGCTTGTTTCCTTGCCTTCTCTAGAATCACATAATCATTTTTGGAATCCTTGGCGTCATGTGTTCGGTGTTCGCAGTAGGTGATGCGTGGACGCCAGGGATCCGCGTCAATGACACCGGAAGGAATGATTATTCGTGGGGCTGGAGGAATTCAACCCGAACCAGGAAGCAAGACAACTTCACTTGTGAAGCCAACCAGAAATGTTATATCGTGAATATTACCTTTGATGGGACTATCTGGAGTGGAAATCCATTATCGCATATAAGTTCGACTTACCGTCCTTCATATGCATTGCATAAGGCAACGGGACAAATAAACATTACGTCACTTGTGAAAGTGTCCTGCTGTCAGAGACCAAAAGAGTTGCCATATCTCAATTACTCCCTGGTGATACAATATGTTCAGAATTGTACAAATACGGGAGTGCAGTTTTCATTTCCCTTAAATGAGACAGAAGTAATTACGTGTGGGAATGCAACGGAGATCGAGAATCGGGCCATGTGGGGCCAGTTCCTGGTATTCGTGAACATTAATGCTTCTAAAATAGATCCTGGACATATAAAAAGGGTTCCATCCACCTGTCGCATGGTGGGACGAGATGCTCAAAAGACTGTTATACAAGCCTCCGTGCAGTTTCCACCCTCAAGGACTTGTCCTACCAAGCGTTCCCGTCGAGCTTGGTATGATACCTTACTCGGAGGCTACGGAGCGCTTTCTGGGACTATTAATGGTTTTGATATAGAGACTTTAGCTAATCGAATGCATAACGCGGGAAGTGGTATTAAAGATGTGCTCACATTGCAGGCTAACTGGATGCCCACTATATGGCAGCCCTTTAGTATGCAAACGGATGTGGACACAATAATGCTTGATTTCCAAGATGCATCTAATAGGTTTTCATATGAAATAAATTCTAACATATCTAACTATGTTAATTGGTCAATATGTACCTTGCAGACCATTTATCAGCAACAACAAAAGAACACACTTCAAACTATGCTCATGACTGGCAATGAGCAGGTGTGGAGGACCGTGTTCAATCAGACTATAACGGAGACTGATTGGATACAGTTGGAGGCGCAGAAAATGGTTTGCAATGATATATTATGTAAAGGGACCATATTCATATACAATGTTACTAAAAAGAATGTGATGTGTAAGTTTGTAGTTCTCCCCTTACTTATAGGTGTTCCAGAAGATATGCATTTCTGGGTACCTAGATTTAACGGGATTTACATTGATGACCAAAATAGAACTCATGATTTATCATTGTGTGATGATACATTAGAAGGGACCATATGCAAGGTCCAATCGGCTGTTTATGAACCATGCTTATTACAAAATACGATCAATGTATGTGAATGGACTGTGCTGCCACTCACTTTTAAGATGATGGTTGAAATAGCCCCACAGGAGGTATGTTTGGCAAGTAATCATCCTGTTGTACCTGGGATGGTTGTCCCATTTTCAGGATGCTTGCGAAACGTATCTGCACTTGTTTGGGAAAATGAGACCTTTGTGTTATTACCCGAACAAGACAAGACAGTGGCTGTCAATTGGCAACCACTGCCTTTAAATGTGTCAAATTGGGATCTAAATTTGACCAAATTCAAAAAGTTGTTAGAAGACACAGAAGAAGTACAGCAACATATTAAATTGCTTAATAGATCTTTGGCAACGCATATTGTAAGTACTACTGTAATAGCTGGCAAAATTGTAAAGATGGGATCGGCTATTGCTGATGCCACGTCACACCATTGGTATGACATCTTTATGGGTTATTCATCATCTGCACAAACCACTCTTAATTGGCTAATACATCCTGTTTTGGTATTGGCCATAGTTGTAATACTTTTATCGCTATGGAATTGTTTCATGGCATATAAGGTATTCTGTAGAAAACCAAAAGTTTTAATGGTATCATACGGCAAATAGTGAATGATTAAGGACCGATTGTGACACGTATGGGATACGATTGAACTGGATGATTGTGTAATCAAATAACTAGTTGCCGTATGAGTTAACCAGAACTTCAATGAACTAATGACCTGTCTGAATATTCTGCTCAATGCAGAATATTATCGACATATATGGTAAGACAGCAAGAATGACTCATAATATAACACAGATGTGATAACTTCATGGACAAAATATTCAATATATTGTGTTGCCAATCATCTACTACGCATGTCTAGAACCTGAATAGCCATATTAGAATGACGTATATACCCATAACTGCGCAGAAGCAGATATGCCACGTAGTGTAAGAACGGCATAAATAGCAGTGATCTTCAGGGAAGAGTCGGGACTCGTTTTGTTGTGGTCGATAGACGTATCGGCGTACTAACCGGATCCTCTTGCCAATCGTACCTGGAGATCCCCCGATTGCGGAGTGATGCTACAATATCCGGTGATGTATTGATGCTTATTTTTGTTACCCATGTGATCTCAATGCCTATATGTTAATTAACTATTTTACTTACATATACTAAAGAGTAAATAAACTCGTGTTTTATATTTGTCTTACCTCAGACTGTGTGCTTAACGGGTATGTTAATGAGGTTAAAAAATTGCCAAAATCTTGAGCAGGTAAGACAGCGACATACTGTCTTCCCCCGGCTCTGTTTCCGAGCGCAAAGCATCTGCCTTTATGCTTTGCAGGGAACTTCTCAAGAGGCATAGCAGAGGAATGGTGACGCTAATGATTGCAGCATCTCCGCTCACCATCTGGGTAGACTCCTCAAAGTTTCCAAGGACCTGGCAGATGTCTGCCAACCAGGCCCACTCTTCTGTAAAGAATTGAGGAGGCTGACTCCCACTGCGCCGCCCATGTTGGAGTTGGTATTCCACTATAGCTCTACGCTGCTCATAGAGCCTGGCCAACATGTGGAGCGTAGAGTTCCACCGTGTGGGCACGTCGCACAGCAGTCGGTGCACTGGCAGATTAAACCGATGTTGCAGGGTGCGCAGGGTGGCAGCGTCCGTGCGGGACTTGCGGAAATGTGCGCAGAGCCGGCGCACCTTTCCGAGCAGGTCTGACAAGCGTGGGTAGCTTTTCAGAAAGCGCTGAACCACCAAATTAAAGACGTGGGCAAGGCATGGCACGTGCGTGAGGCTGCCGAGCTGCAGAGCCGCCACCAGGTTACGGCCGTTGTCACACACGACCATGCCCGGTTGGAGGCTCAGCGGCGCAAGCCAGCGGTCGGTCTGCTCTGTCAGACCCTGCAGCAGTTCGTGGGCCATGTGCCTCTTATCTCCTAAGCTGAGTAGTTTCAGCACGGCCTGCTGACGCTTGCCCACCGCTGTGCTGCCACGCCGCGCGACACCGACTGCTGCCGACGTGCTGCTGCTGACACATCTTGATTGCGAGACAGAGGTTGCGGAGGAGGAGGAAGGTGGTTTAGTGGAGGAAGCATACACCGCCGCAGATACCACCACCGAGCTGGGGCCCGCAATTCTGGGGGTGGGTAGGACGTGAGCGGTCCCAGGCTCTGACTCTGTCCCAGCCTCCACTAAATTCACCCAATGTGCCGTCAGGGAGATATAGTGGCCCTGCCCGCCTGTGCTTGTCCACGTGTCCGTTGTTAAGTAGACCTTGGCAGTAACCGCGTTGGTGAGGGGGCGTACAATGTTGTGGGAGACGTGGTCGTGCAGGGCTGGGACGGCACATCGGGAAAAGTAGTGGCGACTGGGAACTGAGTAGCGCGGGGTGCCGCCGCCGCCATCATACCTTTGAAAGCCTCCGTTTCCACAAGCCTATACGGCAGCATCTCCAGGCTGATAAATTTGGCTATGTGCACGTTTAACGCTTGAGCGTGCGGGTGCGTGGCGGCGTACTTGCGCTCCAACACTTGCGCTAGCGACGGCTGGATGGTGCGCTGTCAGACATTGGTGGATGGGGCCGAGGACAGTGGAGGTGAGGGTGTGGGTGCAGGCCGGAACCATTGCTGCCCATTCTGGACAGGGGCCCGAGAACTGTTCCTGGGAGTCTGCCTGCTCCTCAGAATGTGTCATTGTAATGGAGTGAGGAGGCTGGGAGGAAGGAGGAGCAGCAGCCAGAGGATTCAGAGTTGCAGCAGTGGACGGCGCAGATGTCTGGGTGGTCGATAGATTGCTGGATGCACTTTCTGCCATCCACGACAGGACCTGCTCACACTGCTCATTTTCTAATAAAGGTCTACCGCGTGGACCCATTAATTGTGAGATGAATGTGGGGACACCAGAAACGTGCCTCTCTCCTAATCCCGCAGCAGTCGGCTGCGATACACCTGGATCAGGAGCTCGGCCTGTGCCCACACCCTGACTTGGGCCTCCACGTCCTCGGCCGCGTCCACGTCCTCTAGGCCTACCCCTACCCCTCAGCATGGTGTATTACCAGTAGTGCAGAAACAGAACGCTGTAATTAAATGTGCCGCTTATTGGCCTGTGGTTGGAGGCTGACTTCGCTTACGGAACGCACAGCAGAGCCAGGAAAGAATTTTGCGCAAGCCTGCTGTAACACTTAGCTGGCTGCGTATGAATTAGGACAACTACCCCCAGCAGAGGCCCAGTACACTGAGGACGGTCACAGGCAGCCCAAATAGATTTTTTTTCCAAAATGTTTTTGGAAAGGCCCACTGCCTATATACACTAAATATGTCTTCTGTCCCTGCCTCACCACTACTGGCCCTGGACAATGTAAAATTACTGCAGACTGTTTCACTGTGGACAGGAATACAGCGGTGATGTAACAGGCAACACAGAGCCAGGAAAGAATTTTGCGCAAGCCTGCTGTAACACTTAGCTGGCTGCGTATGAATTAGGACAACTACCCTCAGCAGAGACCCAGTACACTGAGGACGGTCACAGGCAGCCCAAATAGATTTTTTTTCCAAAATGTTTTTGGAAAGGCCCACTGCCTATATACACTAAATATGTCTTCTGTCCCTGCCTCACCACTACTGGCCCTGGACAATGTAAAATTACTGCAGACTGTTTCACTGTGGACAGGAATACAGCGGTGATGTAACAGGCAACACAGAGCCAGGAAAGAATTTTGCGCAAGCCTGCTGTAACACTTAGCTGGCTGCGTATGAATTAGGACAACTACCCCCAGCAGAGACCCAGTACACTGAGGACGGTCACAGGCAGCCCAAATAGATTTTTTTCCCCAAATGTTTTTGGAAAGGCCCACTGCCTATATACACTAAATATGTCTTCTGTCCCTGCCTCACCAATACTGGCCCTGGACAATGTAAAATTACTGCAGGACGCAATGCTCTGCACTGCCGATACAAAAAAAAAAATGTGCAACACTGCAAAAAGCAGCCTCCACACTACTGCACACGGTTAGATGTGGCCCTAAGAAGGACCGTTGGGGTTCTTGAAGCCTAAAATACTCCTAACACTCTCCCTATAGCAACTCCAGCAAGACAGCACTTTCCCTGAACTATGTCAGAATGCATCTGTGGCGAGCCGCGGGAGGGGCTGATTTATATACTCGGGTGACACCTGATCTCGCCAGCCACTCACTGCAGGGGGGTGGTATAGGGCTTGAACGTCGCAGGGGGAAGTTGTAATGCCTTCCCTGTCTTTCTATTGGCCAGAAAAGCGCGCTAACGTCTCAGAGATGAAAGTGAAAGTAACTCGAACATCGCGTGGTACTCGTCTCGAGTAACGAGCATCTCGAACACGCTAATACTCGAACGAGTATCAAGCTCGGACGAGTACGTTCGCTCATCTCTAGCGACAACCCTTCTCCTTTTAAAATACATGAAAATGTTTTAGAAATATCTTAGGTTTAGTACGCATCACTACCAGCATTTTAAGGTCCCTATTATGTAAATTTTTGAAGTTCTAATGCTTTGCTGAACCTACACTGCTATCTTTTTCTCAGTGCCTTAATGCTTGTGATATTTGTACTAAATACATTTTACAATATCACTGCACTCAGTCCAAATTTTAGTTATTAAAACTGCGGTATTTGAATGTTGGAACATTTTTGTGTTGTGCTGTGCTTCAGAATTTCTGCAATTTAATCTGTGCAAATACCCATTGTTTTATTATATTTGAATTTATGAGCAGCATCCTACCAAACCAAGTTTAATAAAAAAGGATGCATAGTTTTATCAGCAACTTGAGGTTGAAAAGCAGCGCTAGTGTGTATTCAGGAGACTTCCTGAATCTACAATTGGAAATCTTCCCAGATGACACATCTGTCCTTCAATTAACATCTCTAAAGATGAGATGAAACAAGAAGATGCAGACTTAGACTTAGAATGGGAGAGATAGCATCTCATTTCATTCCTTTTTTACATCTGCTGCTTCACCCTACAGCCTGAACAGGTTTCTACATTTTCACTATTATGCAGTTTTGCTTTTCCAAAGTATGACTTCATCTGGATAACTGTATCTGAATGTAAATGAAGAAAAGTTGTAAAACATGACAACCGTAACTGAAGTCACAATTGATTGCGACAAAAAGAATTGCTATACATTTTCAGAAAAAGGAATCGGGGTCACCTGGAAAAAGAATATATTTACTGTATATATGTATGTACTATATATATTCTAAATACATTAATAACCCCTTAAAGCAAGGGTGTCATAGAGGGCCAAATCAGCCTTAGGGCTCTTTCATATGGGAGTATTTTCCATCAGCATTTTTTGTGCCCAAACCAGGAGTGTATCCAAAATACGGAACAAATGCAAATCTGTTCATTATACTCTCTCTCTGTATGTTCCACTTCTGGTTTTGGCTCCCAAAATACTGATGAAAAATACACACAATGTAAAAGAGCACTTATGGGTGCCTTTAAAGGGCTAATTGTAATTATATAGTAAGGGCTCAGTCTCCCGAGTGTATTTGCACAGCATATTACATGTGCAGGTTTTGCAAGCATAATATGCAGTGAATAAAACCCATTGATATTAATGGGTACATTCACATGAATGTATTTTTTTACGCGATTGCATGAAAAAATAGGCAACATTACCTATTTTGGTGCATATTACGCACCACAATAAGCCATTGAATTGAATGGCCAAGCACAAATACACATTGAGGGCTCAGTCACACAGGCGCATCGGCACCCGTACACAGGCACCGATGCGCCAGTGTGATTGAGCCCTGACTGCATCAAGAAGACGGCCATATCTCAAGACCGACTTCTCTCCACAGCGCTGAAGAAAAAACACATGACCGGCAATGAAGCAGGTCACATGTTCTTTCTCCCAGCGCTGCAGAGATACCTCCGTCTTGAGGTACAGCGTCCTTCTTCCTGCAGTAACACGGGCGCCCGTGTGACTGAGCCCTAAATATACAGGAAACCTGTGCATTCACTGCATATTTGTGAACCACTTCAATGAGCCTATCTGCATTCTTTTTTGAGTATGAAAGACACAGGTGTAAGCAATTTGTAGTCACACAAATACGCTGCATATGTTTGCAACCAAAATGCCCAATGCCCAAGTGAACGAGCTGTAAAAGTGATCCCCATAGTGGCCATAGCAGTAACAATGACCTCCATAGTGGCCTCAAAAGTAATAATGACCTACATAAATGGCCAGAGTATTAACAGTGCCCACATAGTGGCCCCAGTAGTAATAGTGTCCCCTATATTGGCTCCAGTAGTAATAGTGACCTCAGTAGTAATAATAAATACTATAGTGGTGTACTATCTTTTATAAAGCATAGTCGATTACGTCGTTCTAAGCAAAGGTATGCCTATGTTCTTCGACTAAATGCATGCCAAAAAGATACTCTTCTATAAACGGGCTTCACATATGCTTACAGAACTTCCCAGAATAAAATTATAAAGGTTCCTTTATGTCTTATACAAAGTTAGAAATATGGAAAAATACAAAACTGTCCTATAAATCAAACAGTTTAGCCCCTTGAGGACTGGGCCAATCTTGGCCTTGAGTACCAAAACAGTTTTTTTAATTCTTTCTTTTTTACGAAATACACCAATCATGACAATGGTGCTATACATTTATTACACAGATTGTTCCAGTAGTAATGACACCAAATCTGTATATTTTATATGGTTTTTTGATGCTTATATTTATTTCAACTTATTTTTGTTAAACATTTTTGCATTAAACAGGGTTTCTATACTTTTACAAAACATATATATCCGTATATCAAGCATGTGTGTCAAAACATATATCTGTGTAGAAACATGTATATTCTTAACTTCTAGGAAAACATTTCCTCTATCCTTGTCAATAGAATTTAAACATTAATACTGGTATATGCTTTTCCTGCCTTCTTACTTCGTATGGAGGGTAGAGGGTAGAGGGAAAGGAGAGAAAAAAAACAAAAAAGAGGGGATGGGGGGGGGGGGGGGCATGGGGTCACATTATGGGTCAAAAAAAAAAAGCCTTCAACATATTTCAACAACCTAACCAACCATGGACCAAGTGGACACCATTATTATTATTATTTTTTTTAATTTGTCTTCTGCGTCTCTCCTCCTGTATATAATTCCGAACAGAAACATATTCTTCGTCCTGTATACGAATAAGCGCTCCGGCGCATGCGGACCCCGGCTTATCTCCCATGTCAGTTACACTCCACCGATTGGGGGGGTCTTCAGTCATAGACCTAGTCATGTACCATGCAGTCATTCTGAAAGACTCATGTATTGCTCGTTTTACTCTATGCAGTAGGATATCAATAGAGATGAGCGAGCATACTCGCTAAGGACAATTGCTCGATCGAGCATTGTCCTTAGCGAGTATCTCCCCACTGGGCAGAGAAGGTTCGGGTGCTGGCGCGGGTGACAGGTGAGTTGCAGCAGTGAGCAGGAGGTAGCGGGGGGGGGGGGGGGGGGAGGGGGGGAGAGATCCAGTCCAATATTTAGTCATTTTAGCTAAAAATGTGATTTACATTTTCAATGAGAGCCTCCTCTTAAAACAGGTCCAGCAATGGAAAGCATAGTATTATTTGGTTATAATTACTATGATGGCTATTTACTGAGTGTGTACTCACGTCCACAAAAGAAGACCAAATGAAACCATTGATCTCAATGGTTTAATTTTCACTAGTGGGATTCTTGCAAGTTAATACTACGCTCGAGAAAATATAGGACTTGCCCTATTTTCCTGCATTTTTCATGACATTTGAGCAGTTCTAAAAAAAAAATTACCTGGTTTGTACGCTAATATGCTCTGTAACGGTGAGCGTATTTGCGCATGCTCCAGTCTACTTTAGCACTTAGGGCTTCTTCAGATAGCTGTGATATGAAGAGATTAGAACCCTCTGATTTCAATAGGGTCATTCACATTTACTTTTTTGCATGCAAGAAATTAAAGGATAAATAAATAATAGGACCTGCTCTATTTTTCTGTGCATTTGTGCACTAATGGTCCCCATAGAAGTCTATGGAAGGTGTGCAAATACGCACACAATATGTGCACAGAAGAACACATCTAGAATTCCACTAGACTATAAAGCCATATTTAAATCAGGGCGTGGTCATCTGCTGCATGCAAATGAAAATGATACAAAATGTGATTGTTCCCAGCAAGGGAAACCACATAATCTTGTAGCTATGATACCTTTTAATGGCTAACAAAAATACATAATGTTATAGTGAACTTCCAAACCAACGCAGGGTTCTTAGTCAGGCTTAAAATTGATTTTCCGACCAGCTCTCCCTGCCAGAACCACGAAATCTTCCGGGCTCGACAGGACAACCTGCCCCATTTGTCGTTGTGGCGAATGTGGGATTTGGCCTGTCGAGTCATGTTCTACATGCCTTTGCTTGCAGGGACATAGACACCGGGAAACGGGTGTTTAATTACTATCTCACACATGCCTGGCATTTTGTGGAGTGTGCCTTTGGGATTCTCACCAACAGGTGGCGAGTTTTCCACAGTGCCATTTAGATGACTCCTCACAACATGTGTGCAGTAATTAGAGCCTGCTTGGTTCTGGGGCCATTAATGTATAGCTGACCAGCTGAATCTGCTCTCTGAGTCATGGACAACTTTGCAGACTACTTTTTGAGTCCTCAGGAAGCAGTTCTATAGCAGTTGGATCATGTACAAGGGGTCAAATTAGCTGATCTCTCCAGAGAGCATTTTTTTTTGTTTAGATAGCAACTTATTGGCACGTTTTCAGTTAGGGACTCGCAAAACTATGAGGACTCTTGAAAAGGGGTGTGAGGTTAAACTAAATTGGCAAACTGGCTCTACCTTAAATTTGTGTGAGAGCAGCTTTTTATTCTCTCCCAGGGCCCAAATCCTAAATGATGCAAGACACGCAATATGAAACCTATTTTATTTTAGATTTCAGGGTCCGGCGGTTCAGCTCCTTCTCGGCATCTAGCATCTTTGCAGTATTTTGGTAGCAGGAGCCCAAAGCCTGATGTCAGAGTATTTCAACATTAGTTGGTCGGAGAAATAAATGTCTGAGCCACTTAAAGGGGTTGTCCCGCGCCGAAACGGTTTTTTTTTTTTTTACCCCCCCCCCTCCCCCCGTTCGGCGCGAGGCAACCCCGATGCAGGGGTTAAAAAAACAAACCGGAGAGTGCTTACCTGAATAACGGCGGTCCGGCGTCTTCATACTCACCTGCTGAAGATGGCCGCCGGAGTCTGCTCCCTCCGTGGACCGCAGCTCTTCTGTGCGGTCCATTGCCGATTCCAGCCTCCTGATTGGCTGGAATCGGCACGTGACGGGGCGGAGCTACACGGAGTCGGCATTCTGCACGAGCGGCCCCATTGAAGACAGCAGAAGACCCGGACTGCGCAAGCGCGGCTAATTTGGCCATTAGAGGCCGAAAATTAGTCGGCACCATGGAGACGAGGACGCCAGCAACGGAGCAGGTAAGTATAAAACTTTTGATAACTTCTGTATGGCTCATAATTAATGCACAATGTACATTACAAAGTGCATTAATATGGCCATACAGAAGTGTATAGACCCACTTGCTGCCGCGGGACAACCCCTTTAACCTTTTTTTTGGAAGTGAAAAAAGGGGTTCATCTGGCTCTGCAAAGCTTGGCTCTGGGCATCTTGTGATTTGGGCTGCATTGAGAAGAGTTTTAACAAAGTTTTTTCTCTCCACAGCCCTGGACTGGCAGTCTGTTAACTAAGAATGTGTTCTTCCCTGGTAAATGCCCACCTTTGCTAGTGTGATCTGGATGTCTATTATGTTCCGAACTCTCTGGTCAAAGCTCTGGCTTGTCCCAATTCAACTACCAAGGCAGCATTTCCCTAATCTGGCTGCCCCTCTGGAAAGCTCATAAAATCTCTCCCAAAGGTAGATCCCCGGAATGGATGGAGGGATGCTAGAGAGCAGGCTGCACTGACTACATTGCTCTGTCTTAATTCCTAGGCCCTGAAATTTTAACAGATGAGTTGGACTTGGTTCTGTCATCTCTGTGCACCTCATGAGCCCCAATCTCTGAGGTCCCGGAACTGCTGAATGCAAAACCCATGTGTAAAGGCACAAACCAAAAACCCTTCACAAGTTGCTAGCAATCTGCTCAGTTCGTCTCGCTAAACAACATGCTGGCTGCTTGTGGGTCAGCTTGTTCAAGTGGCTGTACTCTATGGAAGCCGATTTTGCTGTGTAAAGGCTTATTTACATGACAGTATTTGTCTTCATTTTTTGGTGAGTCAAAAGCAGGAGTGTAGGGAAAGTATAAATGAAAAGCTTTTTTTAATAGAAGACAAATACTGTCATGTGAATAAGCCCTAATGGTATGAAGTATTAGCTATTACCTGAAGGCCTAATTCGCTCCACACAACATGTGCCTCCTAGCTGGCATTCCTCTATGCCAATGTCAGCAAGGGGCAGATGTAAGGAAGGCTTACTGTCCAACATAGCTGCATTTATGTTGCGCTAGCTGACCTTTTGAACTTTCTTTGGGGTACCTACTCAAAGGCGACAGGGCAAGAATGTAGGTTCCCCAACAATTCAAACTGTTTTAAACTTAAATCCTTTGAAAATCTACTCAACTCCCCAGCTCAACTACAGACTGTCTGCATTTTGGACAGCTTGATTGAGAAAACAGCTGTCATTTACTAATTTGTGATGTGCTTTAATTCAGATGGTACATTTGTTTTTTGCGTAAAAAATACAAAATTTGCAAGTAGCAAAATAGAAAATTACAAACTGGGGCAGCAGGAAACCCAAATGAAACCCTATTTGTCCAGCTAATAGGCCAGCAGAAAATAAAGAGGGGGACGCATCTGTACCTGACTTTCCAGAAGCCAAGCATACTGAGAAATCTTGAGGCGATGGAGAGGAACTGGAGGGACTGGCCAAGAAGCGGAGTGACCTCAATCTTCCTGCGCTCCAGGAAACCTCAGAGAACACTGAAAGGCTTGCACCTGTAGAGGGCACGCACTAATGTTCCCAAAGTACTATGCCTTCCAAGTCTTGCCATGCTGTTAGAAAAGAAAAATTGTAAGTGACATTGACCTTTAAGAAACATCATAAAAAAAGAAAAGCAAGCTGGTGTCCTGTGTGCTATTTGTGGGCCCCTTTGTGTATAAAGGGCCTTGTAAAAATAGACTCAGTGGATGATTGAGTGGCTTTTTTTGCTATTAAAAACATGTTAAAAGATCAGCACGTGAAAGCATCAAGGACAAATTGCCAGGGCTAATTGCGCAGGCGTTTGGAAAAATAGTGTATTGGCCATAATCTGCAAGCCTCGAAAGGCGCACGCTCATGGATTAACCTCTGAAGGGTGAAAGAAGATCCCTTAAAAGTGCATGAAGATTAAACAACTGTCAATGACACTTGTGCAATCATAATGCGCTACCCCACTGCGAATGAGCTGGTGACTACTTCACCAGCTCTTTCAGTTGGCCAGACAACAATAATAAGACAATCTTCAGTCTGTCTACATGGGCCATATTGAAGGGAATAGTGACCAACATGCGCTTGGAACTTAACAGGCACAGAGCAGGACTCCAGGACCCAGACCTCAGGTTCCTCCACCAGGGGCTGGGGGAGTGGAGAAGAACCACCGGGGCAGAGAAATGGGGCAAAAACAATGCAGCTGTATCATGGAACATGTCTTAGAGTTTGTATAACTACAGGGGTGGCCGTTCCCAGATGCTTGTGGTGGAGGGGTCTAAAGTTGGGGTGGCCTCTTCATACCTAGGAATGGCTGCCCACATCCTTTCCTGTGCCTGCGTTGTTCTTCTGCTGGGATAAACTTAATGTAAAGGCAACATTAGGAATACACAAACAGCTAAATGCTTGGCCTAAGAGGTGACCGTTGAGCTATTATATCCCCACATATTATTCATAGCTGCCACAGACAGTATCAAAAAAATGGATAGATATTGGCAATGAATCCATGGGAAGCTTAAATCCACTAATTATAAATGTGACACAGTAACTAACCTAGGGTTAATTCCTTACCAGGGCAAGCTACATGAGTAAAATGCAGGAGAGCTGCAAAGTGGCCATTATTTCATACATGTCTCCCAGACAGTAACCTAAACTAGAACAGGAACCCAATGGGGACACTATGTGTCCCTTCTCAAACAATCCCTGTTGCCCATGACATCTCCAATGCTCATAGAAAGGAAGATCTGAGTAGAAAGCAAACATTCACAGAGAAAAGGAACTCTACTATGCCAAAAAATTTGTCAAAAACTTGCACCATCCACAGGGAACAATGGTTGCCAACACATGCGCACAGCGATAAATTCTGCCATAAATCACTACATCCCCCACCCACGCAGCCTATGACCTGTGGGCAAAAATGGTTGCCGAAACATGCACAGCGATCACTTCTGCTATCCAATGGTGTGGCTTTGCAGCTCAATATGTGGCCTTTCAGATGCTTAAAATGGCTTCAGCTTTGCAAGATCCAGTGTAAAGGTGAGCAGGAGATGTACGCTATTACGTGAGGATGGGGTTAGATAGTTAGAACTGGCAGAGCAGTTAGTAGTGATTTACAAAATATAAAAAATAACCAAAATCTCATAACGTGTATGGTGACTATTGCATATAATATAATACATTTCAACTTGTCCTTCAAGAGAGAGTTTTATAGGGGAGTGTTAGGTCCTGCAGACCGAGGCACCATTCTGTCTTCTAAGTCTGCTTCTTAGTCTTCCAGCACTCACAGGGTTACTGTGGCTAGCTCCGCTGCACAGCCTGTAGGGATTTGGAATCAACTTGCTATTTAAACCCTCCAGACCTCTCCCACAATGCTTGGTGTCGTTGTCATTTCCTGTATGATGTCATGCAAGCTGTTGGTAAAGTCTTCTAGTCTGTATTTAGTTAGTTGTGCATCCTAAACCAGTTTACTCTGTGTCTTGAGGTGTTCGCAGCTTCCTGTGTGCTTGTTGCTGGGTTTTGTTTGTCTGTTTATTCTCTGCATCTGTGATCTCTGCTCAGGATTGTCTCCGGTTTTCAGTTTATGTTCACTCCTGCATATTGGTGTGGCTCAGTGCATATGACCCTGGATTCCCATCCTCAGCAGGTAGGTAGGTACGTCTAGGAGTCAGGGTCAGGAAAGGTGGCTTGGGCCTCTCCACCTTCTGGATTATCTCCAGGACAGGGACACCTCATCTGAGTCCAGGGTAAGGCCGATTCTCTTTATTGTAATGAGTTTCTGCGTTTTGTTCTGTCTTCACCTTGCTGTCAGCTGTCAGGTGGTTCCATTTGGCAGGGAGACACAGTGCATCCACAAACCATACATAACAGGGAACTACAAAAATACTAACCTTTAGGAAGGCCAAGTTTGATTAGCTTAGTGATGCCCTTATCCCTATTGACAGGGATAATGTTCTCAAAAATAAGAATGCAAACAATAAATGTGAAACATTTAAAACATCCTAATTACTTACTGTGAGAGGTTCATACCTTACAGGAATAAAAGACTTATGGTGGACACCCAGTAGCACTTTTTTTTTTCTTGCGCTGCGAGAGCAAGTGAAAACACTCGCCTTGCAGAGCAAAAAAAACGCTGCAATATTGCAAAATGCTGTCAATGGGGCCAGCGGCAGCTTGTGTCTCCTACCTCCGGGATATTATTGGATGTCCTAATGAGGGAAAGGAGAGAAAGGAACAATGTTAAAGTTCAACAAACAAATAAAGAGTGTAACAAGCAAATGGCTCACCAAGTAAAAGATTCAATTAATTTTCTTGGTGATGGTAAAACTGCAATGGTGAAGCCGTGTGTTCTTACTATGTTTGTAGTAAACTGTTGCAAAAAACACATGCAGTTTTCCCAAGGTAATTCTTGATGTGTGGTTTTTTTTTCTTAGGGAACCAAACTGACCCATGTGAATGGAGCCATAGACTCAAACCATACTAACTGTGGGATTATCATTCTGCAAACACGTGAGATATTAAATGGATAGTGTATAGGAAAGGCAAAAAAGAGGGCCTTGATATTCACACCATTTGTTGAGAGGTCCATTATGTGGCCGACTAGTGTAAGTGGCTGGATGTACTGTTTGGGTACTTGTGACAGCCAAAGGTCAACCAAACCAATGCAACCTTTAAGGGTTTTGCTTTTTACAGAGATGTGTTAAGAAAACAGTTTAAGTGCCTGCACAAGACATCAGGACACTGACAGTGTGCAAAGGAGTCACTTTCCGCCCTACCCCCCGCTCCAATTCCTTACTATACTTACAGGGCAGCTCCATGAGATGGTCAAAGGAGCCTAGGCGGTAACTATATCGATGTACTCTTCTGGTGCATGTTCTAGAGGCGGTATACCCTTGCCTTCCAAATTTCCGGTCTCTTGCAGACCAAGTACTAATTCCTCTTCACGGCAGTTACTATCGGGGGCTAATATTCCCCCAAAGAACAAAAGGCCAATCATATTTAAATAAAACATAATATTAGCTAAAAAATGAAATATTAATACCAGGCTGCGTTTTTTAAAACTTAAGAAAAAAAATTAAGTTACAATAGACAAATCAAACATAAACCTTCTGGTGCAAGGTACAGAGCAAGTGCATACAGGTGCTGGTGACAATGAGAAAGGCACACGAGAAAGGCTCCAGGAGCACTGCAAATGGAGCTACAAGTGAGTCCAGCTACAAAGTGGCCCAAATGCAGCCACACAATAGGCATAGCAAACAATGAGTGGTTCACACTGGTGCTTTCTAGATGTCAGATATTGCAACAGGTCAATTACATACTGATTATGGCAAAAGGCATTATCCAATATATACTCACAAAACCTCGTGTGCTGAGCCAACGTGCCATTTGCCCAGTGCTCAGCATAAGCAACCTCTTGCCATAAGGTGTCTTTGGTCATAAGATCCCTATAGTGGGTGCACGTTGTGTCCCACAGCAGACTTCAACTGCTGGAATAAGAAATTCCATTTTCTTTTTTTTTTTTAATTTGGGCCTGAAAAACTCCACTGACAATATAAATGTCTGTCGTTCCTGAGGAGACATTAACTGTAGACTTTTATAGTAACCACAGAGAGCGGCGCAGATGTATGCATAATTACACAGAATTCCATTGCCGAAAAGATTGTTTTGCATTGGGAAACACAAAGTTACAAGTGCAAGCAACTATGTGGGCGAAAGAGCCGTAAAAACACAGAGCACTATAGGGCAAGGCATATTTTCACTGTGCGGCTCTTTTGCGTCTTAAAAGCCTGTTCACATGCTTGCGTCTAACATTGGTCAAGCAAGATAGGGCAAGCCCTTTCTTTCCAGCAGCTATGAATTCGTAAGCCAATTTCGGTTGTGTATGTCCTATTTTTTCCAGTGCAACTTTTTTACACGGCGAAAAATTACTCATGAATAAATGCATTGGAATTCAATGCTTCAGATGGTCACGATTTTCAGCCAACGGTTTATCATAGCTAAATAACAGCGTAAAAATGCTCATGTGAATGGGGCCTTAAATTCAACATTATTCCTTACGCATAGGCATCCTAAAGCATTTGATTCTTTCTGTTTTCATTCAGCTTTTCAGTAAAGGCTCATGTACCATCAGCAAGTCCTTTATATAATTTTTTGCCTACAGTCTCTATAGAGTGCCCATTCTGAATAAGTGTATCCTTGACAACTGAAGCGAGCTTCAAAAACCTAGGATTATCATCACAATTACAAATAATTGCAATTAGCCTTCACTTACCTCATCTAGTCTAAAGTCACATTGCCTATTCAATTCTGTAGTACTACCATGTGCAATCACTGCTATTACCCAAAATCTTTGCATTATTACTGTTCTCCATTGCCATTTGTAATCGTATGTGAAATTATGTACAAAACGCACAGACCGGCATGAAAAGATAAGCCTCGATTCCTCTGAAAAAAAGTTCACTTTTCTGCTAATGACAAAGTAGCAGTATATGTTCTTACCTCAAGTTGCTTTTAATACTCTAATAATACAATTTAACCCTCTGAGGGTTGTTTCACACATCTGAAAACTGTATATACATTTAATGATCACTGCATTAGGAACAGCTGGTGCGTGACATCTTGTGATCAGTAACGCAGTACTACGTGATGGCCATGTCAGAATCTGCTCTCAGATAATGTGCTGATCTCTCCTCCTACAGCAGAAGGCAACATTTGCAGTCATGGAGTGACTTCCGTGACTTTGAAAGCAAGCAGATTGTTGGTGCCTAGAGGTGTGGTTCCAGTATTTCAGAAACAGTTGAACTTGTTGCCTATTCCCAAACAATGGTACCATGAGAGTACCATGACTAGTTGAGTCATGGACAGACATCTGACAGAAGATCACATATTGGTAGGGCTAGAGGCAAGCATCAGGTGGCACATCTGGTATCACAGCAACAATGTTACACAGTGTAGCAACTGACTCAGAAAGGCAGCAATGGGGAAGTTATACAAATTTCTATAATGACAATGCAGCATACCTTGCATCGACTGAGGACCCCACATTGTCACCAAGAGCGCCTTACATGGGCCCGGGAAAGATGTCAGTGGACTTTGGATACATGGCAGGAGGTCGTCTGGCGTGATGAGTTCCATTTTCTGCTGAAACATATGGATGGCCGGGTCCATATCTGGCATAAACAGCATGAAGCCATTTCCCATGGATGCACCATTGGGATTCAACTAGAGATGAGCGAACGCGTTCGTCCGAGCTTGATATTCATGCGAATATTAGGGTGTTCGGGATGTTCGTTATTCGTAACGAACACCATGCGGTGTTCTGGTTACTTTCACTTACTTCCCTGAGACGTTTGCGCGCTTTTCCTGCCAATTGAAAGACAGGGAAGGCATTACAACTTCCCCCTGTGACGTTCAAGCCCTATACCACCCCCCTGCTGTGAGTGGCTGGGAAGATCAGGTGTCACCCGAACATAAAAGTCGGCCCCTCCCGCGGCTCGCCTCAGATGCCTGGTGAGTTAGATGAGGGACAGTGCTGTTTGTACCGGAGCTGCTGTAGGGAAAGAATTGGTAGTTAGTGTAGGCTTCAAGACCCCCCAAAGGTCCTTATTAGGGCCACTGATAGCTGTGTGTTGGCTGCTGTTAGCAGTGGCAAATTTTTTTTTTCTCAAAATCGGCAGTGCAGAGCATTGCACCCGGCATTAGGGACAGAAGTGCTGCATAGGCAGGGAGAGTGTTAGGAGTGAGTGTAGCCTTCAAGAACCTCAACGGTCCTTTCTAGGGCCATATTTATCCGTGTGCAGTACTGTGCTGGCTGCTGTTAGCTGTGCTGCATTTTTTTTTGCTTCTCAAAATCGCCTCTGCAGACCATTGCACCCTCCATTGATACTGCAGGGAAAGAATTGTATAGGCAGGGCGACAACACAGTTGTTATTCATTGAATATACGCAGTGCTGCCTTTTGGTGCCAAAAAACGGAAAATAATTAAATTTGTCCTGCCTCTGTCCGGCCTAACGCCGGTGGACACGTGTGAGCTGCGTCTGCAACCTGTAAAAATCAGACGCACCCAGCTACGCTTTACTGCTGGCTTCGCCATTTGCTTTCCTTAATTGGGAAAAAAATACCTGCTCTGCCAGAGTTATAATAACTCTGCTACCCTCACGTTCTGTGACACATAAGCAGGGACACAGCACAGTTATTAAACTTCTCATGTTCATTGAATATACGCAGTACTGCCTTTTGGTGGAAAAAAACTGAAAACAAATCTATTTGTCCAGCCTCTGTCCGTCCTAAGGGCTGTGGACACGTGTGAGCTGCGTGAACAACATTGCTAAATCAGACGCACCCAGCTACGCTTTACTGCTGGCTTCGCCATTTGCTTTCCTTAATTGGGAAAAAAATACCTGCTCTGCCAGAGTTATAATAACTCTGCTACCCTCACGTTCTGTGACACATAAGCAGGGACACAGCACAGTTATTAAACTTCTCATGTTCATTGAATATACGCAGTGCTGCCTTTTGGTGGAGAAAAACTGAAAACAAATCTATTTGTCCAGCCTCTGTCCGTCCTAAGGGCTGTGGACACGTGTGAGCTGCGTGAACAACATTGCTAAATCAGACGCACCCAGCTACGCTTTACTGCTGGCTTCGCCATTTGCTTTCCTTAATTGGGAAAAAAATACCTGCTCTGCCAGAGTTATAATAACTCTGCTACCCTCACGTTCTGTGACACATAAGCAGGGACACAGCACAGTTATTAAACTTAGATAATTCATTCACTAGAGGCAGTGGGGCCTTTCGTTTCCCAAAAAGGGCAAAAATTATATTTGGCCTGCAGTCTTGCGCCAATTTATTTTCTGCCTGTGAAATCAAATCACTGGTAATACAGCATGCTGAGGGGTAGGGGTAGGCCTAGAGGACGTGGACGCGGCCGAGGACGCGGAGGGCCAAGTCAGGGTGTGGGCACAGGCCGAGCTCCTGATCCCGGTGTGTCGCAGCCGACTGCTGCGCGATTAGGAGAGAGGCACGTTTCTGGCGTCCCCACATTCATCGCCCAATTAATGGGTCCACGCGGGAGACGGTTATTAGAAAATGAGCAGTGTGAGCAGGTCCTGTCCTGGATGGCAGAAAGTGCTTCGAGCAAACTATCGTCAACACGCAGTTCTGCGCCGTCCACTGCTGCAAATCCGAATCCTCTGTCTGCTGCTCCTCCTTCCTCCCAGCCTCCTCACTCCACTACAATGACACCTGCTCAGGAGCGGGAAGACTCCCAGGAACTGTTCTCGGGCCCCTGCTCAGATTGGGCAGCAGCGGTTCCTCTCCCACCAGAGGAGTTTATAGTCACTGATGCCCAACCATTCGAAAGTTCCCGGGGTCCGGGGGATGAGGCTGGGGACTTCCGCCAACTGTCTCAAGAACTTTCTGTGGGTGAGGAGGACGATGACGATCAGACACAGTTGTCTTGCAGTGAGGTAGTAGTAAGGGCAGTAAGTCCGAGGGAGCAGCGCACAGAGGATTCGGAGGAAGAGCAGCAGGACGATGAGGTGACTGACCCCACCTGGTGTGCAACGCTTACTCAGGAGGACAGGTCAAGGGCATCAGCAGGGCAGGTTGCAAGAGGCAGTGCGGTGGCCAGGGGTAGAGGCAGGGCCAGACCGAATAATCCACTAAGTGTTTCCCAAAGCGCCCCCTCGCGCCATGCCACCCTGCAGAGGCCGAGGTGCTCTAAGGTCTGGCAGTTTTTCACCGAGACGCCTGACGACCGACGAACAGTGGTGTGCAACCTTTGTTGCGCAAAGCTCAGCCGGGGAGCCAACACCAACAGCCTCACCAGCACCACCATGCGCAGGCATATGATGGCCAAGCACCCCACAAGGTGGGACGAAGGCCGTTCACCGCCTCCGGTTTGCACCCCTGCCTCTCCCCCTGTGCCCCAACCTGCCACTGAGATGCAACCCCCCTCTCAGGACACAGGCACTACCGCCTCATGGCCTGCACCCACACCCTCATCTCCGCTGTCCTCGGCCCCATCCAGCAGTGTAGTTCAGCGCACCGTCCAGCCGTCGCTTGCGCAAGTGTTCGAGCGCAAGCGCAAGTACGCCGCCACGCACCCGCACGCTCAAACGTTAACCGTCCGCATCGCAAAATTCATCAGCCTTGAGATGCTGCCGTATAGGGTTGTGGAAACGGAGTCCTTTAAAAGTATCATGGAGGCGGCGGCCCCGCGCTACTCAGTTCCCAGTCGCCACTACTTTTCCCGATGTGCCGTCCCAGCCCTGCACGACCACGTCTCCTGCAACATTGTACGCGCCCTCACCAACGCGGTTACTGCCACGGTCCACTTAACTACGGACACGTGGACAAGCACAGGCGGGCAGGGCCACTACATCTCCCTGACGGCACATTGGGTGAATTTAGTGGAGGCTGGGACAGAGTCAGAGCCTGGGACCGCTCACGTCCTACCCACCCCCCAGAATTGCGGGCCCCAGCTCGGTGGTGGTATCTGCGGAGGTGTATGCTTCCTCCACTAAAGCACCCTCCTCCTCCTCCTCCTCCTCCTCTGTCTCGCAATCAAGATGTGTTAGCAGCAGCATGTCGCCAGCAGTCGGTGTCGCGCGGTGTGGCAGCACAGCGGTGGGCAAGCGTCAGCAGGCCGTGCTGAAACTACTCAGCTTAGGCGATAAGAGGCACACGGCCCACGAACTGCTGCAGGGTCTGACACAGCAGACCGACCGCTGGCTTGCGCCGCTGAGCCTCCAACCGGGCATGGTCGTGTGTGACAACGGCCGTAACCTGGTGGCGGCTCTGCAGCTCAGCAGCCTCACGCACGTGCCATGCCTGGCCCACGTCTTTAATTTGGTGGTTCAGCGCTTTCTGAAAAGCTACCCACGCTTGTCAGACCTGCTCGTAAAGGCGCGCCGGCTCTGCGCACATTTCCGCAAGTCCCACACGGACGCTGCCACCCTGCGCACCCTGCAACATCACTTTAAGCTGCCAGTGCACCGACTGCTGTGCGACGTGCCCACACGGTGGAACTCTACGCTCCACATGTTGGCCAGGCTCTATGAACAACGGAGAGCTATAGTCGAATACCAACTCCAACATGGGCGGCGCAGTGGGAGTCAGCCTCCTCAATTCCTTTCAGAAGAGTGGGCCTGGTTGGCAGACATCTGCCATGTCCTTGGTAATTTTGAGGAGTCTACCCAGGTGGTGAGCGGCGATGCTACAATCATTAGCGTCACCATTCCTCTGCTATGCATCTTGAGAAGTTCCCTGCAAAGCATAAAGGCAGCTGCTTTGCGCTCGGAAACGGGGGCGGGGGAAGACAGTATGCCGCTGGATAGTCAGGGCACCCTCCTGTCTATTTCTCAGCGCGTACAGGAGGAGGAGGAGGAGGAGCATGAGGAGGATGAGGAGGAGGGGGAAGAGACAGCTTGGCCCGCTGCTGACGGTACACCGGCTGATTGCCTGTCATCCTTTCAGCGTGTATGGCCTGAGGAGGAGGAGGAGAAGGAGGAGGATCCTGAAAGTGATCTTCCTAGTGAGGACAGCCATGTGTTGCGTACTGGTACCCTGGCACACATGGCTGACTTCATGTTAGGATGCCTTTCTCGTGACCCTCGCGTTGCACGCATTCTGGCCACGACGGATTACTGGGTGTACACACTGCTCGACCCACGCTATAAGGAGAACCTGCCCACTCTCATTCCCGAAGAGGAAAGGGGTTCGAGAGTGTTGCTATACCACAGGACCCTTGCGGACAAGCTGATGGTAAAATTCCCAGCCGACAGCGCTAGTGGCAGGAGGCGCATTACCGAGGGCAAGGTAGCAGGGGATGTGCGTAGATCGAGCAGCATGTACATCCCAGGCAGTGCAACAGTCTTTAAGGGCCTGGCCAGCTTTATGGCTCCCCACCAAGACTGTGTCACCGCTCCCCAGTCACGGCTGAGTCGGCGGGAGCACTGTAAAAGGATGGTGAGGGAGTACGTAGCGGATCGCACGACCATCCTTGGTGACGCCTCTGCCCCCTACAACTACTGGGTGTCGAAGCTGGACACGTGGCCTGAACTAGCGCTGTATGCCCTGGAGGTGCTTGCTTGTCCTGCGGCTAGCGTCTTGTCGGAGAGGGTGTTTAGTGCGGCTGGGGGAATCATCACAGATAAGCGTAGCCGCCTGTCAACCGACAGTGCCGACAGGCTAACACTCATCAAGATGAACAAAGCCTGGATTTCCCCAGACTTCTCTTCTCCACCAGCGGACAGCAGCGATACGTAAGCAATACGTAGGCTGCACCCGCGGATGGAAGCTACGTTCTCTCTCACCATCCAAAACGGGGACATTTCTGCTTCATCAATCTGTGTCTAATATTCCTCCTCCTCCTCCTGCTCCTCCTCCTGAAACCTCACGTAATCACGCTGAACGGGCAATTTTTCTTAGGGCCACAAGGCTCACTCAAATAATTTTTCTGAACAATTTTTATAAGTTTCAATGCGCTTAAAAGCGTTGGAACTTTAACTTGAACCAATTTTTCGTTACACTGGGCTGCCTCCAGGCCTAGTTACCACTTAAGCCACATTAACCAAAGCGATTCACCTGCCATCTTGGTTGGGCATGGCCAATTTTTACTGAGGTACATTAGTACTGTTGGTACACCAATTTTTTGGGGCCCTCACCTACAGTGTAATCATAGTAATTTCTATGTTCTTCGCCTGCACTCATGGTACAGAAAGGTGTGTGGGGTTGGCCTACAGTTTAGCTACATAAATGTAACTTGTGCCTTGGCTATACTAAGGCTACTGAAATGGAACTAAGACTGCGCTCCCACTATACTGCTGCTTCAGAATTGTTACTGGGGCCTGTCCTGAGTGCTACTATTGCTTACATGGAACGAAGACTGCGCTCCCGCTATACTGCTGCTTCAGAATTGTTAATGGGGCCTGTCCTGAGTGCTACTATTGCTTACATGGAACGAAGACTGCGCTCCCGCTATACTGCTGCTTCAGAATTGTTACTGGGGCCTGTCTTGAGTGCTACTATTGCTGACATGGAACGGACACGTGGAGAGGACACGTAGTGCCTCAAAAACATCCCCCTCCTCCTCCAACAGGGAAAACATTGTTGGCAAATGCCTTTGCATTGGTTCGTCTGGTGGCAGTCCAAGAATTTCTCCTTTACCGACACAACAAGAGAGCCCCCACACCATCCCCCCGCCACGGCCCACTTAATCCTGGCCACATTCCGAAAACCAACAAAATACAACCGTGCTACTAGGTCCGCAGTCACCACCACATTACCACCAACGCGGTTACTGTTAAGGTGCATATAACCACGGACACGTGGAGAGGACACGTAGTGCCTCAAAAACATCCCCCTCCTCCTCCAACAGGGAAAACATTGTTGGCAAATGCCTTTGCATTGGTTCGTCTGGTGGCAGTCCAAGAATTTCACCTTTACCGACACAACAAGAGAGCCCCCACACCATCCCCCCGCCACGGCCCACTTAATCCTGGCCACATTCCGAAAACCAACAAAATACAACCGTGCTACTAGGTCCGCAGTCACCACCACATTACCACCAACGCGGTTACTGTTAAGGTGCATATAACCACGGACACGTGGAGAGGACACGTAGTGCCTCAAAAACATCCCCCTCCTCCTCCAACAGGGAAAACATTCTTGGCAAATGCCTTTGCATTGGTTCGTCTGGTGGCAGTCCAAGAATTTCACCTTTACCGACACAACAAGAGAGCCCCCACACCATCCCCCCGCCACGGCCCACTTAATCCTGGCCACATTCCGAAAACCAACAAAATACAACCGTGCTACTAGGTCCGCAGTCACCACCACATTACCACCAACGCGGTTACTGTTAAGGTGCATATTACCAGTCTGACTGGGGCATGCAGACACCTTGACAGAATGAATAGTGTGTGGCACATAGCTTCCCCATTGCTATGCCCACGTGTGCAGCTCCTGATGGCGGTGGCACAGGATTCTATTTCTCATTGCTTCTGTACAGCATTGTGGGCTATCGCCCTGCCCCTATTAAAGAGGGTCGCTGCCTAGCCGTGCCAACCCTCTGCAGTGTGTGCCTGCGGTTCCTCCTCATGGCAGACGCACTTCTAAATAGACATGAGTGTGGCGTGGCATGAGGGCAGCTGAAGGCTGCGCAGGGACACTTTGGTGTGCGCTGTGGGGGGGGGGGGGGGGGCGGTTGGGCAGCATGTAACCCAGGAGAAGTGGCAGCGGAGTGTCATCCAGGCAGTGATTGTGCTTTGTTGTAGCTAGTGTGGTGCTTAGCAAAGGTATGCCATGCTAATGAGGGCTTTTCAGAAGTAAAAGTTGTTGGGAGGGGGGGGGGGGGCACTCTTGCCGCTATTGTGGCTTAATAGTGGGACCTGTGAACTTGAGATGCAGCCCAACATGTAGCCCCTCGCCTGCCCTATCCGTTGCTGTGTTGTTCCCATCACTTTCTTGAATTGCCCAGATTTTCACACATGAAAACCTTAGCGAGCATCGGCGAAATACAAAAATGTTCTGGTCGCCCATTGACTTCAATGGGGTTCGTTGTTCGAAATGAACCCTCGAGCATCGCGGGAAGTTCGTTCCGAATAACGAGCACCCGAACATTTTGGTGTTCGCTCATCTCTAGATTCAACAGGTTCTGTTTGTTTGTGTTTTTGAAGCTTTTTGAATTCAGGCTTCAAAAAAGAAATATTACATGTTTTATATTTCTGGCTAATTATAGTTAAAAACAATGTCTTGTGTGCAGTATAAAAGAGGGGTCACATGTCTGTCTAGGAGATCTAAGAGTTCTGAGAGGCAGTGGTTCCAGAGAAGAGTCTATGTCTGTGTGCTATGTAGAGAGGAGATAGAGAGAGGAGCCAGACGTTCGACATGTAGGAGGCCGAGAGGTAGCCCGCTGTTACCGCCTGGGCCCAGCTTTTCAGAAAAACTTCCTATGGCTGCTATCCCGAAAGAGTGAATGAACCCGGATCTGAAAAGCCGCACAAGAACCATGTGACAATCGCATTAAAAAAGCGCAAGTGGGTAAGAGCCCTAACATTCAGGACAGTATGCGTTGTGGCAAGTTCCTCCTGAGCTCTGAGCAAGCATTCACCCTGCCTTTGTTTGGGGAACATTACTGGCAGCAGAAAGTAACTTTTCTTTCTGCTGCAGTTTAACCAAAGGGTTGTAATCTCATTAACTCTGTGTGCCACACAGCACCTTTTCATGGTTATTAGCGGGTCTAGTAACATGAGCAATTCACCACATATGCAATTTTAGACATCAATTCACATGGTACAGATTTCCCATCATCATAAGCGGTTTTACTAAACCTCAATTTATATTGTGCAGTTTTCCCTGCATCGACCTTCAACAAAGACACATTATGCATTTTATGTGACTTATCATTATCAGAATGTTCCAGTCCATATTGCATGATTTCCTCAGTCCTTGGAGTGCTCTCCCCACTCTCCTGACTTGATAGGTGGCATTGCAGCCACTCCTCTGGACCCACAGATGACAGTCCTTAAACACAGTTCACACCTGCAGTCTTGGTATGAGCCTGCACCAGATGCTTTTCCTCCCACAGTTGGAAAAAATGGGGAAAGTCCGTGCCGAACATAAAATCTACTGGTAGTCTCTCACATTTGGTCAGGACACATGTCACCATGTCATATGGAGTCTCAAAGGTTGGACTCACCCCCATCAGCCTTTGGACCACAACAAAAGAAATGGCAAAATGTCCGGCATAAGAGTAACCTGTCCTGCTGCGGATCCAAGTGCACCGACAATGGAATCCCACCCACTATTAGCTGGCAGGTTCTCACCTCCAACTCCCGCTGTCTATATCGGTTGACCACGACAACCGCAAACTTCGGCATCCTGGCCCTTTAAACTCAGTGTTACGTGCACTCGGCGCACTAAAACGCCATGCCTCAGAACAGATGCAAACAAGTCCTATTTAAGACCGCATTTGCACTACTAATCAGGGAAAGTGGGGCCCCCTGCCTAAAAGCAGGGTAATTGTCCTGATAAGGTCAGCCCCAATGTCTTCATCTGGGACCTAGATATCTATGATCAGGAACCTGGAGAAGATGCAATAAACACACATGGACACATCACTGTTCACACACACACTGAACACAGCACGGGACCGCACATAGAGCACATGTGTGGCCACTTGCACAGACATACCACATACGTCACTGTTCACGCCAACATACCAGGTTGTGCATACAACATATAACGGGAACCCCACCCAGAACTCACATGCATACAGATGGTAAACCATAACCAGTCCAAGTGTCCTCACAGCAGGGGAATAGAAAGTCAGCCACTGTGCTGACCTAGGGAACAAGGTCAAGCATCACCCATCTGGCAGACACATAGGACATCAGAGATCTGGAGGCCACACCTGCCCAGGGGTAAGGGAGAAACCTGCAGTCCACCGCACCAGTGTGGTCACCATACTACACAATGCACGCACCCCAGAATGCCAGCCAATTCCCCTTGTCTGCAGCAGACAAGGGGAATTGGCTGGTGGAGAATACCACACCCAGCCAGCTCAATTAAGCCCTACCTGTGAACATGTGCACAAGGAAGCCTGTGGAGCCACAGGTCCCAGGTGTACAGCCTTTAGGCCCATTTGGACGCAATGATTATTGCTCAAAATTCGTTGAAAGTGTCGGAAATTAGCGATAATTGTTACGTGTAAATGTGCACCCATTGTGCACTTTTCGTTATTAATTTGTTTATCGTTGTCTTTCAGTACGCTTAAAATTCATTGTTTGGCAGTCCGCTTATCGTTTGATTTTTGATCATTTTTTTACCTTCACTGATGCACACACCATTCAAACAAACTATTGTTCAATTATCATTTATCGTCCATTTTCTAATGATAATTATAATCATTAAGTTTAAATGGTTGTCTTTAAGCAAAACCATTGCTCACTTTTGATCACTTAAACAAATTTTGAGTGAAAATTGTTGTGTCTAAATGGACCTTTACACTCAGCCTGCAGCTTGCAGCTTTACTCACTCCTCAGCAAAACGAAATTCATCCTCCTTGCTCTTTAAATGCCTCCAAGACCACTGTACACCTAAGCCATCTACTTTACCTGTTGCTTTGTGCGTCACTCCATGTGCCAGTGCATCCTCCACTATATGTGGCAAGAGGATTTCTCGCTTGCGGATCGCCAACCTCTTGGAACAGAATGAGCACCACACGTGTATAGACAAATGGTCAAGGAGACAGTACTTTCTTTAAATCTGACGCCTGACAGTTTTATTCCACAGGAAACCTAGCATATCACAGTCCATAAATTAGAGTTTCACCAACCCTGATGTGGCGTCACACTGCCTCCATTGATCCAATCTGAAAGCAGCCTGTCCAACTCCGCTAAGCTGTAGCTTCCTCTCCTGAGTTTGTCAAAATCCTATTTATTTTATCTCATTTTCTGCCCCACCCCGGTGCTTTCTCTCTGCAAGCATCAGAATCACTCTGTCTGGCAGCCTCTACAGGCCATTGTATGCACTGCATTCCTACTATTTATTTATATAATATCCTTCGCCATCACCTGCCCGCCATAACTTTTTTTATTTTTTTCATCAATGTGGTTCTGTGAAGGCTACTTTTTTCTGGAACAACCATTAGTTTCTGTTACTACCCATTTGGATATTTATAACTTTTTAATTTCATTACATTTTTTCTTGAAGACGGGGGACTAAAAAAAGTGTTTTTTTCAGACAGTATTCATCATGAGGAATAACTAATGTATTATTTTAACAGATTTGGCTTTTTAAATACATTTAAATCTCCACCTATACTCATTCCAATTTGAAAGAATTAAAGCTGTGTGTTTCCACAAGAAAAAAAATATTTGGGTAAAACAAGAAACAAAATTAGGAATTCCCTTTAAAATTCAACATTCTGGTATTTGAAATCTTGCTTTGGTCATCGAGACCCAAACCAGCCTGGTCTTAAAAGGGCTAAAGACATATAAGGCATATTTCTCTGAATATCTGATTATGAATATGCTATAACACATGCTAAGAACTTCTTACAAACTAATGTACTTTAAATGTAATTACTAAGTTAGAGTAAGTACATACCAGACATTTTGCAGCAGCATGTAGCTAAAGAGACCACACTTGAGATCAAAATGATTTTGATACGTTTCACACTCAATAATAAGACTTAATGACTTGTGTAATAAGCTGTAAATAATCTGTACATATTAGGAGTTATTTACTATACAACTGAATCACATGCCAAACAATATATGTTCCAAATCAATTAACACAGACATTGCATGTTGTTGCTGGTCTGTCTTTTGACATAAGATACATTATAGAGTCTACATCCTAAGATTTATTATCAATTATATCTGTATACACTTGCTTTTAAAAGCCATCATTGCAGGTTTCTGTTTACAGTTGGCTTGGACAACGAGTAGATTCACAGTCAGCTCAACTTAGTTGTACAGGGAATTCCAAGATATACATACCTGCTGTGAATTTTCTTCACTAGCAAGTATCTATATGATCGGTCTACAATTTCGAAATTTAGTTCATTCTTGATTCTAAATGAAGTTTTACATACTGTGAGGAGCAGATCCCACTGAGGCAAACAAAGTCAATTTTTAGATAAAGTTTTACCCTGGGAAACATTAAGAGTGTTACCCTAAATGACACAATAGTGTAACAACACAATCACAAACTACATTACTGGAGATGAGCAAACTTTTGAAAAATTTGGTTTGCCAAATTTAATCAAAGTTCTGTATAGTCCAAATTACTTCCAACTGAACTGGAACTTCATCAGTAGCACTAAAATTAGTGTATAACACTGTCGAAAATTGAAAAAGAGGAGGGTGAAGGCGGTGTGATCCAGGACAACATCTGTATGGAGTTTGTTTGTTCTCTGTGTTTGTGTTTGTTCTTAATAATTACCTTACATAGTGCATACATTTATTAAGAAGAAACACAAACACAGGGAGAACATACAAACTCCCACAGATGTTGTCATTGCTCAGATTTGAACCTAGAACTCCAGCACTGCAAGGTAACACTGTTAACCACTGAGCCACCAAATCCTTCTTCTAATTGGATTAGCTGGGATGAACCGCCCGACATTTAGGTTTGTGCCGAACTGAACGTTTAGCAAAGTTCAACTCAAAACAGGCTTCTAGTTCAGTTAGTTTAATACTTTATGTTATATACAAACAACAGTCACAGTTACCTCTGCTGCTTCCTTCAATATCCTTGGATGTAATTCATCTGGACCTGGACACTTGAATTCATTTAAGTTAGCTAAGTGTTCCCTCACCATCTCTCTGCTTATGGATAGCCTGCGTTCCTTTATTCCTTCAATAGCACTGTTGATGTTACATTTACTCTCTGAGAGAAAACATCATTTTTAAACAATTCACCATTTTCATCATGTAAACATCTTCTAGCATCTTTGACTTTTATTTTATTTTTGACATACCCCCCAAATCCTCTTTTATTGCTTTTGGCCTCTGTTGCAAACCTCAATTCATTATAAACTATAGCTTTTCTGACACTCGCCTTACAGTTTCTGCAGACAGCATTATATTCTTCCTTAAATATGTCCCCGCTTTCCATTTGATAAAGATATTTTTCTTCATCTTTAGCATGTATTTAAGCTATGTGTTCATCCATACTGGCCTCTTGAAATGCTGTCTATTGTTCCTTCTTTTTAGGAATTTGTTAACAATTGTGCTTTGAGAATCTCATTTTGCAATATTTCCCAACCTTCTTGGACTTTTCGGTCCTCAAGAACATCCAGCCATTGGATCCAAAGTTGACTCAGCTTTCCATCCTTCCAAGGTTGGTTAAATGAGTACCCAGCTTGCTGGGGGACGGGGGTAATAAACAAATTGCCTGAAAGTGTTGCGGAAGCATTTGGTGCTATACCTTCAAATAACAAGTGTTAACAAGTATGTCCCCCTTATATGATTTGTATATAGCATTTTTCACCACTTTTGCCTCCTGAAGGCTCTATTTCATGTTGTCCCTGAGTTTGTGGGTGGAGACTAATTACTATGGTGTCTCTCATACACTGTGCATGGAGAAACATAAGATTACTTACCAGTAATCGGTTTTCCATAAGCCCATGACAGCACCTGTGAGAGACCACCACCAATCTGGACAGGAAGCAGGAACCCCCCCCCCCCCCCCAGATCACTTTAAAGGTAGGAACACCCTCCATATCCTTGGTTCATAGCAAGATCCATAAATCCATGGGAGTGTGATCCTAAACTTTTATATAGTTTTACTTATTTGTCATAATAATATATATGCACACTTTATATGTATTATTGATTTTGAATATTTTTTTTTTATAAGCACTTAAAATTAAACATAAATCCCCAAAAGGGGAGGGAATATTGAGGTGCTGTCATGGGCTCATGGAAACCGATTATGGTAAGTGATGTTATGTTTTCCCTACACCCATGACAGCAAATGTGAGAGACTAAACTAGATAATATAATCCTAAGGAGGTCATTGTTGAAGATCTTTCTTCCAAAGGATAAATGATACTTGGATTGGAGATCCAGTTTATAATGCTTAAATAGATATTTGGATAGATCCAAGTAGCAGCTCTGCAGATCTGATCAATAGATAGGAAGCTCTCTCTACCCAGGAAGCAGAATCTGACCATTGTTATTTTCCTGAAACTGTGCAAACAGTTGAGATGATTTCCTAAAAAAATGTAGCAACAGCTTTCTAAACGTTTATATGATTTCCTAATAGATTAGACATCTTCTAGCATCAAGTAAATGAAGTTGACATTACTTTTCATCCTTAGGCTCTTGGCAGAAATGCAATTGGAATCTCCTTCAAAGGTTCAAAGGGATGCAGACAAAGATGGAATAATACTAAGTTTACATCCCATGGAAAAGCACTGGATCTTATAGTGTGAGATATTCTACTAACAGCCCTGATAAATCATCCGATCCAAGGATGCTCACATAATTTAATGTCAAAAAGAGCACTAAGAGCTGACATTTGTATTTTAATAGCATTAGTTCTTAACCCTTTATCAATACCCACCTGAAGAAATTCTATGATAAATGGGACCTTCATCGATATTTACCTCATTAACATTAAAATGAATGTAGGCTTTCAAAATTCTAAGATAAATTTCACCTCTTTTATACTAGAAAGTAGGGTGGTCATTACTTTATCTGATAAACCCTTACGTTTTAGGACCTGCCTTTCAAATTCCAAGCAGTCGGGATGAAATGGGCCCTGATGGAGATCTATCCTCACTGGACAAACTTTAGTGTCTTCCACAGACCTCATTCTCAGATGAGAAAACCAAACCCTCCTGGACCAAAAAGGGGCTCTGAGAATTATTTGGGTCCTCTACTTCCTGATCTTCTCTACCACTCTTGAGAATAAATTCAGAGGCATTATTTTAAAAATGACCCTCCCTTCACGACTGCGATAGAGGCATTAGCAAGGATTTAGAAAAATAACCTGCTGCCTTTCTAATTTTTTTTGTCCTTTTTGCAAATAGATCTAGAGTGGGCTTTCCCCAGAAACTGTGAAATTGATTGGAAAAATGCAAAAAAAATCTCCTGGAGAACATCTCCTCTTACCAAATTGGATTACAAAGCTAGTTTCCTGGATTGGACCCAGTTGTTCAGAGCGCTGACCATCTTTATTGTTCAACATTGTGCGGGTATAAGTCTAAAAGTGTGTTTTGACACCTCAACATTCCAGCTGAGACCCTCCTGAAAAATGCTCCTAACTCCTGCCTTCTCTTCTCTTATTGGAAACTGCCTAACACCAATAATGCCTCCAGTACAAGGCCACTCCACACCACTGAATTTTGTGCCCCCAACAGGCCATGTCCCCAGCTAGCGCAACGTGCCAGAAGTGATGCTAGTCACATGACAGGAACCTCCGATCAGCCAATACATTGGAGACACAGTGCAGAAAGGAAGTAGAGACCAGAAGTAACAGGACCCCACCCAGACAGCATGCTCCTTCAGCAATGCCGTGACTCACCGGAGCCTACAGCGTTAAGGGACCCACAGGTCATTGGAGCTAAGGGGGCCCAGTATCCACCATAGGCGAGGAGGGGAAAACTTAGACTGAATGATGAACCTATACCCAGGAGGTCTTTTATATGGGGAGCGAGGTCTTGTGGCACTTGTAAGCGATCTGGAAGCTCCTTCTCTGGGAAGATCCAGGAGAAAAGAACCTGTTCCATGGAAACAGGAATTGAGGACTAGGGGGGTGTTTCTTGCCTTTAAAACAATTTCGGCGGTTCCTGATTCCTTTCCAGATGGGAGGTGGTCTCTCGTAGGTGCTGTCATGGGTGTAGGGGAAAACAGCAGATTGTGGTCCCTAGCTCTCTACGGCACACACACATAAATAGCAGCATAACTAGAGAAGTACTGAGCAGTGGTGTAGATGTGATTTCAGTAGCTGTATAATAACTCACTTACTGGTAGATGTGGTAGCCTTGTCTTTCTCCTCCTCCCCTTCCCTTTTCCAGAGACTTTTATATGTGGCATGAGGCAATACTCCCTCGCAGTTCTGTTATCCATCGTTTTATCTCTGTTACTACAGTAAGAAGGATGTGAAAGCCCTGCTTGACAGCACATAAGTAAAATTTTTCAGCACAAAAGCATAACTTCTGTTAGTTATCACAATTGCGATCCTATTAACACAAGTTGTCCCAAGGTGACCATTTTTAGGATTGCAAGGCCTCACAAGCCTGTCAGATTTACTCCAATTTACACCACAAACTGGTGTAAATTATAGCTGAAACCTATGCCAGCTCGTAGCTGGTGTTAAATGTCAGTCTGGCACACTGAAGTGCCACCAGATGTGAGACATATATTAAGAGGTTTGCACCTCTTAATACATTTGTCACACTTACATTGCCTCAATGTTTACTTAGACTGGTGTATAAAACACTGGACTAAATGTTCCCCACTGAGTAACTATCCATAGAGCAGAATGAAATAGAAACTGCAGGTCATAAACTGCAGCAGACGGTACAGATTTTGTAAGCAAAGGTAAATCAGCATACTGCGTGTAAAGAAAAAACAGTGATGTCCCAATATTTATGGTAGCTAAAATCTCTTGTGAAATGAATGAAATCACAAACTCATTTGAATTTTTATTATTGCAAACTTACACAACCCCTTAATGACTTTGTTCTGAGTCATTCATATCTGAATGGTTTGCTATGGTTTTGTGCCAAGATTATCAGAACGTATTGTGCTGTACCTTCCTGGGTGTTCTTGAGTTGTGTGGCTGGGAATTGATTGCATTTTATGGTGTGGAAGATCCTCTTTCTTCAAAAACATTAGAAAAAACAGCAATACGAGAAATACACTTATTGAGTGTTTGTATTAATTTCTAACCACTTTATATTTAGTTATTGATATAAAATTACTGTTTATACGTCATGATTTCAAAAGAAAATCAATAACTCGCAGCCACATGAATGTAAAAAATGACTAAATATGCCAAAAACTGTAAATCACATATATATCAGAAGACCTAAGCTTTTCAACATTAGAACAATAAAGTTCCATGTCAAGTTTATAGAAAAAGGTGACATAATGAGAGACAATGTGGATAATACAAAATTATACTGTACATATAAATATAATGACATTTTTTGTTTAAATCACAAAGGTTTGAATAAAAGGTATGCAAAGTTAGCTCTAAACCAACATATCATTTGCAGATAGAGACTGATTTTTTTCATGGTGATACTTGTAAGTTTAAGGTACACCTACTTAATAATTACACCTTTGCTTGAGGGTAAAATAGCTTTGGACTTGATCATAATTACTATAAAGCATTCTGAAGCTTAGGGGCAAGGTTGTGTGTATCAAATGTACCGACAGATTAGACAAGAAGAAAACCCAGCTGGATGATATTCTTAATACTAGGTGTCTCTGTAATTTTCGACTTGAGGAAAAAAATATTTTTAGAAAGGTTTTTGAGAAAAGCTCCTTTTGAAAGGCATCACATTCACTGTGCAAAGTAGAACTAGAAGGCAAAATGTATAATCTTTTCTACCACAAAAAACATTCATTTCCTTCTGGTTTCTAGTGGAAGAAGTGTTTCGAAGAGTAAACATGCAGCACTTAAAGTGCTTTTATAACTTCCACTTTATATCTCATAGAAGAGACAAGAAGTGACCTGCTAGTAATAAGATTTTGCATGTGTTGTCAGGAACATGAAAGGATGTTGATGTATTTCTTTTATCTATATTGTAAGTGTGTGTTCAATGGATACAGAATCCTATTTTCTAAGATATTTGTGTTTTTCTCTTTGATCATGAGATCTTTTCAATCTCACTACATTGGATGATATTAGTTTTTGATCAGCAAATACAGCAATGTTATGTTAATTTTATTAATATACCTTTATGCATAAGAAAATCAGCTATTTCCAAATCGAGAAAATTGCTGATTACAAACACAAAATTGGGTTAAAAAAGACCTGGCATCTCTCTGACATAGCTGCTTAAGGGATGTTTCACATGGGATGGAATTATGCCGCAGTACGCAGCCAAATCCACAGCTGTGAAAACCAAAATCTGCAGATGGGGAGTCTGTGAATATAAGGGTAGGATGTTGAGATTCAAATTTATAACAGGTTCACTACTTAGACTACAAATAGGGTGATTAATAATGGTACATACTCTGATTGGGTCCCGGTTAATGGTGGGGTATAAAGGGATCAGTACTGGGCTCTATTCTTTTTAATATATTTATATTATATTGTTGACCAGGTAGAAGGATTGCACAATAAAATATCAAGATTTGCAGATGATACAAAACTATGTAAAATAATTAACATAAGATAGAATTAAATGCGGTTGCAAATGGATCTGGATACGTTGGGGGCTTGGTAGAAAAGTGGCAAATGAGGTTTAACACTGATAAATGTAAGGTTATGCACATGGGCAGATAAATGTCACCCTTAGGGCGCCCACCCACTGGCGATTTTTTTTCCCTGCGAAATTCGCAGCATTTTGTTCTCTGCAGGGGTCTATGGGACTTGTAATGTTAAAATCGCGCAAAATCGCGATTTTGAGGTAAATTGCGATTTTGCGCGATCGCGATTTTAACATTACAAGTCCCATAGACCCCTGCAGAGAAAAAAATGCTGCGAATTTCGCAGGGAAAAAAATCGCCAGTGGGTGGGCGCCCTTACACACAAAATGGGAACCACTGGGTAAACCTGATATTCATAGAAAAGGACTTGGGGATTTTAGTTAACTGTAAGCTTAACCAGAGCAACCAGTGTCAGGCCTCGGTCACACGACCGGTTTTTGGGTCCAATCTGCAGACGCGCTTGCGATCTGCAGATCTATAGACCAAATGCATCCCAATGGGATCGGTCACATGTCCGCTTTTTATGCGGATGGGAGATCAATTAAAGGACACAACGATTCGCAGAACGCGCCTATCTGCATTCTGCGCACCGCTGTGTTCTACATATGCGCTCAATGGGGCCGGCGGCAGCAACGCTGACCCCATTGAGAACATATACTTAAAGATCGTTCTCCTCTGCCACAGCTGTTACAGCTGTGGCAGAGAAGAACAATGTTCACCCCTTGAATTCAATGGAGCCGGCAATACAGCCGGCTCCATTGAAAGCAATGGGCTGCCTGCGAGCGCGGGATGAATTTTCGGGAAGGGCTTAAAAATATAAGCCCTTCCCTGAAAACCATCCTAAAATGTGTAAGAATAAAAAAAATGTATATACTCAGCTTGTCCCTGCAGCCGGAGTTCAGCCGCGGCCGGCCGGCAGTTCTCCTGAACTGCAATGTGTAGTATTCAGCAGGCGGGGATTTAAAATCCCCGCCTGCTGAATGGGCTGCCACTGATTGGTCACAGCCTCAGCTGTGGCAGAGGATAGCGGGCAGTGCGGGGCGGTTTCACTCAAAACGCTGCTAGGTGCAGCTTTTTCAGCGAATCGTTGGCCCCGGTCACGCGATTTGCGGATGCGCATCCGTTATGTGATCCGCAAATCGCGGGAAAAAACGCCCGTGTGACCGAGGCCTCAGGCAGCTGCTGCCAAAGCAAATAGGATCATGGGGTGAATCAAAAGAGGTCTAGAGGCACGTGATGAGAACCTTGTTCTAACTCTTTTCAAGTCACTAGTTAGACCACACATGGAATATTGTGTACAGACCAAAAACAATTGTGTAAGAAAACAGCATTTCACAACAAGATATCAATAAAATCTCAAAACTTTTTATTGCTACAACAAGCAATAGAAACAGTCACTATAAATAAAAACATTTAAGAATCCATAACACATGGGAATATCAACAATGCGGATATATATATATGTATGTGTGTGCGTGTGTGCGTGTGTGCGTGTGTGCGTGTGTGTATATATATATATATATATATATATATATATGATAAAATATAACCACTACAGGTAACCACAGCAGATATATATATATATATATATATATATATATATATATATATACACACACACCAAAATTTATTAGGCCCTCCTGCTCACCTGGGGCGCCCCCTCCCAAATGACATGCATCACAGAAGGGGAAATAAAAAATTAAAAACAATCACAGAAAATTGCCGTTACTGAGTAAGGAGTGCATATAGACGCATCCTCTCGCCATGCAGGTTACTGACTACCAAATGGAGGAGCCAATAACACCTGTGCAGGACACCGATAAAACAACCACTCACACTGCCTCTTGATAATGAGGGGGGTGGATGCTTGGTGTATACTCCCACACATAGTGGGTACAGGGTGCCAGACCATTCTGATATATGTAGTTCACCATGCAGACCAGCAACCTATTAATGATGCCATGATAATTCGTCGGGTTGCCCTGCATTTCCTTCAGTGAACCACATTGGTACTGCCACCCTGGGCTCCCCCTGGAGTCTTAATGCCACACTGCATGTGAATGATAGATAATAAATGCAAGGTATTGGTTGGATGTTGGCCAAGATACATGAGCCCACTAACCACTTCACGGTTCCTTGCGTTGTAGTGGGTCCCTACACTAATATAAATGCATCACAGAAGGGGAAATTAAAAATTAAAAATAATTACAGAAAATGGCCGTTACTTACTGACTGAGGAGGGCATATAAATGTATCCTCCTCTCACCATGCAGGTAGCTGACTACCAAATGGAGGAGCAACCTGCATGTTGAGAGGATGCATCTATATGCACTCCTCACTCAGTAAGTAGCTCCCAACTGACATGATGTACTCCTTGACTGGGTCCAAATTATATTAACCACACATGAGTTACAGAAAGAACATATTTGTGATCTAAACAAACTATTCACAGAAGTGCACAAAGATCAAAATAATCCACTAGGTGATAGTAGTTGATCCATAAATAAGAATATTAGCACTTATATGTTGTCATGAATGTTCTTAAATGCCTTTGGTCTACACAGGCATATGCAAATTCACTTATGCGTTTTTACTTGGGATTAACTTTTCGCACCTGGATTAAGTAACTAGCATCCATTGTAGAGTAATCCCACATGCACACAAACATCGGTAAAAACAAAAATATTAGCAAGTAATCTACCTGATACATATATAATACCATAAATGTTCTTAAATACCTTTGACCTACACAAGCACTTACAAATTCCCTGGTATGTTCTTAATAGTGAATACATTTTCTCGTTCGCATTATGAAATTAGCATCCGGTCCTAGAGGGTTATAGTGTGTTTACATGTATGCACTACATGAAAAACATACTAGCGATTGCATCAGAATATTCACTTAAGCACAGAAACACCAGTATGACCATCAATGTAATAATGAATGCATGGAAAAATCTGATACATAAAAGTTTGAGTGAATGTTCTTATGTACGTTCTTAACAGTGAATAACTAAACATGCATGCATTTAATGAGCAGCATCTATTACACAGGGATACTAAATATTCACCAAGGAATATAGACTTAAAAGCCGTTTCCCAGGAATCCAATAGTATAATTGACTTATAGATGATGAATTAATCCATAAACCTGTAATACACATGTTCAAATCCACTGCCACAGAGAAATCTTGTTGTTCTCCTCAGAAAATCACATAATTATGAACCTACCGTACATCAGGATAGTATGAAATGGCCATGTTGGCTCTGCTTATACCACGTGATGATATTTTAATACCGCAATCTTCAAAATCAGATGCATAAAATACCCATATTCAGTTCATTGATTACTCATACATTTCTAATGCTACACTGTGAAAGTATAACAATTGAATGACCGTGATAACATGATAACAATGAGGATATATCAAAAATTAGGTATGATAGTGTGGGCTTCATTTAACTCCCCCTCCCTGTTATACTAATTGTAGATATACAATGGCACCAGCCATAGTGTATGTAAATCAACTGAAGCTAGTCATTACCCATATTAATACTATACGGAGTGTGACTCGTGCAGGTACAAACCTGATGGCCATGTGAAGCTAGACCCAAAGGTACTATTAGGCATACTCTGATCTCATGCACCATAGTCCCTATGGTGATTGGTTAGGGTTTATTTAAATAGTAGGTTTTAACATTATGGCACCACCCTCAGGCAAAGACTCTCTCAGCCAAAATACACGTTGCCAATGACACCATACTGGACTATTCATCTATTTATATGAGTTAGGCCTCATGCACACGGACACGCACGGATTCCACTGCTAATTCCCACAGTGGAATCCATATATGCTCGCAGACATGGGCATTAAAAGACATATTCTTACCTCTCCAGATACAGCACGGGTCTCCTCCGTCGCAGCTGGATCTTCCTTCTTCAGCACAGCGTATGCATCCGGGCACGCCAGCCAACGTGCCCGTCGCTTACACAGTACCTTTTTTTTAAATCTCCTGCTTTCCCGTGACAGCTTTGGGTGTGCTGCTGATCAGATGGCTTCCATTAAGTTCAATGGAAGCCGTCCCTGCAGGAAAATAGAGCATGCTGCGATTTCTTCCCTCACGTGCGATCCGCACGCTGGGAAAAATCACATCTGCATACTTTTAGCTTCTGTGCAGGTGCCCAAGTCTCCCTATGGCTGGCTTGATTTGCGGATCTCCTGCGTGGGTGGCCCTGCAAATTAAATCCGCCTGTGTGCATGAGGCCTTAAGTACAATTTTTTTGCTTTTAATCCACTTTACTTAGCACCTTGCTTATTGTTATTATGCATTTTTTCAATTTTTGTGAATAGTGTTGGTAAATTGGCTAATATACTCATTGGCAAAAAAAAAAATGCACCAAGAAAAAGTTGTTAAAATCAAATGAATCTTCATGTGTGTGAATGTAATGATGATATATGTGATTATAATATTAGAGTGAAAGAATAAGTTTATGGGAGAAAACTGTATAATTCAAAGGATGCTCTTGTATCCTGATGGGCCACCAGTAGCCTGGATCATGATGAGATTTGGTCAGGTATGGAAGCATACAGGCTCTGTATCTTATACTGTGGCACATTTGCTAAAAGATGTTGCAACTGGGTCTCTAGATGCTGCACACTTGTAGGCTGCCAAAGCTGGCATCCAGGTTGGTCCTATAAATGCTTGATCAGTGATAAATGTGCTGACCAGGCAGGCCAGGGAAGTTTGGCAACCTGGCAGAGATACTCGTGGGAAACCCTGCTCTCTGTGGCTGAATATTATCCTGCTGGAAAATGCCTCTTGGAAGCCCTGCCATGAGAGGAACACATGTGGCTGCCAGATGTCCTAAACGTATCGCTGAGCTGTTAGTGTCCCTCAATTACAATTGGATGACCGATTGTCATATGCGATGGCTCCTTACATCCTCATATTACATCCTCATATCAGCTGTTGGGGCAGTGTATCACTCCACAGCAAAGGCAGAATTGAAGCGCTCACCACAAAGCTTCCATATGTGAACACAACTGTCATCGACTCCCAAACAGAACCTGGAATTGTCGCTAAAGCTGATACGGTTCCAGTCCATAGCAGTCCATTTTTTCGCTCTCCACACCACTGCAAACGATGGCAACAGTGTTGGGGTGTTAACGGCACGACATGTAATGGGAGTGATGACATAAAATTTCCTTCTGCTAAGCCCATTGGAATGGCCATATTTATTTGTGACCTCTGCTATGGCACAGGGCGTAAGTCAGTTGCTAGGGAGGGGTAATGCACAGTAAACCAATCCCCATGTTTCGCTTTTGCTCTCTCTCTCCTCTTGGCAATCGGAGCACAGCAGGACTCTGTGATCAGCTGCTTTTCCTTCCTTAAAGGTCTTGTAGCATGTGAATAGTACAGAAGCTGAGAGAGCCCTAGGGGAGAGTGGCTGATCATCGAGCCCTGCTGTGTGTGTGCTGAAAGGAGAGCGAGCCAACTGAAGGGTAAGAGTGGTATGTATTATACACAAGGGGTGACAGGTTGACATGTACTGGGGGTAGAAGACAATCCTGGTAAAGCGCATATATACTTGGGGGAGAGATATAGTAGTTGTTATGTAATGTGGGGAAAGATAGAAAGTAGTATGGGGGGCCTGACCTCCGAGCTTAATGGCTGCCTGAGCATTGAGCTCCGTCTGTGAGGAGCCCTTCTAAAGCCCTTTCAGCTGCTATCAGAAGCAGACATGCAGAGGAAGACAAAGGAGAGGAACAGCGATCAGCTGTGCACACCCCGGTCTCATAAAAATCAAACGGGGATGCAGAAGTACCTCAAGGACCGCGGCTCCCGCTCCCCGCACCCAGCGGCCAAGATGGCGCCGATCCATGAGGCTGCATCAGCTCACAGTAAGGAGGGGGAGGGACAGCTGTCCTCCGATGAGGAGGACAGTGAAGCGATTTCTAAAGGCTTCATGAAGCAGCTCATTACAAGTGCCCTGCGCCCTGTCATGACTGAGCTGGCCGACATTAAGGAGGACATTAAGCACATGGGGAGGAGGGTGGAGGAGTTAGAGGGGTCCTCAGCCAACATCTCCTCTCATGCACTGGCTATGGCACAAGCCCTCAAAGATCAGCATGAGCATATTAATAGAGTTTTGATTTCCCAAGAAGATCTGGAAAATCGCAACAGACGGTCTAACATCAGGATAAAGGGGGTCCCTGAAACCTTTGCCACGGAGTCCCTCTTTGAGGTTGGGGCAGAGATCTTCAGTTCGTTGCTGGGAGGAGAAGCTTCAGCTCCCATTAATATAGAGCATATTCACAGAGCGCTTAGACCCCCCCCCCCCCCCCCTCAGCTGCTGATCCCCCTAGGGACATTATTTGTAAGCTTCTGAGCTTTCAAGATGCGCTGGCAATACTTAAAGCTGCCAGATCTCGTTGAGATCTGCAGTACAACGATCACCCTATACAGATCTACCAGGATCTTGCTCCCTTCGCCCTATATAAGCGACCTCTCCTCCGCCCCCTCCTGGAGGCGCTCCGAGCAAAGGATATTAAGTACTCTTGGTTATTCCCCTTTGGTCTGGGGGTATCCGTGAATGGTCGCAGGCTTACTATTCGCTCCCCCGAAGACCTCGAGAATGCCTGGACTCATCTTGATATTGAGCCGATTGAACTGCCTTGCTGGCTCCCCCTACCGGAGTTCCCCAAACTTCCGAATTTGCCATTATCTGAAGCCTGGCAACAGGCGGGAAACCCGAAATCCCCTAGGGGGAAGAGGAAGAAGGCGAAGGAGGCTAATAGTCACCCAGACACTTAATGCAAGAGACTGGCTTTTATGTGTTCTCCTCTTGTTCTACCCCGGTTTTGGCGTTACTCCCCGGGGAAAATGGCACTTAATTATCCCGCTCAGATGGTTTGTATGTGATGTCCTCCCTGAGTGGCGCAACTCATTTGCGCAGTTCAGTACTTATGCTGCAAAAAGCTCAGGTTGATTCTGATATTCACACTGTGCACTACGTTATTCTTATTGCATATTTGTTTATTAGTATTCCTTTATTTAGGAGGCTCTTCGCTAGCCGAGAGCCCCTTGGTTGTATCCCTTCTGTTTTTCTCTCAGTGTCCCACTTTTGCTGGGGCAGAGATGGGCGCCCTACAACACAGGCTGTACCAAGTTGTCTGGCCTATCTGTTTTTTAGACCAGGCAACCTGCCCTATCCCACAGCTATCTAATTGCCTGCTCTAGCGGGTTTTACCAAATTTCTTTAAGTAACATAGTGTTATTGTTTGTCTTCCCTCATCCTTCAGTGTTCTCCACCCCTAATTTTCCTCCTGTTTCCTCCCCATCCCCCCATTCCTAATTCACTGCACCACTAGAGGTGGTCTGCGAAGCTGTGTTCTAATATTTAATGACTGTGTTCTCTCTCCTGACACCCTTAGTGACATAACCACAATCTGCTTTCATCAATATGACGGACTCTCTTCGGTTTACTACCTTCAATGTTAGAGGCCTTAATTCCCCGGAGAAGAGGCAGCACATCTCGCTGCTCTTGAGGAGGTACGGTACAAAAATAGCTTTTTTACAGGAGACCCATTTCAGGGGAAATAAGTGCATATCCCTCCCCGGTAAGCAATTCCCACAGGGCTACCATAGTTCTCACCCGACATCAGCGTCCAAAGGTGTCTCGACTTTAATTCACAGGTCCGTCATTTTTTCCTGCGAGGCCCAGTATTCGGACGAGGAGGGAAGGGTCTTATTCCTGAGAGGGACTCTACAGGGCAACAAGGTGACTCTAGCGAACCTTTACGCCCCCAACAAAGGACAGGTCCCGTGGCTGATTAAACAGCTAGAAATACTAAAACAGTTCGCCTCTGGCCCAATCCTGTTGGGCGGAGATTTAAATCTCACTCTTTGCCCCCTTTTGGATTCCTCGACGGGAAAATCACAAATATCACAGTCCGGATTGAAGAGACTGAACAGAGAACTGTCTGACATGGGTCTGGTAGACGCCTGGCGTTACATATACCCGTCAGTTAAAGACTTTACATATTTCTCTACACTTCACTCCTCCTTCCAACGTCTAGACTGTGTATTTATTTCCACCTCATTCCTAGAGTTGGTAGAGAGCGCCGCTATAGATCCGATCACAATTTCGGATCATGCCCCTCTTCATACCAATATTAAACTGGTTACCGCCTCGCCACGTGAGTGGCAGTGGAAACTGAACCCTTCACTTCTCGACAATGAAAAAGATAGGGTACAACTAAAAATAGCCATTGAGGAATATTTCTCTCTTAACAAAAACACTGAGACGCCCATGCCAATAATCTGGAAAGCCCATAAGGCGTTTGCAAGAGGCCTTTTGATCGCCCTGGGTTCAAGGGTTAAGCGGGCCCAACAGAAAGTGATTGACGGGATGCTAAAACAAATCGCCAGACTTGAGCAAGCAACGAAGCTTTCACAGAGTAAGTCCACATTAGACGAATTAACTTTTCTTAGGAAAGAGCTAAAACTTTATTTGGAGAGCAGATATAATAAAAAACACTTATACCTCAAACACACGGTCTATGCCCAGGGAAATAGGTGCAGTAAATTCACCTCTGCGCTTATTAAAAAAGCGCGTACCAGAAATCTCATCAACTCTATTAAAACCAACCCTGGCCATTCTGTCACCTCCTCCAGGGAGATTGCTAACGAGTTCCAGACGTTCTATTTACGTCTTTATAATATACAGGACCCCCTCTCTCCCAAAGACGTTCTAGAAGCTTAGTCTCGTACTGAGGCCTTCTTGAAGGACTTAGACTTGCCTAAGCTAGAAGAAAAAGAGGCAGCCGCCCTAATCTGCCCGGTTACCGCTCAGGAAGTGGACGATCTTATTGCTTCGTTCCCTCCGGGAAAGAGTCCAGGCCCTGATGGCCTCCCACTAATATATTTCAAAACATTCAAATCTCTCCTTATCCCACAGTTAGTAGACATTTAATTCTTTACTACTCGGAACTCCCCTCCCAAAGCAGGCCCAAGAAGCCCACATTACCCTAATTCATAAGGACAAGAAGGACCCGGAAGACAGCGGAAGCTATAGGCCTATTTCACTGATCAACTTCGATATGAAGTTGTGGGCTAAACTTTTAGCAAAACGGATTGAAAAACTTGTCCCCCCTTTGATAGATCCCGAGCAAACGGGGTTCGTCAAAGGCAGAGAGGGGAAGGATAAGTGTATCAGGTTGCTACATGCTGCAAGATATGCTCAAAAACGTAATATCCCTTTAGCTTTTGTTAGTTCGGATGCGTAAAAAGCTTTCGACCGGGTCAACTGGTCCTACATGAAACATGTCCTTTCACACTTTAATCCCCCCCCCCCCGCCTTTATTTCAGCCATATTTTCATTATAAAAATAAATAACATTCTGTCCCCCCCGCCCCCCTTTGCTATAAAGAATGGAACGCGGCAAGGCTGCCCGTTGTCGCTGGTTCTGTTCATTCTCTCTATGGAACCTCTTCTGCAAAAGATTAGGAGGGACTCTAAGATTCAGGGATTATGGGTCGGTGAGTCAGTCCTGTCAACTGCAGCATATGCAGATGACATTATCATTTTGGTCACGAACCCTGAGAGGGGGCTGCCCCGGCTCACCGCCCTTATGGAAGAGTTTGGTGTCATTTCTAATTTCAAAATAAATTACTCCAAGTCTACGGTTCTAAACATCTCCATTCCGTTAGCTCACTTTAAAGAATTAAAAAGTAATTCACCTTTCTCCTGGTCAAATTCCAGTATAGATTTTTTGGGTATTAAATTTACAAAGAAAGCAGAAGCTCTGTACACCGCTAATTTTATCCCCCTACTCACCAAGATTAAAAGTCTGCTCCGCTCTTACGATCTCTCCTTCATATCCTGGCTGGGGAGGAAGAACATTCTGAAGTCTTATGTTCTTCCGATAATCCTGTACAATTTCCGTCTGCTCCCTATTTACATTCCAGGCACCTACTTTAAGGCGTTGAGAGATGCCTTATCGAAGTTTGTATGGAAAGGAAAAAGGCCTAGACTTCCTCACTGTCTTTTAACAAGGAGAAGAGGTGATGGAGGAGTAGACTTGCCCTGCCCCAAGGAATATTATTTGGCCACCCAGCTCAGTCAATGGATGGAAATGGTTTCACCGTCTAAAGACCCCCTGATCTTTATGTTAGCTAAAGGGTCATATGGCCTCACCATTTTACAAGATCTGTGGTTCCCCACAGTGAAGGTCCGAAGTGGAGGTATGTGCAAACCACTGCTTAGAGGGACTTTCGAGATCTGGAATAAATTAAGAGACTCCCTAGCTCCTTGCCCCTCGCCTCTCACTCCAATGTGCGCATTATACAGAACTTTGGGTCTTAGGCTGGACGCTTGTTCAATCAGTGCTTAGCTGTTATTTAAAAAAAAGGCTATCTCGGAAGTCCATTCTATGGCGCACAAACCTACCTCTGCAATAATCGCGGAGCTGCTCCCTAATCACAACCTCTCATTCCTTGCACTAGCTCACGTAAACAAAACAATTGCGGACTTTTTGAAGATTCATAAAGCACCCCGCCCTCTAACCATTTTCGAGACTATATTAGCTGCAAAAAACCCTAGCAAAAGGAAGATGTCGTTTATTCGAAAACAATTCATTGCTCCTGCTACTCTGTCAAATCCCACTTTTATCACTTCCTGGGAAAAGGAGCTGGGGATCTCTCTCACTCCTAGCGAAACACGGCTCATACTGAGAACAGCATATGGGTTTTCCCCGTATGTCATCTCGCAGGAGTCGCACTACAAGTTATTGGTGAGGTGGTATAGAACCCCTCAATGGTTGTATGATAACAAACTGGCCTCGCAGGATAAATGTTGGAGGTGCGATTCGCATACTGGGTCGTTCCTCCATATCTGGTGGGAATGCCCTTCTCTGAGACCTTTCTGGAATGATGTCGGTTCTGTGCTGAAAAAGTTATCTGCGGGTTTGGACCTCTCCCCTGAGGTGGTTCTCCTTTGGAAGCCCACAGCGACTTTTCATCCCCTAAAACATAAATTAATTGTGTTTCTCATTGACGTAGCGAAATTCCTCATCCCACTTAAGTGGCGTCAGCAAGACCCTCCCACTATTTGTATGTGGAAAGATAAAGCGGATCTTCTCATGAATTTAGAAGAACTCTCTAGTTGGACGAGAGGTTCACATGAGACGTTCCACAAAATCTGGTACCCCTGGAGGTTAATCAGAGGTGAAATAGGGTAATATGCGGATGGTGTGCCTCTTCCCTGGCTAAAGATACAGAATTGCGCTACGGTAGCCCTACTCCGTGGATAAGGGACTCAACTCTAGCACAAACGTGTGTATGTCCTAACTAACGCAGGCTGGAATTATGTTCGTAGCATCTCCAGGCTCTACCCGGGTGATGCTCTCTCCCCACCTTTGAGCAGTACAATTAGCAATCCCCCCCCCTCACCCCCCTTCCAACCCCCTCCCTCTCCCCCCCCCCCCCCCTGTCTGTCTTGTCTACAATTTAGGTTGTATTACTGTGTTCCCGGTTGACCCTGCTCCGGAATTCTCCCGCGGACGATGTTAACCTAAATAGCATATAGTTCTGTGTTTGTTGGCCGGTAAGATGGGGAGACTTCGGTATTATGACGTGAGTAAGGATTTGATGTTTACTTGTACCTGTGTCTGCCCTACTTGTCAGTTCTTGTTTGTTATGTATACAAAAACTTTTTAAAAAAAATTGATTTAAAAAAAAAAAGAAAGTAGTATGGGGGAATTACCTGCTGTGGGAGGTGACATATAGTGTATATCCCTTGCCTTACTGTTCAGGAGAAAGAAAATTCATAAAAGCTGCTCAATTCATTTGATGGATCTTAGAATCCCATAAAAAAAATACAAGCCGTCCAGCAGGAATGGTGCATTAAGTGGTGTCATTAACCCCTTACTGGCTTAGTGCATGCCAGGCATTTGTAGAGAGTAGGCTCAGGAATGGAGCCTGCTCCTTGCACAGCAGAGCAGGTGTCAGTCATTTTTGACAGCTGACACCTGCCATTAACAGCTGTGATTGGAGATATCACCAATTGCTGGTGGATCACCAATTGCACCTGTTAACTCTTTAAATACTTTGATGAGATTGCAGAGAGCCGATTGCAGAGAGCCATCCAAGTGTCTCTATAGTCAGAGACCTTCTCAAAGTCCCCAGAACTGTCATGTATTCTACCTATTGAGATATGCCAGTGTTACATCTTGATAGATTGCCTGCAGAAATATCATATACTGCAATACCAGAGTATTGCAGTATGTGGTATAAGCAATCAAATGATCACACGTTCAAGTGTCCTTAAAGGAGTAAAAAAATAAGAATAAGGGAAGACCAAGGTTTTTTTTTTAATATTGTGAAAAAATCAAACATTAAAAGTTTTAAAAAACTGTTCTTATATTTTAAAAAAATCAAAGCAAAAAAAAAAACATTTTGTATTCCCTCATGCAGAAAAGGTCAAGAAAAAAATGCAAAGTTCGAATTGAGCTTTTTTGGTCACCCCATTTCCAAAGAAAGAATGAATACAGAGCAGTCAAAAAGTCGTATGTAGCTTAAAATTATATCAATAAAAATACTGGTCACTCTTGAAAAAACAAACTCTCATACAAGCCTATCGAAGGAAAAATAAAAAGGTTATGGGGGTCAAAACATGGCAACAGAATTTCTTAAAGTTTTTTTTAAGCAATACTACATTTAAAAATCTCCAAATAAAGTCCATATGGCCAGTTTCCCGTGAGTCTATTACAGCTGCATGCCTGACTCTGTAATATGCTTGTGTGACACTAGCCTAAAATATGTAAAATAGCCTATAACTAGAGATGAGCGAGCATACTCGTCCGAGCTTGATGTTCGTTCATTAGGGTGCTCAAGATGCTCGTTACTCAAGACGAGCACCACGCGGTACTCGTCTCGATTAAACGAGCACTGACCATTGAATTCAATGAAGCCGGCAATACAGCCGGCTCCATTGAAAGCAATGGGCTGCCGGCGATCACGGGATAAATTGTCGGGAAGGGGTTAAATATATAAGCCCTTCCCTGCAATTCATCCAGAAATGTGTAAAAATAAAAAATATATATATACTCACCTTGTCCCGGCAGACGGAGTTCAGCGCGGCTGGCCTGCAGTGGGTGTGAAGGGGGTGTGAGTCAAACATGCCCCTGATTGGTCACAGCCTGACCAATCAGAGGCAGATCTCACTCACACCCATTCATGAATGGGTGAGTGAATGCTGCCTCTGATTGGCTCAGCGCAGCTCTCAGCTGAATGACAGCAGTTCAGCACCACAGTGCAGGGGACAGCAGGAGAACACACAGCTGTGCCCGGGCAGCTGAAGGGAGGTGAGTATCTATTTTTTTGTTTTTTAAATCACTTTTAATTCATTTCCAGGGAATGGCTTATCTGTAAAGTCCTTCCCTGAAAAAGAATTCAGGTGTGCCAGCGGACCATTGTCTTCAATGGAGTCGCCGGCAGCAGCAGCGGCTCCATTGAAGAGAATACCTGCATTTTTATTCTTTTTTACACTAAAATCTTTCTTTTTCAGGTAAGGGGTTATATTTTTAAGCCCTTCCTGAAAATTCATCCCACGCTCGCCGGCAGCCCATTGCTTTCAATGGAGCCGGCTGTATTGCCGGCTCCATTGAATTCAATGGGCTAACATCGTTCTTCTCTGCCACAGCTGTTACAGCTGTGGCAGAGGAGAACGATCGTTATGCTGACAGTGCGGGGAGGGGGGGGTCTCACTCTTGCCACTATTGTGGCTTAATAGTGAGACCTCGGAGCCCGAAATGCAGCCCTGCATGTTGCTCCTTGCCTGCCCTATCCATTTCTGTGTTTTTTACGTGACTTTGGTGATTTGCTAAGATTTTCACAAATGGAAACCTTAGTGGAGCACCAGTCATATACAAAAATGCTCGAGTCGCCCATTGACTTCAATGGGGTTCGTTACTCGAAACGAACCCTCGAGCATCACTGAAAGTTCGACTCGAGTAACGAGCACTTGAGCATTTTGGTGCTCGCTCATCTCTACCTATAACCTTTTAACTAGTCTGTGAAATTTCTACCCAATGTTCTACCTCATGTGATTTGGTATTATGGGAAGGGGGTCGCCAATAAAAATTTTGTACAAGGTACCATCTAACCTAACGATGGCCCTGGGGACAGGGTTGTGTACCTAAAAAAGCCTCACAAAGTCTGTTAACTGGGCAAAATATCTTCAAGTTCATTGAAGCAGCATGTTCTCTGGTCAACAATCTCTCAACAAAAGGTACATTACACAAAAGTAGTTGACAAACTTTGGATAGGGCTACTGGAAAAGCGCTTTTATGGCCTCTGGTGGCAAGACCCAGTATCTAATCCTACCACAACTGCAATCTTTGACATATCTGACTGATGCTTTCAAGCAAATCAAAATTTCTATCTTAGTGTACTTAGTGTAATGTCCTGGGTATTTCTTATATTGTGGCATATCATCTTTTTTCATGGTGACTTTATCATGATTACAAAAAAGATTTAGTGATATTTGTAATATTTGAGCATGATGCACATTCTTATTTTAATTATGGTATACAGGAATATTAGCCCATTTACTATATCTCACTACTGCATTCTCCTACACCTTTTGTTTAGTTAGGAGACTTTCAGTGGCCATGGAAGCTGTTGTGATGCTCTAGCGCTGTCTATAGATGAGACTGTTTTATGTATGTGCAGGACTTATTCACCTAGCCTGCACAAACTTTACTAACATGTCAAAAATAACATAATGATTACCCTTTATGGACCAAAATAAACATGTATTTATCACCAACATGTGTGAAACACATAATGAAACAAACACAGAAATGGAAGTGCTTTCCCTCACCATATATTTGGCTTAATGGGGCCTGCCTGAAAGCAGGGCAATCATCCTAACAAGGACAGCCCCACGTCTCGTACCTAGAGTCTCATCTATCCTTAGATGACAGATGAGCAGCAAGAGACACAGTTACATGACAGACAGGACACAATTGCCACACCAAACACTGCAAACAACATAGAATTCAGGCATCCACACCAACGGACAGAAAGGATTCAAACATTTGACAGCCATGTAAACGGGTTCAAGACTAAGGCATCAGACAACACTTATCTGATGGATGGAGACATCTGACATTATCCATCTGATGGAGTACGGACATCTGATGTCCGGAACGACATCTGGCAGAGGGGTAGGAAAGCAGGGGCCCAAAGACTGTGTGGACAAGGAGAATCAGGTATTTGGACATCTTCAGGAATAGGGAGGAACAGACAGAACATAACTAGACATTTTCATCTGACAACAGATACGGATGGAGACTCACTCAACTGATAAGCAACTGCATGGATACCAACAACCATACAGACAGACAGTGAACTAAGGCATCAGATATCACCCATCTTACGGAGTACAACAAACAGCCCACACAGCCCACATGCACACATGAAAGAAAAAATAAGCCTCATCCATGAGAGGGAGCATCAGAAATAAATACAGACCAGTAATGGCTGATTGGCCAGCCAGGAGCATACTGCCCTGTGGACCAATTAGTCCATTCTCCATAGGAAATATTAAAGCTAGGAAGAGTTGAATGGCTTATTAATGAATTCCCAACAGGTGACACCAAAAGAACCTTTTGCAGTGACAGAGTACCCCGAGGGATTCCTAACCTGACACCAAAGGGATCTTTTTCATTAACAGAATATAGGCATTCAACCATGCCTAAGATATGATCATGTGGATCAGGCTGGCACAAAAAGATACCACGCTGGTTACAGTACCTGTTGCAGATAGCACACCATAACAACTGTATAAGAGCAGTGGAGTTCTCAATTACTCTGAAAACTAGAAAGTTAAGGCAGAGGAGGATATTGAAATATTAACCCTTTAAGGATGTGGACTTTTTTTAGTTTTGTTTTTTTCCACTTCACTTACACAAAAAAATATAACTCTTTTATTTTAATTTTAATGCACCATATAATGTACTGGAAAACTTTTAAAAAGGGGAGTGAAATGGAAAAAAATGAAATTCCATGATCTCTGGAGGAGGAGGGTCTTTTGTTTATGTTGTACACATTGCAGCAAAAATAACATGATAATTTTATTCTATGGGTCAGTACGATTATGATGATACCACCTTTATGTAAATTGTTTTTTTTTGCTACAAATCTTTTAAAAAATGAAATATCTTTTTAAAAAACATAATATTTTCTGCTGCTTTCTGTGTAGTATGGGATCAGCTCCTATATCCCTCCATGCAAACCCTGAATGCACAGGACGTAAATGCACATCATGTGTCGTTAAGGGGTTAAAGGGGGATTTGGGAAAGCTGCAGGCTTTAGTGCAGAAATTGTGAATTAAATTTAATGGGGATAATGTGTTCTTAGCTGACAGATTAAATGAAGTTCACAGTAATTTGTTTTTCTATATACATAGGCGGATTTAAAAAAAACTGTCAACAAGAAAAACTGCCTTAGTTGCCCATCGCAACCAATCACAGCACAGCTTTCATTTTACCAGAGTAAAAATAAAATGAAAGGTGCGCTGTAATTGGTTGTTATGGGCAACTAAGACAGTTTTTCTTTTAGACAGTTTTATAAATCTGCCCCTTAGTGTGTTTGTTGTATTTTGTAAACTCCTGAACTTCCTATAACCCTTCTAACAAAAATGTAATTTTAATCATATTTTCTCTCACTGCAGAGAGTGCATACAAAGTTACTAATTGACATGCAGTTGCTCTCTACCACAACATGTTGCAGAAAGTCTGGCCATTGACAGGGGAATAAGTTGAGAGCTGCTGTTTCATTAATGTTTTACTCTATATTCCTCAAACATACAGGATGCTGTGCTGTAATCCTTCGTAATTGTTCCATCCTGTCACTGTAGCCAGTATGTTCAGCTATGAAGTAATACATTTTTTATCATAATCAATGCTGCAAATTAAATATTAGTGATCTTGTCTATATAGTAAATTATGGCACTAGGTTGCACTTTCGTATTATTTGTGTATTCAAAGATGACAAACTCAACATTTCATTGACTTTAGATTTACTTATCTTGACTTCAATCGCATGATATTTGTTAGATTTATAACATGTCATGTTAGTTTCATTACATAAAATACAATATGTTGGTATTTTTAACTTACCTGCAAAGGAAAAAAGTCATAATTTTACAATACATTACCAATGATTTATCTAGCACCTATGAAAAAAATGGCATATATACTAACAGTAAGTTAAAAGACTATGGGGCAGATTTACTAGTGAAACGAAACAGTTTTCTGGCATGTATCACACCAGAACACTATCAATCATTTATTATGTGTTTTGAACATTTTGGGATACTTTTTAACGACTTGTTTGACAAAGGGGAGTTTTGCATTGGAAAGGGGGCATGGCCTAAATGTCATATTGTGTGCCAAAAATTGTAAACTAAGTCAAATAATAGAGTCTATAAAGTTAGACTAAACAGTCTAAGCATTCAATAGATTTATCATTCACCAGAATGACTGTGATCTGGTGAATAAATAAAGCTGGTATATTTTAAGACTGCCTAGTATTAATTTGTATTGTGTAACTATTAGACAATATAAGGAGATGTCCCCCTATGTCCATTTGGTACAAAATATTACCATGCAGTGTTGATCCAGGGGAAGGTCTGGTTGTTCTTAAAGGGGTTGTGTCATTACAAAAAAAAATAGCTGAGCAAGGGATAAATTAAAAAAGGGTGTACTGACCTGTCTTTTGTGGGACACAGCTGAGTTGCTTTGGTGGCTCCACCTCCGACACCTGGCAGGGGTGTCAACCAGAAGTCAGGTGACTGCTGCAGCTAATCAGAGGTTGCAGTGTCACTGTCCAAACTCCTGGCATCAGTGTCCACATTCTAGGCATCATGATGCCAGGACTTTGGGACAGTGACACTGCAGCCTCTGAATGCCGATGGTGATTAACCTGGTGCCACAGACGGAGAGTCTGGAGCTGCTCAGCAGTGTCCCAGGGAACTGAAAACAGGTGAGCATGCTTATTTTTAAATTCATCCCATGGCTGGCTGTTTGAAAAGGCTGTAGTGTGAGTGCCACAGTCTCTTCTCAAGTATCTGATGCCATGATAATTGGTTACATGGCCTGAGTGCAGCTTAGTCCTATTCAAGTGATTGGGACTAAGCTGCTATACAATGTGTGGCATTGTGCCTGATATCATAGTAGAGCCTGTAGTGCTCACCCAAGTACCATTGCCTCTTCAGTCAGCTGATTGATGATGGTCTCAAGCAGTGGACCTCTAGCGGATCAATATTGATGTGTTATCCTAAGGACTGGTCAACAATATTAGAGTAACAAAAATCTCCTTTAAACATTATCTAATCCATTGGCAACTGGGCATAGTAAAGGTTTGTGAAACTAGCTTAAGATGACATGTACTTTGTGACATGGAATAAATGTATTAAAGATCATAGAGTGTGCCAAGGAAACATTTTCTACCAATACCAGCTTTTTTTAACATTGATATTTTGTTAAATGTAGGGTGGATTCATGCATTCATGTGCTTTAACTATCGCATCAGTATGGTACAATGCCTGAAAATTCATAAGTGAGTGCAGCTAACCCTAGCATCTCGCTGCCATACCCACAGGGATCTAATGATCTGAGATATGGAGTGTTGTTTTCCAACTTCCTCCCATTAAAGACCACTGAAACTAGTGGTCATCTGTGCTCACTGGTGGCTTTCCTTTCTCAACCAAATAGCGATTCAACAAGGCCAAACAAAACAATAGATTTGATTCTTGACTCCTTAATGAACTATTGTTTAACTATTTTGCCATTAAATTTAAAATGAACCAGCTCCTCATAGTCATATGTCCTGGCAGCAATTACCCATACATGAAAATAATGAACCCCTCTGTAAGATGAGGGTATTGAAGTGAACCATTAAAATATCAGAATTCTCAGGTGTTTATTCTAGTGAAGTATAACATAAATCAAATGAATGTTGAACACTCTCTATTTAAATAATATGGTAACTTTCATATGAATGTTGTTTTTGTTGTTGGAAGATGATAAAAATACTTATTAAGTAAAGCTATTGATATAATGAAAACAAAGCTCTTCCAACATCATCGCAAATAAAAGCATGATTTCTGAAGGACTTGTATATTGTGCTACAGTAAAGCTATGCTTCAAAACAAAGTAGACTGTTTTTTATTCATACTGTCAATTAACCAATTTCAATGGCAGAGCCTAGTTTGCAACAAATGAAGCCCATTTTAAATCTTTTTACAAAGGCATTATTTAGGAATGAAAGGTCCAATATTTTCAAACTGCATTATTTCAGTGTTACTGGAACAAATTAATGAACATGTCTTTCATGTCAGTTTTTAGGTAATAATTAACTTTGTAGGGAAAATATAAAGCATTTATCATTGCATATTTTGAAAGTGGAACCATGAGGCTACAATCATTCTGGCACTGACTAAATTGAAGCGTGGAGTTTTAAGGGATCCTCACACTTTTCATCAGGGAGTCCCAATTGCATTCCCATGTCACAATCCCCAAAGAAGTCACTAACAGGTATAGTAGTTCAGTACACAGGAGGGCCTGTAGAGGGCCAGAGACAGGACTTCTATTGCAAGGGTTAACCAAGGGGTGGAGCAGGAATTAGATAAAAAGCCAGTTCCTACCAAGGAAGGACGGAGAGTGTCTGGCTGAGGAAGTGGTAGACAGCTCAGTGCAGGGCTGTTAGCCCGAGTGTGTGGCTGAATAAGCCAGAGGTGGACATGAAGATGCCCCTCACCACAACCCCTAGCTGAGGTGTGTGTGGAGAGAGGAGCCCTGCGGTACACCGCACCAGCTACGTGCGACCTGATCCGGCCAGGACGGCCTGAAAGCGGGATTATGGACTATTATTTGTTTGTCTGAAGCTAAGGCTTGGACTGTTATGTTGCCGTTTTGCCTAAAGCTAAGGTTGGACTTTATGTGGCTGCTATAAAATAAACGCAGGTCACACCTGCTTTGGACTGTATCCATCGGTTTCCATCTTTGACTACCGCCGACCCACACTCTACCAAGCTATCACCCCACACAGGATATGGGAGGCATCAGCAATGTAGAAACTGGAGAATAGTTATATGATGCCATGAATCAGAAGATTAACCAATAGAGAAAATCCAGAAGGAGCAAACAAAGGAAAATGGACAGCTATAATCTCGAGGGCAAGGCAGTAGACAGGGTAGAGCAGGGTCAAAACACAGGCAGTCAGTATAGGAAATACCAGGCTACAAGCAGTGACTGATACTCAGGCTAAGATTTCCCAAAAAGTTGGGAAAGTAAGTAGTACTAATGAAAAACACCTACAGGGTCCTAAATCACATGACTGTGAAGAAAAAGAGCATGTTAACTCCTTAACACTACAGGAAGTACATTTACGTCCTGAAGGTTAACAGTTTGTATGGAGCTGTATCGGAGGTCGACCCCGCTCCATACAATGCAGGTACCAGCTGTTTCTTACAGCAAACACCTGCCTGCATTACTCTGATCAGCAGTAATGAGATCGCGGGTTGTCATGCAGTTGCCATGGCAGCTGGGAGACTTCTGAAAGGCCCCGAGGCTGCCATTGCAGATTGCCTATCAAGTCACGCTACAGGCATTGTATAATGTAATGCTATTGCATTACATCATACTGCAGGAATGATCAAACAATCGCTAGTTCTTGTCCTCTATGTGGACTAATAAAAAATGTAAAAATTAGTTTACAAAAGTTTTATTTATTGTTAAAAAATAAATGACAATTAGGGCGCCCACCCACTGGCGATTTTTTTTCCCTGCGAAATTCGCAGCATTTTTTTCTCTGCAGGGGTCTATGGGACTTGTAATGTTAAAATCGCGATCGCGCAAAATCGCGATTTCGCGATTTTAACATTACAAGTCCCATAGACCCCTGCAGAGAAAAAAATGCTGCGAATTTCGCAGGGAAAAAAATCGCCAGTGGGTGGGCGCCCTAAAAGTAGAGAAAAAACTTTTGCCATATTTATAATAAAACAATCTCAAACCCGAGAACATACTTGGTATTGCTGCGTCTGTAAAAGTAACGCATTATTTACGGCACATGGTGAACGTCATCAGAAAGAAAAAATAAACACTGCTAGAACTGTGCTTTTTTTGTCTCTCCAACTCCAAGAAAAATGCAATAAACAGCAATCAAAAAGTCATGTGTACCCCAAAATGGTGCAAATAGAAATTATAGGATGTCCTACAAAAAATGAGCCCTTGCACAACTACGTTCTATGCCATAGAAACAAAACACATCCAAAGATGGCGTAATTTCATTTTTTGTCCTTTTCACTCCACTTTGAATTTTTTAAAAGTTTTCAGTGCATTATATGGTACATCAAATAGTACTATTGGAAAAATACAACTCGTCCTGCAAAAAACAAGCCCTCAGGCATTTACGTCGATGGATAAATAAAAGAGTTAGGATTTTTTACAAGGGTGCAGGAAACGCCAAAAAGGGAAAAGAAAAGAGTTCTGAATCCTTAAGAGGTCAAAGACAGTTAGAGGTTCACTAATCTGTGCAAAACTGTATCTAAAAATTGTGGGCCTATTTCAGAAAAATGCATAGCATTTATAGTATATAGTACTTAGAGGAGTACTTAGTCTCCTTACTCCCCTTCTGGGGCATTCCTCAAGAAGAGACAATACCCCTCCCAAAAAGAGCTGAAATTACACTAAAATAGAATAGTGTTCGATTAGCGCACCATTAGAAACTCCACACTAAACAGTCATCTGAGAAGTGCCACTGGAATCAACAGAGGCTCTGTAAAGCATTTCAAAAGCCCTCTAATAACTGTAAAATATGCCGTGTGAGAGTGGTCTAACAGCATGGCTTCACATGAAGAAGAGCCCAGGCTGAACTGGCCTGCCTGCAGTCCAGACCTTTCACTAATAAAAAACATTTAGCATATTATAAAATGAAAATTAGGGCAAAGAAAACCTCTGACTGTTGAGCAGCTAGACTCTTACATCAGACTGGAATGGGACTACATTCCACTCCTGAAACTCCAGGAATTGTTCTCCTTCCTTCCCAGACATTTACAGACTGTTGTAAAAAGAAGCAAGAATGCTACACAATGATAGACACGGCCCTGCCCAATGTTTTTGAGATGTGTTGCTTCCATCAATTTCCAAATGCGTTTTTTTTTTTTTTTATTAAATTGAAAAATGTCTCACTTTCACATTTTGATTTGTGTTTTATGTTCTATTGTGAATAAAATATGTATATATGTTTTTTCTAAAACCTTACGTTTTTTGTATCTTTACATTTATTTACATTTTACACAACGTCCCAACTTTTTGGGAATTGTTGTAACAATAAAAATAACTATAATTGAAACAATAACTTTTCCTTTTACAATCCCTCACCCAAAACCCCTTTTTGTTTCTTGTCGTAGTCTTTAATTAGATGAGAGGCTTGGACATCTCATTTTGGTATCCTCAATCTCTCCTCTGATCTGTAACTCTTTCAATAAATGAAATATTAGAGTTTGTTTTCAAAATACTTCACCAATAATATGCGTAATAGGCTGATCTCACACAAACTGATTTGAATTGTGGATTCTGCGATCACTGTCCGAGCTGAAGATCCGCGATAAAACGCAGGCATTGAAAGGCATGTATTTTGTACACTCGTGGGTATGAATTGCATATTCTGCGAGCAGAAGAAAAATCGCAGCATGCTCTATTTTAGCGCGGACTTTATGCAGACAGCCTCCATTAAGTCAATGGATGCGTGCGTCCCACAGCCAATACGCAAAAATTTACGTATGAGTGGCGGAATCACTCGGAAATAGCTATCACAAGACACAGAAAAGCCTGAAGTCAGCAGGCAGAGAGAAAGAGAGAGAGAAAATAATTTCGTCAGGAAGGTTGTCTGTGCGATCTTTTAAAATCATTCCCTACCTGCGATTTTTCTTTCGGGTTGAAGATACACTGTGCATATACATACATCTGTGCCGAAAATCGCACATGTCCACTAACCAGTGCTTCCTTACGCAATTCGTTTCCGCGATGGATCACTGGTCGTCTGCTGCAGATATTTCCGTGTGGAATCCGAACCGTTCGTGTGAGCACGGCCTTAGGTGTACAGTTACCTTTCTGCACCTGCTGGCAAGGAAATTTCTTACTATACACAGTTTTTGTTTACATCAATTTGGCATTAGTACTATATACTTTTTATACATGAACTGTGATCTTTGCATTAAGCAGACTTTTTCTACTACTATTTTATGAAACCTCTTTCTTGTCCTCACCTAGTTTTCATTTTTGTCATTTACGATGATATACACTTAGGTCCAGAATTTTTTGGACACTGAGACAATTTTCATATCTTAGATTTTGTGCACCATAGAGATGAGCTAACGTACTCGTCCGAGCTTGATACTCGTTCGAGTATTAGGGTGTTCGAGATGCTCGTTACTCGAGGCGAGCACCACGCGATGTTCGAGTTACTTTCACTTTCATCTCTGAGACGTTAGCGCGCTTTTCTGGCCAATAGAAAGACAGGGAAGGCATTACAACTTCCCCCTGCGACGTTCAAGCCCTATACCACCACCCTGCAGTGAGTGGCTGGCGAGATCATGTGTCACCCGAGTATTTAAATCGGCCCCTCCCGCGGCTCGCCACAGATGCATTCTGACATAGATCAGGGACAGTGCTGCTGATGCTGGAGCTGCTATAGGGAGGGTGTTAGGAGTTATTTTAGGCTTCAAGAACCCCAACGGTCCTTCTTAGGGCCACATCTGACCGTGTGCAGTACTGTTGAGGCTGCTTTTAGCAGTGTTGCACAATTTTTTTTTTTTGTATATCGGCCGTGCAGAGCATTGCGTCCTCAGTCTGCAGTCATTGTACATAGTATAGGGCCAGTAGTGGTGAGGCAGGGACAGTGGGAAAGGTGAAAGAGATATACTGTCTATATAGGTAGTGGGCTTTTTCAAACAAATTTGGGGAAAAAAAAATATTTGGGCTGCCTGTGACCGTCCTCAGTGTACTGCGTCTCTGCTGGGTGTAGTAGTCCTAATTAATACGCAGCTAAGTGTTACAGCAGGCTTGCGCAAAAGTGTTTCCTGGCTCTGCGTTGCCCGTTACATCACCGCCGTCATCCCGTCCAGAGGGAAACAGTCTGCAGTAATTTTACATAGTATAGGGCCAGTAGTGGTGAGGCAGGGACAGTGGGAAAGGTGAAAGAGATATACTGTCTATATAGGCAGTGGGCTTTTTCAAACAAATTTGGGAAAAAATACTATCTTTGGGCTGCCTGTGACCGTCCTCAGTGTACTGCGTCTCTGCTGGGGGTAGTAGTCCTAATTAATACGCAGCTAAGTGTTACAGCAGGCTTGCGCAAAAGTGTTTCCTGGCTCTGCGTTGCCCGTTACATCACCGCCGTCATCCCGTCCAGAGGGAAACAGTCTGCAGTAATTTTACATAGTATAGGGCCAGTAGTGGTGAGGCAGGGACAGTGGGAAAGGTGAAAGAGATATACTGTCTATATAGGCAGTGGGCTTTTTCAAAAAAATTTGGGAAAAATACTATCTTTGGGCTGCCTGTGACCGTCTTGAGTGTACTGCGTCTCTGCTGGGGGTAGTAGTCCTAATTAATACGCAGCTAAGTGTTACAGCAGGCTTGAGCAAAATTCTTTCCTGGCTCTGCGTTGCCCGTTACATCACCGCCGTCATCCCGTCCAGAGGAAAACAGTCTGCAGTAATTTTACATAGTATAGGGCCAGTAGTGGTGAGGCAGGGACAGTGGAAAAGGTGAAAGAGATTAACTGTCTATATAGGCAGTGGGCTTTTTCAAAAAAATTTGGGAAAAATACTATCTTTGGGCTGCCTGTGATCGTCTTGAGTGTACTGCATCTCTGCTGGGGGTAGTAGTCCTAACTAATACGCAGCTAAGTGTTACAGCAGGCTTGCACAAAATTCTTTCCTGGCTTTGTGTTGCCTGTAACATCACCGCCGTCATCCCGTCCAGAGGGAAACAGTATACATATATACGCTGCCTACAGTATCTGTCTGCTGTCTCAGCTCAGCCTTTAAAAAAATAGAAGCAAAACACTTAAGGCCTACTAGTGGCCTTTGGACACTTGACTGCTTCTGAGCTGTGAATTCCACTAGCTCAGTCATACGCACCTAGGTCTCACTACAGGCTTGCGCAAAATTCTTTCCTGGCTCTGCTGTGCGTTCCGTAAGCGAAATCAGCCTCCAACCACAGGCCAATAAGCGGCACATTTAATTACAGCGTTCTGTTTCTGCACTACTGGTAATACACCATGCTGAGGGGTAGGGGTAGGCCTAGAGGACGTGGACACGGGTGAGGACGCGGAGGCCCAAGTCAGGGTGTGGGCACAGGCCGAGCTCCTGATCCAGGTGTATCGCAGCCGACTGCTGCGGGATTAGGAGAGAGGCACGTTTCTGGCGTCCCAAGATTAATCTCACAATTAATGGGTCCACGAGGTAGACCTTTATTAGAAAATGAGCAGTGTGAGCAGGTCCTGTCGTGGATGGCAGAAAGTGCATCCAACAATCTATCGACCACCCAGAGTTCTGCGCCGTCCACTGCTGCAACTCTGAATCCTCTGGCTGCTGCTGCTCCTTCCTCACAGCCTCCTCACTCCATTACAATGACACATTCTGAGGAGCAGGCAGACTCCCAGGAACTGTTCTCGGGCCCCTGCCCAGAATGGGCAGCAATGGTTCCTATCCCACCGGAGGAGTTTGTCGTGACCGATGCCCAACCTTTGGAAAGTTCCCGGGGTCCGGGGGATGAGGCTGGGGACTTCCGGCAACTGTCTCAAGAGCTTTCGGTTCCCAGTCGCCATTACTTTTCCCGATGTGCCGTCCCAGCCATGCACAACCACGTCTCCCGCAACATTGTACGCGCCCTCACCAACGCAGTTACTGCCCAGGTCCACTTAACAACGGACACGTGGACAAGCACAGGCGGGCAGGGCCACTATATCTGCCTGACGGCACATTGGGTGAATTTAGTGGAGGCTGGGACCGAGTCAGAGTCTGGGACCGCTCACGTCCTACCCACCCCCAGAATTGCGGGCCCCAGCTCAGTGCTGGTATCTGCGGCGGTGTATGCTTCCTCCACTAAACCACCCTCCTCCTCCTACGCAACCTCTGTCTCGCAATCAAGATGTGTCAGCAGCAGCACGTCGCCAGCAATCGGTGTCGCGCGGCGTGGCAGCACAGCGGTGGGCAAGCGTCAGCAGGCCGTGCTGAAACTACTCAGCTTAGGAGAGAAGAGGCACACGGCCCACGAACTGCTGCAGGGTCTGACAGAGCAGACCGACCACTGGCTTTCGCCGCTGAGCCTCCAACGGGGCATGGTCGTGTATGACAACGGCCGTAACCTGGTGGCGGCTCTGCAGCTCGGCAGCCTCACGCACGTGCCATGCCTGGCCCATGTCTGTAGTTTGGTGGTTCAGCGCTTTCTGAAAAGCTACCCACGCTTGTCAGACCTGCTCGGAAAGGTGCGCCGGCTCAGCGCACATTTCCGCAAGTCCAACACGGACGCTGCCACCCTGCGCACCCTGCAACATCGGTTTAATCTGCCAGTGCACCGACTGCTGTGCGACGTGCCCACACGGTGGAACTCTACGCTCCACATGTTGGCCAGGCTCTATGAGCAGCGTAGAGCTATAGTGGAATACCAACTCCAACATGGGCGGCGTAGTGGGAGTCAGCCTCCTCAATTCTTTACAGAAGAGTGGGCCTGGTTGGCAGACATCTGCCAGATCCTTGGAAACTTTGAGGAGTCTACCCAGATGGTGAGCGGCGATGCTGCAATCATTAGCGTCACCATTCCTCTGCTATGCCTCTTGAGAAGTTCCCTGCAAAGCATAAAGGCAGACGCTTTGCGCTCGGAAACGGAGGTGGGGGAAGACAGTATGTCGCTGGATAGTCAGAGCACCCTCCTGTCTATATCTCAGCGCGTTGAGGAGGAGGAGGTGGAGGAGCATGAAGAGGAGGGGGAAGAGACAGCTTGGCCCACTGCTGAGGGTACCCATGCTGCTTGCCTGTCATCCTTTCAGCGTGTATGGCCTGAGGAGGAGGAGGAGGGGGATCCTGAAAGTGATCTTCCTAGTGAGGACAGCCATGTGTTGCGTACAGGTACCCTGGCACACATGGCTGACTTCATGTTAGGATGCCTTGCTCGTGACCCTCGCGTTACACGCATTCTGGCCACTACGGATTACTGGGTGTACACACTGCTTGACCCACGGTATAAGGAGAACCTTTCCACTCTCATACCCGAAGAGTAAAGGGGTTTGAGAGTGATGCTATACTACAGGACCCTGGCGGACAAACTGATGGTAAAATTCCCATCCGACAGCGCTAGTGGCAGAAGACGCAGTTCCGAGAGCCAGGTAGTAGGGGAGGCGCGGAGATCAGGCAGCATGTACAGCACAGGCAGGGGAACACTATCCAAGGCCTTTGACAGCTTTATGGCTCCCCAGCAAGACTGTGTCACTGCTCCCCAGTCAAGGCTGAGTCGGCGGGAGCACTGTAAAAGGATGGTGAGGGAGTACGTAGGCGATCGCACGACCGTCCTCCGTGACGCCTCTGCCCCCTACAACTACTGGGTGTTGAAGCTGGACACGTGGCCTGAACTCGCGCTGTATGCCCTGGAGGTGCTTGCTTGTCCTGCAGCTAGTGTCTTGTCAGAGAGGATGTTTAGTGCGGCTGGGGGAATCATCACGGATAAGCGTACCCGCCTGTCAACCGACAGTGCCGACAGGCTTACAATCATCAAGATGAACAAAGCCTGGATTTCCCCAGACTTCTCTTCTCCACCAGCGGACAGCAGCGATACCTAAACAATACGTAGGCTGCACCCGCGGATGGAAGCATCATTCTCTATCATCATAAAAAACGGGGACCTTTTAGCTTCATCAATCAGTCTATAATATTCATCCTCCTCCTCCTGCTGCTCCTCCTGAAACCTGACGTAATCACGCCGAACGGGCAATTTTTCTTAGGCCCACAAGGCTCAGTATAACTTTTGTAAACAATGTTTATACGTTTCAATTCTCAATTCAATAAAGCGTTGAAACTTGCACCTGAACCAATTTTTATTTTAACTGGGCTGCCTCCAGGCCTAGTTACAAATTAAGCCACATTAACCAAAGCGATTAATGGGTTTCACCTGACCTCTTGGTTGGGCATGGGCAATTTTTCTGAAGTACATTTGTACTGTTGGCACACCAATTTTTTTGGGCCCTCGCCTACATTGTAATCCTAGTAATTTTTAGCCCAACTGCATTAAAGCTGACGTTACCTCAGCTGTGCTGGGCACTGTAATGGGATATATTTATGTACCGCCGGTGGTTTCCAGGGAGCCACCCATGCTGTCGGTCCACACGGAGTTGTAACTGCATGTGTCCACTTCTAAAGAACCCCAGTCTGACTGGGGCATGCAGTGTGGGCCGAAGACCACCTGCATTAAACCTGACGTTACCCCAGCTGTGATGGGCAATGCAATGGGATATATTTATGTACCGCCGGTGGCTTCCTGGGACCCACCCATGCTGTCGGTCCACACGGAGTAGTAACTGCATGTGTCCACTTCTAAAGAACCCCAGACTGACTGGGGAATGCAGTGTGGGCCGAAGACCACCTGCATTTAATCGGACGTTACCTCAGCTGTGGTGGGCGCTGCAATGGGATTTATTAATGTACCACCGGTGGGTTCCAGGGAGCCACCCATGCTGTGGGTCCACAGGGACTTCACATTAGGGATTTGTACCTGCCAGTGTCTATGTATTAAAAACCCTGGTCAGATTGGGGCATGCACTGTGGGCCGAAGACCCCCTGCATTTAATCGGACGTTACCTCAGCTATGCTGGGCACTGCAATGGGATATACTTATGTACCGCCGGTGGCTTCCTGGAACCCACCCATGCTGTCGGTCCACACGGAGTTGTAAATGCATGTGTCCACTTCTAAAGAACCCCAGTCTGACTGGGGCATGCAGTGTGAGCCGAAGCCCACCTGCATTAAACCTGACGTTACCTCAGCTGTGATGGGCAATGCAATGGGATTTATTTATGTACAGCCGGTGGGTTTACCAAAAATATTGCCAATTAGTAAATAACAATTTTTTTTTACATAGTCTCTACACTTTCACAAGCTGAAACATAGTAATTAGACAAACTAACATAGCCATAAATGTAACAATTATATATTGTTCCATTTATGTGCAACCTTATATATATCACTGACCAAAAATCCAAAGGATAACACAGGGAAGAGATCAGAGGACCAAACCACTCTCCCCACAATGTCCTTGCTTGTGGAGTAGTCATAATAAAAAGGAAGTCCATGCAATCAAAGATTCAACACTACTATTACCTATGGAGCCCTAATATATTGTCAATAAGAAAAATCCCCCTGGTCCTTTAAAACTTCAAAAATCACTCCCCAATTTGTTTTTCCCTCTCTCAAACTGTAATGAAGAGTTCATCATGGGACCCACAATAAGCCTTATTCAGTAAGCTTCATAAGCTATGCCAGCCCTACAGGGGAGAGTGATTTTGCTTGCAGCGTTGTCTGCACTAACACAAGGCCCGAACATCAGCTGTCCGCTTTGTATCCCTAAGGATAGTTGATCAATAGTAAAAGCTCAGACAACCCCTTTAATACTCTTCCATATTGCGAAAGGGTCTTCAAAAAAATGGCAGTAGAGTTTATAAGTAATTAGTTATACTCCTCGGACACTCTAAAGATGAACACAGAAAAGTACTGTTGGATTGATGTTTACAGGTTCAGTTGTAAACTTCATAGTGTGTAATGAACATAATTATATAATGTTTTACATTTTTACCCAGAGATATGAAAATGCATCCTACCTCCGCACATCAGCATAAACATCAAACAAGGAACAACACTATTAGAATTCAATAAATCTAGGACTTTCATGTCTGAAGAGAAGAGCAAGGACATTTTGGCAAACATTTATTTGTATGTTTGTCAGAATGTGTTCTAGATAAGCCAATTAAAATAAACAATTTGACATGCAGTGAACAGAAAGACTTTGCTGTACTATTTTCAAAGAGCGATGCTAGTAGACTGTACTGAAACTGAAAAGGTCATGCTGAAACATTTCTCCCCCAAAAACAACAACTTGCCTTGTTTGCTTGCTCACAGAATTGGAATGATTGCATTAATTCTACATCTCAGGCATACATCTTACATCTTTCGTGAAACTCATATATGCTTTTTTGTTGGCTATTCTGTTACAATAAGAAGCTGCAGTAAGTGGTGGGCTAATAAGGAAATCAAACAAAAATATGTAGTCAAAAGAAAACAACTCACAATCTGTCATTATAGTTTGCTAATAAATGAAATCAATTCCCGGGGGGTTAGATATCTATGAATCCAATCAGCTCTGTACTTGTTTAAGAATATGTAAGACATAGAATGGATATTTTAGTCCACATAATTTGTAATAATGAAAGGTGCCTTGGGCCAAAATTGACACTGTCTCTGTCCACAGTTGGGGGCTAAAAGTATGTCCGCTTGGCCTCCATCTAGTAGGTTTGCATCGGCATACTATTTTTTCAACTGCACAGGAAAGCGCAGTTTACGGTTTTCCTATACAGAAGGCCACTGCAAGAGAGCATACAGCATGCAGTATATGTTTTTCTACAATGGATGCTATTGAATCCATCACAAACCTCCATCAGACACATATGTACATATAACTATAGATTCAGGCACAACGTGTAAGGAGTCTTAGATGTTCACTGCGGTAACGTTTAAAAGAAGCCTCAGTTTGAAAGTCTCGAAAACTTCTTCATAGTTGAATAAATCCAATATGTCCAACTGCTGGGACATTGCAAATGGACAGGGTCCCCTGGGATCACCTCTGTCAGTCCTGTCCTCCTTATTCACAGTTTGTAAAACAGAATCTAGTAACCATTCTTAAGAGCAAACGGCATTTCCAACTAAAATACAACGATTCATTCATTTTTTTCCTATTCATTTCTGTGTACTGTAAGTGACTCACATTAGGGATATATTTTTTCTGCTGGAAAGGTGGGGCTGTTGCCAAAGGACACCCATGCAGTAGTATGGTTAACCACGTGCCCCCTAAGCCAGTTTTGGCCTATGTGACCATGCCCAATTTTTCAAACCTGACGTGTTACTTTATGTGGTAATAACTGTAGGATGCTATTACTTATTCAAGTAATTCTAGGATTATTGTTTTTTGGCTCTCATAAAAGGAGCACAGGTCCTGCAATTTCAGGACACTAAAATTACAAAGCTCCTGTACAGTCTGGGGTGTAGGCGGTGGTGGAGGGTGGGAGCGGGGAAGGGAGAGCTCTATGGGGATTCTCTGCAAGGACGTTCTTAAATTGTTCTTGTAGAGATTGATAAGGACTGCCTGAACATTTATAGTCTATGTGCAGTCCTGAAGTGGTTAAAGAAGACCCATTGGCTCCCCTGACTTATCTGTTTTAGTAAATTGCATTTCCCATGTTGCCTTCTGTGCAGGAATCCCCCAACTGGTAACATCCAGTTGTCAATTTAGTCATAGATTTCTAGAAGCAATAACAGAGGGACTGTACAAGGAGCGTTTTAAGAAAAAATGTTCCAGAAGTGTTATATTATTGGGAATACAACTGTTTACTAAAACAGACATGTTTGGAAACCAGCAGGTCCTCTCTAAGGGTATGGACACACCTTTACCTTACCTTCCACACTGTATTTGCAATGATCAAGGCAAGATGACTGGCTGACACCCCCACTAGCATCTAACACCAAGGACTGCCAGTTCCCCTTTGGCCATTAGATATGCCTCTGGGTTGCTAGTTGACAATACAACTTCAGTATTGGGACTTAGCCCAAAAGGTCAAGCTGTGCACTACACTCAAGATATCGCGAGATCTTCAATGGGATCTCGCTGGACGGAGATAGTGACGCTAATAGCATACGACATCACTGGTAAAAAGATCTACAGGTTTGCAACACAGTGTATGACATGAAGGCATTGATGTAATCAATTTGGTATTCTTCACCTGCGTTATATGCACTGAGTCGACCTATAGCATGTGATCTGTTTTAATGGGCTAATGATGTATTGTCTTGTGATTGGTGGAGGTGTGGTCATTGTTGCTATTTAATGTTGCATGTCTGTATACGTGGCTCAGAACTTGACAAAGACCCGCTGCAGCAGGGTCGAAACGTTGTTCATGTCTTATGGGCACAATAAAGATACCAAAGGGATTTTATTCCCTGGAGTGCTGCTCTTCTCTTTTTCATTGGATAGTTCTCTGTCCACATGTAATAAATACTGTATTACAGAATTTTTATAAATCTGCTCACTTACTTTTTTAAAGTTTTTCTTCACTGCATAAAATCATATGGTACAATGTCCTGGTAACCAATAGGTATAAGAAACCTATCAGCTATTAAGGGGTCCAGTCAGTGACCAGAGCTAGGACCCTTTCATCAAGGCAATCAGTGGGAGTCCCAGTTTGGGATACAGTAATGCTAATGTAATAAAAATAAATTAGTAGGACTTTCAACTACAAATGTTTGTTTAAAACCAATGATTTTTTTAATAAATGCAAACGCAAAAATGAACAATACATATAAACATCATAAAAATATACATTCAGATAAAAAGAAGTCATTTTTTATGAAAGCAAGCATGTTAATACAATCATAAGCATTACTTTATTAGAAGGTAGTTAGCAATACATTCTGGGGACTACACTGCCATCATGTGGGCAAAATATTAACCACATGTAAAAAAGGGCTATGATATTCTACGCATGATGTTCTTATCTAAGTGCAAGAAAAGTAAATTGCAGTTAGCCATTCATGATCATGTGATGAATGTTACTTATCTTAGTTGTTTTGTCTTATACATTAATAAACATAGGGCCCATCCACACTGGTACTTTCATGTATATTTCAAGTATGCAAGAAAAATACATCAAAAAACATTTCTAAATCATACGTGTGGTATACATTTTGATACCTTTTAATCCATTTCTGATATGAAAATCGTATTCCTTTTTCACTGTAAACTTTTTTTTTTCTTAATCAAGTTTTAAAGTTCAACACTTTTTTTTAAATAAAAAACATATACATTAAGAGTATGGAAGTGCGCAGCCATATGTTGTGCACAACTCCCGATCCACGAAATTTCAGATGCGCCTTAAAAACTCACCTCTTCAGGGAGGCAAACCAAATCCCCTGACCTTGTCCCCCACTTCTCCCTATGGCTCCCCACACCTTCCACCCTGACTATCACACACGACCTTTACCCCTGCACCCACCCCGAGTGCTTTCTAATAACTGATTTCCACATGTAATTCTTGCCTGTGTTCCCTCATGCCTCACCCCCCACCCCCCTTGTACCTCCTGTACCACCTTCACCCTGTTTGTTTCAAACTGATTGTATATCACATGTAATTGTTGTATTGTCTGTGTTTCTCCCATGCTTGAAAGCTCTACGGAATAAGTTGGCCTTATACAAATAAAAACTATTATTATATGTTTCCATACGTATTCTATTGGCTGCAACGTTAAAACAAAGTATATGTTTCCATACATTTTATTGGTGGGACAGAAAGGTTTAGTAAACTAATATTAGAGATGAGCGAGCACCAAAATGCTCGGGTGCTCGTTAGTCGGGACGAAATTATCGCGATGCTCGAGGGTTCGTTTCGAGTAACGAACCCCATTGAAGTCAATGGGCGACTCGAGCATTTTTGTATATCGCCGATGCTCGCTAAGGTTTCCATTTGTGAAAATCTGGGCAATTCAAGAAAGTGATGGGAACAACACAGCAACGGATAGGGCAGGCGAGGGGCTACATGTTGGGCTGCATCTCAAGTTCCCAGGTCCCACTATTAAGCCACAATACCGGCAAGAGTGCCCCCCCCCCCCAACAACTTTTACTTCTGAAAAGCCCTCATTAGCAATGCATACCTTAGCTAAGCACCACACTACCTCCAACAAAGCACAATCACTGCCTGCATGACACTCCGCTGCCACTTCTCCTGGGTTACATGCTGCCCAACCCCCCCCCCCCCTGCACGACGCAGTGTCCACAGCGCACACCAAATTGTCCCTGCGCAGCCTTCAGCTGCCCTCATGCCACACCACCCTCATGTCTATTTAGAAGTGCGTCTGCCATGAGGAGGAACCGCAGGCACACACTGCAGAGGGTTGGCATGGCTAGGCAGCGACCCTCTTTAAAAGGGGCAGGGCGATAGCCCACAATGCTGTACAGAAGCAATGAGAAATATAATCCTGTGCCACCGCCATCAGGAGCTGCACACGTGGGCATAGCAATGGGGAACCTATGTGCCACACACTATATTCATTCTGTCAAGGTGTCTACATGCCCCAGTCAGACCGCGGTTTTTTATAAATAGTCACAGGCAGGTACAACTGGGAATCCCCAACTCCGCAATGGGAATTCCGCGTGCACCCACAGCATGGGTGGCTCCCTGGAACCCACTGGCTGTACATAAATGTGTCCCATTGCAGTGCCCTGGACTGCAGAGCTAACGTCAGATTAAATGCAGGTGGGCTTCGGCCCACACTGCATGCCCCAACCTGACCGGGCTTTTTAATTCATAGACACAGGCAGGTACAACTCCCTATTGTGAAGTCCCTGTGGACCGACAGCATGGGTGGGTGCCAGGAAGCCACCGGCGGCACATAAATATATCCCATAGCAGTGCCCATCACAGCTGAGGTAATGTCATGTTTAATGCAGGTGGGCTTCGGCCCACACTGCATGCCCCAGTCAGACTGGGGTTCTTTAGAAGTGGACACATGTAGTTACAACTCCGTGTGGACCGACAGCATGGGTGGCTCCCAGGAACCCACCGGCGGTACATAAATATATCCCATTGCAGTGCCCAGCACAGCTGATGTAACGTCAGCTGTAATGCAGGTGGCCAAAAATTAATTGGATTACACTGTAGGCGAGGGCCCAAAAAATTGGTGTACCAACAATACTAATGTACCTCAGAAAAATTGCCCATGCCCAACCAAGAGGGCAGGTGAAACCCATTAATCGCTTTGGTTAATGTGGCTTAATTGGTAACTAGGCCTGGAGGCAGCCCAGTTGAAATAAAAATTGGTTCAAGTGCAAGTTTCAACGCTTTAATGAGCATTGAAACGTATAAAAATTGTTTAGAAAAATTATATGACTGAGCCTTGTGGGCCTAAGAAAAATTGCCCGCTCGGCGTGATTACGTGAGGTTTCAGGAGGAGGAATATTATACACAGATTGATGAAGCTAAAAGGTCCACGTTTTTGATGGTGATAGAGAACAATGCTTCCATCCGCGGGTGCAGCCTACGTATTGTTTAGGTATCGCTGCTGTCCGCTGGTGAAGAAGAGAAGTCTGGGGAAATCCAGGCTTTGTTCATCTTGATGAGTGTAAGCCTGTCGGCACTGTCGGTTGACAGGCGGGTACGCTTATCCGTGATGATTCCCCCAGCCGCACTAAACACCCTCTCTGACAAGACGCTAGCCGCAGGACAAGCAAGCACCTCCAGGGCATACAGCGCGAGTTCAGGCCACGTGTCCAGCTTCGACACCCAGTAGTTGTAGGGGGCAGAGGCGTCACGGAGGACGGTCGTGCGATCGGCTACGTACTCCCTCACCATCCTTTTACAGTGCTCCCGCCAACTCAGCCTTGACTGGGGAGCGGTGACACAGTCTTGCTGGGGAGCCATAAAGCTGGCAAAGGCCTTGGAAAATGTTCCCCTGCCTGCGCTGTACATGCTGCCTGATCTCTGTGCCTCCCCTGCTACCTGGCCCTCGGAACTGCGCCTTCTGCCACTAGCGCTGTCGGATGGGAAGTTTACCATCAGTTTGTCCACCAGCGCCCTGTGGTATAGCATCATTCTCAAACCCCTTTTCTCTTCGGGAATGAGAGTGGAAAGGTTCTCCTTATACCGTGGGTCGAGCAGTGTGTACACCCAGTAATCCGTAGTGGCCAGAATGCGTGTATCGCGAGGGTCACGAGAAAGGCATCCTAACATGAAGTCAACCATGTGTGCCAGGGTACCTGTACGCAACACATGACTGTCCTCACTAGGAAGATCACTTTCAGGATCCTCCTCCTCCTCCTCCTCCTCCTCCGGCCATACACGCTGAAAGGATGACAGGCAAGCAGCATGTGTACCCTCAGCAGTGGGCCAAGCTGTCTCTTCCCCCTCCTCCTCAAGCTCCTCCCCCTCCTCCTCAACGTGCTGAGATATAGACATGAGGGTGCTCTGACTATCCAGCGACATACTGTCTTCCCACGCCTCCGTTTCCGAGTGCAAAGCGTCTGCCTTTATGCTTTGCAGGGAACTTCTCAAGAGGAATAGCAGAGGAATGGTGACGCTTATGATTGCAGCATCCCCGCTCACCATCTGGGTAGACTCCTCAAAGTTTCCAAGGACCTGGCAGATGTCTGCCAACCAGGCCCACTCTTCTGTAAAGAATTGAGGAGGCTGACTCCCACTACGCCGCCCATGTTGGAGTTGGTATTCCACTATAGCTCTACGCTGCTCATAGAGCCAGGCCAATATGTGGAGCGTAGAGTTCCACCGTGTGGGCACGTCGCACAGCAGTCGGTGCGCTGGCAGATTAAACCGATGTTGCAGGGTCCGCAGGGTGGCAGCGTCCGTCTTGGAGTCGCGGAAATGTGCGCTGACCCGGCGCACCTTTCCGAGCAGGTATGACAAGTGTGGGTAGCTTTTCAGAAAGCGCTGAACCACCAAATTAAAGACATGGGCCAGGCATGGCACGTGCGTGAGGCTGCCGAGCTGCAGAGCCGCCACCAGGTTACGGCCGTTGTCACACACGACCATGCCCGGTTGGAGGCTCAGCGGCGCAAGCCAGCGGTCGGTCTGCTCTGTCAGACCCTGCAGCAGTTCGTGGGCCGTGTGCCTCTTCTCTCCTAAGCTGAGTAGTTTCAGCACAGCCTGCTGACGCTTGCCCACCGCTGTGCTGCCACGCCGCGCGACACCGACTGCTGGCGACGTGCTGCTGCTGCTGACACATCTTGATTGCGAGACAGAGGTTGCTTTGGAGAAGGAGGAGGAGGAGGCTGGTTTAGTGGAGGAAGCATACACTGCCGCAGATACCAGCACCGAGCTGGGGCCCGCAATTCTGGGGGTGGGTAGGACGTGCTCGGTCCCAGCCTCCACTAAATTCACCCAATGTGCCGTCAGGGAGATATAGTGGCCCTGCCCGCCTGTGCTTGTCCACGTGTCCGTTGTTAAGTGGACCTTGGCAGTAACCGCGTTGGTGAGGGCTCGTACAATGTTGCGGGAGACGTGGTCGTGCAGGGCTGGGACGGCACATCGGGAAAAGTAGTGGCAACTGGGAACCGAGTAGCGCGGGGCCGCCGCCACCATCATGCTTTTGAAAGCCTCCGTTTCCACAAGCCTATACGGCAGCATCTCCAGGCTGATCAATTTGGCAATGTGCACGTTTAACGCTTGAGCGTGCGGGTGCCTGGCGGCGTACTAGCGCTTGCGCTCAAACAGTGGTGCTAGCGACGTCTGGACGCTGCGCTGAGAGACATTGGTGGATGGGGCCGAGGACAGTGGAGGTGAGGGTGTGGGTGCAGGCCGGGAGACGGTCGTGTCTGTGTCCTCAGAGGGGGGTTGGATCTCAGTGGCAGGTTGGGGAACAGGGGGAGAGGCAGTGGTGCAAACCAGAGGCGGTGAACGGCCTTCGTCCCACCTTGTGGGGTGCTTGGCCATCATATGCCTGCGCATGCTGGTGGTGGTGGCTCCCCAGCTGATCTTGGCGCGACAAAGGTTGCACACCAGTGTTCGTCGGTCGTCAGGCATCTCTGTGAAAAACTGCCACACCGTAGAGCACCTTGACCTCTGCAGGGTGGCATGGCGTGAGGGGGCACTTTGGGAAACAGTTGGTGGATTATTCGGTCTAGCCCTGCCTCTACCCCTGGCCACCGCACTGGCTCGGCCTGTGCCCACACCCTGACTTGGGCCTCCGTGTCCTCGCCCGCGTCCACGTCCTCTAGGCCTAGCCCTACCCCTCAGCATGCTGTATTACCAGTAGTGCAGAAACAGAACGCTGTAATTAAATGTGCCACTTATTGGCCTGTGGTGGGAGGCTGACTTCGCTTACGGAACGCACAGCAGAGCCAGGAAATAATTTTGCGCAAGCCTGCTGTAACACTTAGCTGGCTGCGTATGAATTAGGAGGACAACTACCCCCAGCACAGACCCAGTACACTGAGGACAGTCACAGGCAGCCCAAATAGATTTTTTTTCCCAAATGTTTTTGGAAAGGCTCACTGCCTATATTCAATAAATATGTCTTCTGTCCCTGCCTCACCACTACTGGCCCTGGAGTATGTAAAATAACTGCAGACTGTTGCACTGTGGACTGGAATACAGTGGTGATGTAACAGCCAACACAGAGCCAGGAAATACTTTTGCGCAAGCCTGCTGTAACACTTAGCTGGCTGCGTATGAATTAGGAGGACAACTACCCCCAGCACAGACCCAGTACACTGAGGACAGTCACAGGCCGCCCAAATAGATTTTTTTCCCCAAATGTTTTTGGAAAGGCCCACTGCCTATATACACTGTATATGTCTTCTCTCTCTGCGTCACCACTACTGGCCCTGGAGTGTGTAAAATAACTGCAGACTGTTGCACTGTGGACTGGAATACAGCGGTGATGTAACAGTTAACAGCCAACACAGAGCCAGGAAATAATTTTGCGCAAGCATGCTGTAACACTTAGCTGGCTGCGTATGAATTAGGAGGACTACTACACCCAGCACAGACCCAGAACACTGAGGACAGTCACAGGCAGCCCAAATAGATTTTTTTTCCCCAAATGTTTTTGCAAAGGCCCACTGCCTATATTCAATAAATATATCTCTTCTCTCTCTGCGTCACCGCTACTGGACTTGGAGTATGTATAATTACTGCAGGGCGCAATGCTCTGCACGGCCGATATACAAAAAAAAAAAAAAGTGCAACACTGCAAAAAGCAGCCTCCACACTACTGCACACGGTTAGATGTGGCCCTAAGAAGGACGGTTGGGGTTCTTGAAGCCTAAAATACTCCTAACACTCTCCCTATAGCAACTCCAGCAAGACAGCACTTTCCCTGATCTCTGTGAGAACGCATCTGTGGCGAGCAGCGGGAGGGGCCGATTTTTATACTCGGGTGACACCTGATCTCGCCAGCCACTCACTGCAGGGGGGTGGTATAGGGCTTGAACGTCGCAGGAGGAAGTTGTAATGCCTTCCCTGTCTTTCTATTGGCCAGAAAAGCGCGCTAACGTCTCAGAGATGAAAGTGAAAGTAACTCGAACATCGCGTGGTACTCGTCACGAGTAACGAGCATCTCGAGCACGCTAATACTCGAACGAGTATCAAGCTCGGACGAGTACGTTCGCTCATCTCTATAAACTATGCTTTTCAATCCTACAAAACAAAAGAAAAAAAAGTGCATGGAAAGATATGCCTTGCTAAACATAGTCAAATGTATGCATTGTTTCACTATGTTTAATCCACTATAGCCTATGGGCCCATAAAGTGCTACATTTTCATGTGTTTTTTTTAAAGTAAAACCTGCATTTTACAGTTGACTATGGAAGGAACTTAATACTTTTACAGTGCTAGGCCTCATTCAGATTTTTTTTGCGCACCTATGTGCGTGAACAAATTGCGCACCTCTCTTATGCGGAAAACGTGTGAGCGGGCAAAGTTTGTGCAGGAAAGTGTGCCTATTCACTGGTGCAGCTGTTCTACATAGGTCCCCTCATCACTGAACACTGTGACAGCACTGTCGTAGTGTTCAAAGATGAGGGGACTGCAGCGGAGATGAAAGAGGACCCTGATGCTATCCCATTGCTTTCAATGAGGCCCACACTGCTGCCGCCCCATTGAAAGCAATGGGATGAAGGCAACCTGCGCAACAATGATTTTTAGGGGATGGGGGTGGGGGGCTTGAAATATATGCCCTACTCTGAAAATCGTCCTTAGCTGCAGAAAAAATTGTTAAAAAAGTTAACTCACCTAGAAGCACTGTCCGACTCTTCTCCTCGTCTCCATCAGTCGTCTTCTGTATTCTGGTGGCCTAGGATTGAAAAATTCCTGCCTCCAGAAAGCGCTGCCTCTGATTGACTGATTGCTGTGACCAATCAGTGGCAGCACTCAGGGGTGGCCTTCAACCCATTGCTCTCAATGGGGTGGCAGCAGTGCCTGGCCCCATTGAAAGCAATGGGATAGCATCAGGGTTCTCTGCCACAGCTGTGGCAGGGCATTCTTTCATCCCTGCGGGGAGTCGCCTCATCACTGAACACTGTGACAGTGTTGTCACAGTGTTCAGTAATGAGGGGACTCCCTGTGAGGATTAACGGAACCCTCAGGGAGTCCCCTCATCCCCGCGGGGGCTAAGGGGTTAACAACAGGACATTTAAAAGGTGCTTCTGGCCAAAAGCACCTTTTAAATGTCCAACTGTAAGCAGCGGGGAACCTATTCCCTGCGCAGGAGTTTCCATTAACCCCTGCTCCCATAGGAGTCAATGGAAACTCAAGCAAAATGCGCACCTATGTCCTATTTTTTTTGAGATGTGCGCTATTTTGCAATTCAGATTCCGTGTATATGAACCCTTCTATAGAAACTCATTTTCGCTCGTCTGAATGAGGCCTAAACTTGTAACATGTATCTGAAGCAACAGTAAATAATATGGTAATGGCATTCAACTTATAGAAAGGAGACAACCCTGTGATATCAGATCAGTAAAATAAACTAGCTGTCACAATAGCAGCTGCAGTCACATATAATTTCATGAGATAGTGCCGTCCCGTTATCATATATTAATTATAATGCATTGAAGAGAAACTAAATGAGTAGATCAGTAATGCAGCAATCAGAACTCCTGAGAATTGGTTGGAATCACCTTGGCAATGTAATGACACTTCTCCAGCTACCTAATGATGTGTTCAGACCCTCAGATGGAATATAGAATAAGAGATGTTTGAAACATAATTTCAAAGCTAGCGATTCCATATGTTATATTTTACCCTTGCCTCAAGGAACAGAATAAATTTGACTTAAGATGTATTTATTTATTGAGAATGGTTATGTACCTACCTTATATAACATTTACTTGCATTCTTGCATTCTGTGTTTTTCAAGGCAGATTCACTAACAAGCTGTTGTAAAGAACATTTCCCACCAAAGATGGAAAAGAGAAATGGTAATCTCTGTCCCTGAGTTGTCCTCTAGAGTGAAACTTCTGTATTCTATTTAGTGGTTTTTGATTTGAGTTATCTTCTTGTAACAGATGCAGGATTTCCACAGATAACAGCTACAAATGACAAGCTTTACTCTTCTTGGACCCTACATGACATATGGTTTGTCATTGAGCACTCATGAGAAATTCATGGCATTCAAGCGCTGATCAAATGCATATACCGTATATACTCGAGTATAAGCCGAGTTTTTGCAGCACATTTTTTTTTGTGCTGAAAAAGCCCCCCTTGGCTTATACTCAAGTCAGGGAAGGGTTAAAAAAATAAACCCTCCATATTTACCTCCCAGCCGGCGCTAATGCCCTGGTGGCGGTGCAGAAAAGCTGCTTCAATTTCTGTGTTCCCAGCGGCGGTGCGGCAAGCTGCTTGAATTCTCCCTGCTGTCATTCCCCGCCGTCTTCTCTGCTTGGCTCTGTCATCCCCCGCCATCAGGCTGTGATTGGCTGTAAATGATCGAGTTCCGGCTGTGATTTGCTGGCGCTCGATCCAATCACAGCGCTTACTTACACAGCGCTGACAGCGGGGATTTGCATGCAACAAGCTGCTTTAGAATTCTCCCCACTGTCATCTCCCTGCTCGGCTTTCAAATCCCCGCTGTCAGCGCTGTGTAATTAAGCGCTATGATTGGATTGAGCACCGGCTGTGATTGGCTGGTGCTCGATAAAATCACAGCGCTTACTTACACAGTGCTGACAGAGATGACAGCGGGGAGACTTCAAGCAGCTTGTCGCACCGCTGGGAACACAGAAATTGAAGCAGCTTTCTGCACCGCAGCCGGGAACACAGACGCCGGTTGGGAGGTGAGTATGGAGGGTTTTTTTTTTACCTAGAATGTACTCGAGTATAGCTCGGCTTATACTCGAGTCAATACATTTTTACCAGTTTTTTGTGGTAAAACTTATTGACTCGGCTTATACTCGGGTCGGCTAATACTCGAGTATATACGGTAATATTAATTGTTGGGTTGTAGACATGGTGGCACATTTCTTAAAGGTTTTATGCCACTTTCTGCCTTCAAAAAGTATCAAGTTTTGCACAAACGGGTAGTTGCACAAAAATTTGCGAATTTCCCCTGTTCTGCAGCAAGCAGCCCCCACACTTTCCCAAAAAGTAGCATAGGGTTTGTTGGGAGGGGATGTGGCTTCCCAGACCAACAGATTTATGCATAAGACATGCGCCTCTTTATGTAGTAAGTGCACTGTGCGCTGGGGGAAATCATACTAAGTCTTCTAGCACATGAGCAATTTAAAAGTTGGGCACGAAATTATCGCGCGCACCTCGTATCAGACAGAACTTGGACATCCGGTTTGTGTGCTGTCCGATGAGCTTGACACTATTCGTCCGAGTAAAAAAAAGTCCACAGCTATATCATTGGTTTGGTTTTGTCCTCTGATATCCACAGCTGCAAAACAGGACAAAAACACGCCCATAAGTGTCATCGGAGTTTCATTCGTTTTACACACACATGAAAAAAACAAAACAGAAAATGGCCCAATTGATGTCATATAGAAATCGCAATGACATCAATGGATGTGGGTAAAAAGCAAAACACTAGCATGCTACGCAAGTGTATTCTCTTTTTGGTTTTTTTAAGCACCTTTTGACTCTGGCTGAAAATCACATCAGAATAGAACATGCTGTAGTTTATTAAAAATTGTTTTAGTTGTCCATAGCATCCAATTAGAGCTCAGCCTTCATTTTACCAGAGGAGAATACAAAATGAAAGCCCACTGTGACTGATTGCTATAGCTAACTATGAGCTTAAACAGATGGGCGCATGCGCTGATATGCTCAACGCCACGGAACGTATTAGCGCATGAACGCATTTTTTTATTTGCCTATTCAAACTCAACTCTAGCATGCTAGATTGAAACAAAAAGTGGGAGGATTGCTAGTTTTCTAGCAATGCAGAAAAAATATGTGTGAGAAAGATGGTGCAAGCCCTATCTTTACTCGTGCATATTATTAATGCTTCATCCCGTTTTGCAGCCAAAAAAATCAATAGGACCAAAACACGCCCACATGCTTAAGCCCTCAGGCAGTTTTCCTTTTCCCTCAGGCTCCTAAAACGGGTGTATTTGCGTGCTTGCTTGTACGCAAAATTTGTGCACACAACGTGCAAAGAATAGAGCCCACTGATTTCAATGTGTTCCTTCACATTTCCATATTTTGCATATTTGAATTAGCGTATTGCTTATTTGCGTGCGTATTGTGCACATATTTGCGCACCTCCCATAGACAGTATTTGTGTGCAAAAAAGAAAATGAGATTAATCCCATTGAAATCAGTGGGTTCTATTCTCTGTGCATTGCGTGCACAAATGCGCTCGTGTGAATGGGCACTTACATATAAGGGCTCCCACACAGCCCTAACAGTCATAGCCAGTTTGAAATGATAGGAAATATAAGAAATGAGTTCCACGTTACATTTTTTTTTTTTTTTGCTTAATAGCTTACAGCTGTAATTTTTTTAGTCTTTTTCCTTAGGTAATATCGAAGGCCATATTTTCACAAATGTGTCACCATTTTGAATCCTTTTTTTTACTGAACAGACCCTCTAGAAGCAGTACTTGACCGCTACATGTTCTTGCAGCCAGCTGAAAGCAATAAAGCTAAATAGATAAAATGTTTTGAAATATTCTTAGAGGCCTTAGTCAGACGGGCGTTTTTTCGCACGATTTGCGGATCGCATGACGGATGCGCATCCGCAAATCTCGTGACCGGTGCGCGCAAGTCGCCCGCAAATCGCCCGAAAATCTGCTCCTAGCCGCGTTTCATTAGAAACGGGCCGGAGCTGTCCAGCGCATTGCATTCAATGGAGACGGCAATAGAGCCGCCTCCATTTAAAGCAATGCGCTGCGGGCGAGCCCGGGATGAATTGTCGGTAAGGGCTTAAATATATAAGCCCTTCCCTACAATTCATCCTAAAATGTGTTAAAATAAAAAAAAATTGTATACTCACCTTCTCCCGGCAGCCGGAGCTCCGCGCGGCCGTCCTGCAGTGGGTGTGAAGGGGGTGTGAGTCAGACCTGCCCCCTGATTGGCTCAGCGCTGAGCCAATCAGAGGCATGCCTCACTCACACCCATTCATGAATTCATGAATGGATGTGAGTCAGACCTGCCCCTGATTGGCTCAGCGCTGAGAGGCAGCAGTCACTCACCCATTCATGAATTCATGAATGGGTGTGTGAGTGAAACCGGCCTCTAATTGGTCAGGGCTGTGACCAATCAGAGGCAGATCATTCAGCAGGCGGGGATTTTAAAGCCCCGCCGGCTGAATAGTGCCGAGAAGCAGTTCAGGAGAACTGACAGCGGCCGCGGCTGGACTCCGGCTGCAGCGGAAAGGTGAGTATACAATTTTTTTTATTTTAACACATTTTAGGATGAATTGCAGGGAAGGGCTTATATATTTAACCCCTTCCCGACAATTCACCCCGCGCACGCCGGCAGCCCATTGCTTTCAATGGAGCGGCTGTATTGCCGCTCCATTGAATTCAATGGGCAAACATCGTTCTTCTCTGCCACAGCTGTTACAGCTGTGGCAGAGAAGACTGATTTGTCTTCTATATGTTCTCAATGGGGTCGGCGCTGCTGCCGCCGGCCCCATTGAGTGCATATACAGAAGAGAACAGGAATCGCAGATCGCAGATAGGTGCGATCTGCGATTTTTTTGTTCTATAATTTATCGGACGAGCGCATAAAAAGCGCTCATGTGTCCGATACCATTGCAAAGCAATGGTTTTATAAAATCGCCGGACGCATGCGCATGCGCAAATCGCGGCTAAAAACGCCCGTCTGACTAAGGCCAGAGACAAAATTTCTTGACTTATTCTGGACTGTATATTTTTTGCAATGTCTTCAAATGCCATAAAGAATCTAAGGATGCAGGTATATTGGCACAGAAGTGAACAAACAGAGGCCAGACATTTTGCAGCACCCATAAAAACCTTACCTGTTATTTATGTTTCTTTCCACAGGAGGACACTGGAACTTTAACATTGCAAAGTTTGAAGTCCTGAAACAAAACATGGGTCTAGTGGTAAATAATTTCTTATACTGGCCTAAGGTGGGTAGCTATAGATACAAGCACTGTATTCTTTCACCTTCAATTGAGTACTTGTGGCTCACTTTCTGTTCCCCAGGCAACCTTCCTGTGGTATAGAACCCTGGACTGAATCTGTGACACTATCTCGTCTGCTGTAAATCCAACCTTTGCAGATCTTCACTACCATTTTCGATGAACCCAGCCACTGTTGAGAAATAGTCTTCCTCTCCTCCCATAAACTGGCATGCACTCTGCAGCTGGTTCCTTAATCTGGTCACTGGTCCTCTGGTCACTAAGTCCCATTTGATCTTCTAGCACACAGTTGGTCACACACCTCTTCGGTCAATCTAAGACCTTTCCACTCTGTTGAATCCTTGCTCTCCCTATGCCTCATTCTGCTTCACCTATGCAGCAGTTGCCTTCCTGGTCCAGGTGGCAATCTCTCCTTCTTTCATTTGCTGCAGCAGCCATTGTATCAGGCCTTTACAGGGAATCATGCTCTGGCTTTTTACAGAAAGTTTTTTTATCCTACCTCAAGCAGGGGGATGCAATTACTTAATATTCTCTACTGCCACTGTTTCTTTTGGGCTGGTGACACTATAGCCACGACACGGCTTACATTGCTCAGGGGGCTGCATCACAAGGGGGCAGGACTCGTGACCAGGACTTGTTGGAAAAGCGAAGGCCTCTTGATTTTGAAGTAGAGAGAGCAGGGAGCTCCTCCACTACTTTAAAAGTAGGCAATGTGTGTTCTGGTAGAACAGCCTTAAAAAAGTTGCATATTCAAATAATGGTTGCGTATGGCGAGTGATGCTGCTTCCTGTTTGGCTAATAGAGGAATATCAAGATATTTTCACTATTGATGATGACTAGAGATGAGCGAGCATACTCGTCTGCGCTTGATGCTCGTTCGAGTATTAGGGTGCTCGAGATGCTCGTTACTCGAGATGAGCACCACGTGGTACTCGTCTCGATTAAACGAGCACTGACCATTGAATTCAATGGAGCGGGCAATACAGACGGCTCCATTGAAAGCAATGGGCTGCCGGCGAGCGCGGGATGAATTTTCGGGAAGGACTTAAAAATATAAGCTCTTACCTGAAAATCATCCTAAAATGTGTAAAAAAAAAAATAGAAACGGGCTGGAGCAGTCCAGCGCATTGAATTCAATGGAGCCGGCAATACAGCCGGCTCCATTGAAAGCAATGCGCTGCAGGCGATCTCACGATGAATTTTCGGGAAGGGCTTAAATATATAAGCCCTTCCCTGCAATTCATCCAGAATTGTGTAAAAATAAAAAATATATATATACTCACCTGGTCCCGGCAGACGGAGCTCAGCAGCGGTCGGCTTCAGTTTTCCTGAACTGCTCTCTATAGTATTCAGCAGCCGGGGATTTAAAATCCCCGCCTGCTGAATGAACTGCCTCTGTTTGGTCACAGCCTGACAAATCAGAGGCAGCTCTCACTCACACCCATTCATGAATTCATGAATGGGTGAATGAGTGCTGCCTCTGATTGGCTCAGCGCTGTCATTCATGAATTCATTGCCGGCTCCATTGAATTCAATGCGCTGGACAGCTCCGGCCCGTTTCTATTTTTTTTTTTACACATTTTAGGATGATTTTCAGGTAAGGGCTTATATTTTTAAGCCCTTCCCGAAAATTCATCCCGCGCTCGCCGGCAGCCCATTGCTTTCAATGGAGCCGTCTGTATTGCCGGCTCCATTGAATTCAATGGGCTAACATCATTTTTCTCTGCCACAGCTGTTACAGCTGTGGCAGAGGAGAACGATCTTTATGCTGACAGTGCAGGGGGGGGTCTCACTCGTGCCACTATTGTGGCTTAATAGTGAGACCTCGGAGCCCGAAATGCAGCCCTGCATGTTGCTCCTCGCCTGCCCTACCCATTTCTGTGTTTTTTACATGACTTTCACAAATGAAAACCTTAGCAGAGCACCAGTCATATACAAAAATGCTCGAGTCTCCCATTGACTTCAATGGGGTTCGTTACTCGAAACGAACTCTCGAGCATCACTGAAAGTTCGACTCGAGTAACGAGCACTCGAGCATTTTGGTGCTCGCTCATCTCTAATGATGACTAATGATGTGATCAGCGAGTACTCACAGCAGTGCCATGGCCCCTTTACCTGTGACCCCCCTGTAGCTTGTGACCCACTGCTCTCCATAGGAGAGCACTCTGACCAATCAGGGGCAGCTCTCAGCTATTGAATGACAGCTGAGAGCTGCCCTTGATTGGTCTCTGCGCTCAGCCAATCAGAGGCAGCACTCACCTATTCATGAATTCACCCATTCATAAAGGTCAGGTCATTCAATAGCTGAGATGAATTGATGAATGGGTGAGTGCTGCTTCTGATTGGCTGAGTGCAGGGACCAATCAGAGGCAGCTCTCAGCTGTCATTCAATAGCTGCCTCTGATTGGTCACAGTGCTCAGCCAATCAGAGGCAGCCCATTTAAATCCCCGCCTGCTGGATACACCTCAGAGCAGTGCAGGAGAAGAGCCAGAGTCCTCTGTTATTCTTTTTGGAAATTTGAGAATAAATTGAAAACTGTGTTGTAAATTTTCTTTATCAATAGTGTGTGTCCTTATTCAGTCTGAGGGCGAGTTCACACAGGTGTATTTGCACATTTATTTGTGTGTGCAATATTTGCATGCGCAATAGTCAGAGAAAAGATCTCATTGATGTCAATGGGTTTGCTCACATTTCCTGTTTTTGCACAGACATTTTGAGTGCACTAAAAAAATGCAACTTGGCTTTACTTTTGTGCAAATTTGATACCAAAGGTCCGGACAGAAGTCTATGAGGTATGCATATACTCACGCAATGCAGAATGGGATGAGCAAAACGCTGCACAGTTCCACAAGGAAATTAACACATCTGGAACTCATTAGACTAACTCAGTGGTTCCCAAACTTTTTCTGCAATGGAGCCCTATTAGAAGCAAAGATTTCTCGTGGAGCCCAAAAGTGGGACAGAGAGTGTGAAGGGATTAGGGGCGGGGTTTATCACAACATATAATTTTTACCTCTCTATTATAAAAAGAACAGGGCTGTTTAAAAAAGACAAAAAACAGGGAGGAATGCTAGAGCACTAAATGGACAATTGATATACATTATATTTAAAATCAGCATGGTGTGGAATTAAATCCTGCACCACATGTCACACGAGTTTTGTGCAGATTTGTTTCACAGCGTGTGGATGAGATTTTCTAAATCTCATCAACTTTGCTACTACAGCTACTGGAAATTCCACAGCAAATCCGCCCCGTGTAGTAATAGCAACCCCCCACATTGGTGGCTCTGGTTGTAATAGAGACCCCTATATTGATGGCCCCAGTAGTAATAGTGTTGCCCAAAGTGGTGTCAGTAGTAATTGCATCCCCACAGTGGCCTCCGTAGTAATAGCGACCCCCACAGTGGCCCCAGTAGTAATAGTGACCCACACACTGGCCTCAGTAGTAATAGCATTCCCACAGTGGCCTCAGTAGTAATAGCGATGTCCACAATGGCACCAGTAGTAATAGTGACCCCCACAGTGGCCCCAGTAGTAATAGTGACCCCCACAGTGGCCTCAGTAGTAATAGTGACCCCACAGTGGCCCCAGTAATAATAATAACCCCACATAAGCCCCAGTACTAATATTACCCCCACAGTAGCCCCAGTAATAGTATTAACCGCACAGTGATAATATTAACCCCCTCAGTAATATTAACCCATACAGTGACCAATGTAATATTACCCCCTCTGTAATATTAACCCCACAATAATAATATTAACCCTCTCAGTAATATTATTAGCCCCACAGTAATAATACTAACCCCCTCAGCAATATTAACCGCACAGTAATAATATTAAGCCCCTCAGTTTACAGTAATATAAATCTTTTTCCACTTAATTTTACTTTTATAAAGTCCCCTAAGGAGATTTGAACTTGTGATCATTTCTTTGCTTATATCATATGCTGCAGGCAATTTCTTAAGATGTGTTGCAGCAAAAATACATGGCAGCTCTGGATGTTCTCAGAAAGCCCCCAGCTGCCATGAAACCCAGACAGCACCACGTGAGTTTATCATGGGAGGCCTGTTTCAGACCTCCAATTGTTGGTTGGGCTATTTAAATGCCGAATTGCAGCATTTAAATGGTTGATAGTTGCAATCAGCATTCACAATGATTGTGGCTACGGTGGCTGGCTAAGTGTCATGTGTTAAACAGTCGGGTGTGTATGGAGTGGATTTAACTTCCGAGTCATATTAACCCCACACATGAGTGCACTAAAAAATGCAACTTGCTTTACTTTTGTGCAAATTTGACACCAAAGGACTCGACAGAAGTCTATGAGGTATGCATATACTCGCGCAATGCACAATGGGATGCCTGAATGTGTCCACATAAATTTGTCTAAGAAGAAAAAATAAAATGGTCGAGATAGGGAGGAGTATACCGCTTTTGAAAGGAATTAATTATTGCTTAATGCGCATACTATGTTCCAACTTCAAGGCATTTGAGGGTCGTCTAGCCTAGTTTTTTGTTGATTGGAACAGGATTAGGGGGTGGGATCAGCAAAAGTTCAACTTTCGAAAAACTACCTATAGCTAAGGGCCACCCTAATATATATATAAAAGCCCTCGCTGATTAACTTACTTACTGACTGACTTGGCAATCAGCAATCTCTGGCAGTCCTATTCACTTCAGTGGGACCACCAGAGATTGCTGAGTGCTTGATCTCAGCTATCTTTAGGGGTCCCATTGAACTGAATGGTGTGGTTGCATGCATGGGCAGCCACTATTGTCAAAATTTAGGGACCAGCTTGCAACAATTTCCCTGGATTACTTGGAATCCCAGTGGTCAGACCCCCACAGATTCACTAGTTATGCCCTATCCCATGGATGTGGGTTAACTTGCCGAGATGGGAATACCCTTTTAAGCACTAGACAAATTTTCTACAGTTTTTTTTTTTTTTTTAGTTTCTGTATTTTAGATTATATGACACTTGTTTATTATTATTTTTTGCATTGATGCAACTGAACGAGTCCTATTATTACAGACCAAGTTGTACTTTCTATTGGTACCATTTCAGGGATTGTATAAATTAGTGTTTAATTGATGCTTTTTTAAACTTTGTTTTTAACTAAACTCTATTTTTACATTTATTTTGAATTTAATGGGTTTTACAGCTTCTCACTTAAATTTTCCTATTTAACAAGTTTGCGCTGTCTTTATGGTGACATTCACCTGGCTATTAAGCTGCATGGGTGGACAGTTACCACTACAATAGCGCTTCCCTCTTGTAAAATGGTGCAATCATACAGAATCTTCTTATCATAGGTTTATGGTTGTTAAGTTTTCTTTGACAGAATACAGACCTTATAAATGACTCCTACATTCTGTTAATGGCATGTGTGGGTAATTTGATTTGCCCATACTTGTCTTACCATATGAGCACTATCACTTCCACCTGTAAAGGGAGCAATTGGAGTCATGCACATATATGTTGGAACGTTTGTCAATGGGACTAGCTAACATGTTTCAAATTATTTATAGCCAGACATATTTAGACTGCCTCCTATCGGGCAGCATCTCTTCCTAATGGGTTCTGGTTTGTAGAATGTACTGCATATCAAATCAACATTATTTACAAACTTTGGCTGATTAGCAACTTTATAAAGTACAGCGCAATTAATTCACATGAACAATCTAGAGTCATCTCAATGACAAATGAGAGAAGGTATTGTTATTTTTAGTCTTTTTATTCAGTAGGTTCAATTCCCAGATCAGGCAAAATGAATTCAGCCTAAAACAGAAATCACTGTTTGCCCTGAGGTCACGACCATTCTCTGAGATACATGCATGCATACTTACTATCCATAATTCAGCCTATTAGAATATTATTAATGTCACTTTGGTTCTCATTTTATCCTAGAATGGCTGGTTTTCTGTTTCATGAAATGTGACAATGCTGAAGTCAATTGAGGAAAGTCGTAGCAGAGTGACAACGACAGATACAAGCTGACATGCAGCATGTGTAAGGAATTGTAATGAAAAGTGCCCTGCAATGAAATACTTTTCTTTTCCCTTGGTAATTCGTGTCCTGATGTCGCTGCTGTAACTAGCTAATGTTAAACGGGTTTTATTCTTACGAGAGAAAAACATTTCATTGCACATATTTTAAATGCTATAATCTTCATAAGTATAACTCCAATTGGCACATCCATTATATTCTAAACATTAGTGTCATGGCCACCAGTAGTAGCCAGCAGTGCTGCTTCTCACATCCCGGCCTGCCATTCACAGTAGTCATACTGTGCAGAAGACATTGCAGTGTCCTGCCACTTGTCTGTGCCACCCACAGGGGGCATGCATAATCTGCCTCTTAACGGGCCAGAAAGTGTACCTAACTTTCTTTTCTCTGGTCAATCTTGGTATCTCTGGAGTTATTTAAGGCACCCTCACCCATTGAACGGTGCCTGAGAAGTAGGAACCATAAGACCTGATCCCACTTGGAGGAGTGAAAAGCAGAGGACCTCTATATGCTACCCTCAAGAGTAGCTCAAATTCAAATTAGTCAGTGGTAAAGTGAGTCCATAATCGCTTATTCACAGCTGGCTTAAGAGTGGGTTAGGATAGGTTATGCTCTTGTGGGACTGGACGGACAGGCAGAGAGTCAGGGAAAACAAAGAAATCATGGTCAAGGTGCTAGCCAAGGTCCAGATATGAGAAGTCAGGAAAGCTGTGTGATCAGACACAGGTCTAAAGCAGAAGTCAGTCATAAAACTATAGCACCTTTCCAGAACCTTCTAGATCCTATTGCTCTTCAATTCTCCAGGGGGGGGGGGGGGAGTGCCTTATATAACCTCAGACACCAGAATGGGCTGAAAAGAGTCACGATGTGTGTGCAGGTAGCGTGTCGTTACGACACAGCACTGGAAGGGATTGTCTGGTGAGCATGAAACAGCACTTGCCGGACTTCTCGTTTCCTGACCTTAGTTTATGGGGCACAAAAGTCACGACCAGTTCCCTTTAAGTGAAAAGTATAGCTTTTAAGTACGAAAACATAAATTAGTAGTACATTGCTCAGATTATTCAGTTTTATCCCTATAAACTTTCAGCAATAAATAGAGGACTTTGATTTGCTAATACCGTGTTTCCCCGAAAATAAGGCACCCCTGAAAATAAGACACATTAAGAAATTTGCAGAAATCGCTAATATAAGGCACACCCCGATAATAAGGCATACTAAAGTGTGCAGGCAAGTCAAGAGGCCTGTCCCCTGCTGCCATCCCTGTTGTCTCCTACCTCCTCCTGTGCTGTACGAGTGTGCTGTTGTAAGCTCCCCTTGCTGGCTGGAAAACCCCATACTGTCGTTCTGTTGCTGCTGCACATGTCTGCTGTGATGAGCTCCCCCTGGTGGCTGGAAGCTGCAATACCATCCCTGCTTACAAGTGGTACAGGAACTTCTGTCTGCAGGTACGTAACTTTTTTTTATGGCTCTGTGTGTGAGTCAGGCAACCATATGTGTGATTCTTAAGGCTGGGTTCTCACAGAGTGTATTTCCAGCCTTAGGGGGTGAGCATTACAGTCTCCAGACAGTGTGTGGGAGCCAGGTACTTTACAGCTCTTATTTTTTGTGTGTCATTTTGATTCAATAGGGGGTGTCTGCTTTTTTGCTGAAGAGTCTAAAGTACAAGAAATAAAAAATGTTGCTACCATATATTTTTACCCCTAGACATGAATCGTGGAAGATTCTTGGGGCAAAAACCTTCCTGCTTTGGCCCGAAGATTTTACAAGAAATGGAGTGTCAAGAAATTCAGCAGGAGATTCCGGGTTCAGATGTTTATGATGATGTGCCAGAAAATGATGACATGACTGTCATTGAGTAATTTTTACTTTATTTTCACAGTTTGTCTAGCTATATTGGTTTGTGGTGACAACTACGGTACTGTGCAGTATATACGGTAATAAATGTTCATTTTTTTTTGTTAAACAATAAATGTGAATTCTTCTTCATTGAAAAATAAGACCCCCCCTGAAAATAAGACGTAGCGCATATTTGGGAGCAAAAATTAATATAAGATGCGTCTTATTTTTGGGGAAACAGGGTAGTATATGTACATTGTCATGTTTCATACTTTGAAATCAATCTCATTGAAAGGGTACATGATTTTTTCTTGAAGAGTTACATAATCCAAGTGCTGGAAAGAAAACATTATACCTTGAATATATCCTGAACATGCAGAAATTACCACTTTATCTTGAGGACTCCAGTTGTTCATACATACACCAATAGTAGCTGCCTATACAGTACCTTTGCCAACCCTGATGTCTGCAAGAGTCAGAAAGATTACCTTTATTTGCATACAAGTAAGCACTGTGCACTGTAAATGGCTATGTACTAAAGACTACGAAATAAAAGAAAAATATAATACTACAGTATTTGCCACTTTATATAACCTAAGGGCGTAGCACTATATTTGAAACTTATTTGAATGCTATGATTTTGTAAATTTACATTACAAGGTGCACATTTTATACCAAAGGACCCCTTTGTATATCACAACTTAAAGTGACACACATCATAGTATCAAGCTTACTTACGAACTTTTCCGAAATAGCGACTGTAACATCACATAAAAAATAATAATTGCTCATGGTCATGCTCCAATACCTTATCAACACTTGGTAACAATTATTGCTGCCTTTACAACTACCACATGATACATTACTCCGCATCCACAGGCTCCTGATTGCAATTAGAGATGAGCGAACGTACTCGGTAAGGCCGATTTCGCAATCGAGCACCGCGATTTTCGAGTACTTCACTACTCGGGTGAAAAGTACTCGGGGCGCTGTGGGTGAGCGGGGGGGCTGCAGAGGGGAGTGGGGGGGAGAGGGAGAGAGAGAGAGAGCTCCCACCTGTTCCACGCTGCTACCCCCCTGCTCCACCACGCCACGCCCCGCCCCACAGCGCCCCGAGTACTTTTCACCCGAGTAGTGAAGTACTCGAAAATCGCGGTGCTCGATTGCGAAATCAGCCTTACCGAGTACGTTCGCTCATCTCTAATTGCAATACATAACTAGTTGTTAGAGAAGGAATGTGTTTATTATTGCCTATCTAGGTAAATTTTTAATTAAAGGGGTTGTCCCGGATTATAAAAAAATTATTTTGGTTTTCCAGACTGAAGTTAATGACATTTATATCACATTACAAGATTGAGTCCAAATTCCCAGTCATTGTTACAAGGCTTTTTATAAAACGTCTGACACTGACTTGCAGGAATGCCGACTTCCAAAAGGTGGTGCTGAAGAGGTATTGTTCCATCTTCCCATTTCCATATTTTCCAGAAGAAAACAGATAGCCTTATAGGTCTCCTCACCTTTCTATGTATTCTCCTTCAGGAGAAACAATACCCTTTGCAACCCAGATATAACACTGTTTCCTAAAAAAAAGCACACCATTCTTTCTAATCATCAATAACCTCTCTGAGGCCTCATTCACACGAGCTCTGCTTTAGCGCATTAGAGGTGCGTGAAAAGAGCACTTCTATAAGATTCAATGGTTTTCTATAGAAGCATTCACATGTAGGAATTGTAGATGCGCTAAATACTCGCACCAAATAAACATAGGACAGCAATTGCAAAGCTCGCATCTAAGATCTGTAGTGCAAGAAAAGATACGACCTGACCTATCTTTGTTGCATGCTTTCCATAGACTCCTATGAGAGCTGAAAAACACGCACCACGCACCTCTAAATTAGCTAATTAAAGTAGCTGGAATTCACCTGTTCATGCAATCTTAAGTGCAGTATAGCCACGATATTTTCACGCGCCTATACTGCGCTAAAGCAGCGTTCGTGGGAACGAGGCCCAAGAAGAATTCACATGAAGCAGATTTGCTACAGAAATTTATATGGCTCACAATTAGTTTCATTCATCTGAATGGGATTGTTTCTTCACCAGCCAAATCCTTTACTTGAAGCCTCATTCAGATGAATAGGACAGCTGTAGATTTTTTTCCAATAAAACTGTTGCATGTAAATTCACCCATGTGGATTCAAATAAAGCTTGGTGACAAGCCATGTGAGATATAGTTAGCATCCTACTTTTGCAGAAATAAATCACAATATGAAAGTTGTAAATGCATTCTTAAACCCATTAAGAGAACGATTAAAACTACATTTATTAGCATTTTTTGTTGTTTTGGGAAAATACTTGTAAGTTTATGGATAAGGACAAACATACTTACTAAGGATGAACGAGTATACTCGCTAAGGCACTACTCGTCCGAGTAATGTGCCTTAGACGAGTATCTCCCTGCTCGTCCTTAAAGATTCGGGGACCGCTGCGGCTGAAAGGTGAGTCGCGGCGGGGAGCAGGGGAGAGCGGGCGGGAGAGATCTCCCCTCCGTTCCTCCCCGCTCTCCCCCGCAGCTCCCCGCTCTGCGGCGGCCCCCGAATCTTTAAGGACGAGCAGGGAGATACTCGTCTAAGGCACATTACTCGGACGAGTAGTGCCTTAGCGAATATACTCGCTCATCCTTAATACTTACTTTTGTTTGCACATCCAGTAGATTGCATTAGTGAAGTGCATCAGTAATTTGTTTATAATAAATCCTATAGAAATGATTAAATATATGTAATAAAATGCATTGACTGTAGGATGGACCCCCTTAAATAGTAAAAAAGCTGAAATCATTAAATAATGAATATGTCACACTTCTGCCAAATAACTTTGAAGCGGAACCGCTTTAACTTAAAGAGATTTAAGGACCTGTGAAACTTCAATTACAGATTTACTGAAATAATATTTTTACTCTATTTGAAAAAGAGAAGGTCCCTAAAGAGGATTAAACAGATCATGGGTTTTATTTTCATTAGAAATAATACTGGAATCGTAATAATTTCAGATTTTTGTAATTAAAAGATATTACCAGGAAACTGCTTCATGGTCACCGGTGATTAGTAGACAATTATTAAAGTTACACATTGTGTCCTCTTAAGAGGTCAACCCAAATCGATTTGACTTAATGATCCATGTGTTGTGCACTGATAACAATAATCTTTCCACTGCTCGGTATTTCTATATCAACAAGTCCTAGGCTTTAGTTAGGCAGTGATTTAACGGTAACAGAATTACGATACCGTTATCTATCGAACACTTAATTTATTTTTGTAAAATAGCATAAATGTTTAAAAGCAAAATATACTTGGCTGCAAATTATGTTTGGCTGTTTGCTTTGTGTATAATCATTTGAATTAAACTCATCTGCCCAAATTCTTATATTCCGTCATGACACGTACGCACTTGCAGTATATGTACTTTGAGATTTCATGGTATTAATTACTGAAGCTATTCAATACCATTTTACCTAGATTGCCAAACAAACTCAAAACCAACTTAAGCTAGACCAGTGATCAATTCATTCTTCTTTCCCGAAAAGTTGATTTTACCAGTGCTGACTATTAAAATGCATCATGCGGCAATACAGCCGACTCCATTGAAAGCAATGGGCTGCCGGCGTGCGCGGGATGAATTGTCAGGAAGGGCTTAAATATATAAGCCCTTCCCTGCAATTCATCCAGAAAAGTGTTAAAATAAAAAATATATACATACTCACCTGCTCCCGGCAGCCGGAGTTCCGTGCGGCCGGCACACCCCCTTCACACCCACTGCAGGAATTGAATGCAATGCGCTGGACAGCTCCGGCCCGTTTCTAATGAAACGCGGCTAGGAGCAGATTTTCAGGCGATTTCCGGGCACCGGCCACGCGATTTGCGGATGCGCATCCGTCATGCGATCCGCAAATCGCGCGAAAAAACGCCCGTCTGACTAAGGCCTGAAACTGATACCACAGGTTAAAAAAATGAATAACAATAAACTTAATCGACTGGTAAATAACTGATACAATAAAAGTACAAAAAATATATGATACAGGAAAAAAATCAAAGAAGAGGGAGATAAACACGAACAGAATTTCCAGCGCGTTATTTTAGGCACATTATCTGCCCCAGACCGCAGCCAATATACTCCTATGAGGATCCGCAGTTGTCCCCAGCGGACGGATTTGTATCGCGTTTTTTCACTCGCGTGAAAAAATCTGCGACCTGTTCTAATTTGGGTCGGATTCTGCGCGTGAAGCCTCCAATACAAGTGAAGGGGTGCGTTTTTTCACGCAGTACATCCGCAGTGCAGCTGCAGATGGAGTCACTGGTTGCTATGACTACAGGAAGTAGGCATGGTAGGAGGCGTCCCAACACACAGCACAGAGCTTCACAGGCAAATTTGTAGAGGGAGATAGGTAGTATTTCTTGCCAATGCAGGATGTAAGAATGCAAAATCTGTAGTAATGAATTCCTCTTGTGAATTTTTTTGCAGTGACTGAAATAAAGTCACGCTGGAGAAGCGCCTGAAAAAAGTTACATGGCTCAACCATGCCCACAAAGACATCTGCTCACCGGGTGAAAGCATGTTGCCAGAATAATTTAACGGTGCTCGCACAAGCAAGAGGGACAAAACGGAGTCTGGGTGTTGGTCTTTAAGCTGTTTTCCAAGGAATGGGCAGTTCTCTAGGGGTTGGGTTTACAATAAGGGGTGTCTGCTGGTTTTTCTGCGCGTTTTTTTCCGCAACACATCCGCGTATATCCGCGCGTGATTTTTCACGCATCCGCACCACATTTAGGTACCATACGCGCGTGAAAATCCGCTAGCGGAATCCGGAACGCTCGTGTGCAGGCGGCCAAATAAAAAGATAGCAAATATGAGGAATGTAAATCAAAAGATTGAAAACTAAATACACTATTACAATAAAAATAAACAAAGAAAACCATAAACATAACATAATATAACTCTTAGGGCTCATGTCCACGGGCAAAATATGATTTAAGATCCGCAGCGGATCTCCCGCATGCGGATCCGCATCCCATAGGGATGCATTGACCACCCGCGGGTAGATAAATACCCGCGGATCGTCAATAAAAGGGATTTAAAAAAAAATGGAGCATGGAAAAATCTGGACCATGCTCCATTTTCGTGCGGGTCTCCCGCGGGGACGGCTCCCGCGGGCTTCTATTGAAGCCTATGGAAGCCGTCCGGATCCGCGGGAGACCTAAAATAGGAATTTAAAGTATTTACCATCCGTAGCGGACCGGGAAGGTCTCCTCTTCCTCACGGCCGCATCTTCCTTGCTTCGGCTCGGCGGATGTGCCCGGCGCATGCGCGCGGCACGTCGACGACGTGCCGGCGACGTGCCGCCGGCGTCAGGAATTCATCCGCCGGCCGAAAATGAAGATCCGTCCGTGAGGAACAGCTGACCTTCTCCGCCCGCGCCGGATAGGTAAATGCTTTTAAATTGCTATTTTCGGCGCTCATGTCCGCGGGGCAGGAGGGACCCGCTGCAGATTCTCCATTGAGAATCTGCAGCGGATCTGATTTTCCCCGTGGACATGAGGCCTTAGTCTATAATCAGGGGAAAGAGGGGATCAAAAAATCATCTTGTGGGGCCTTCACAGAAATACAAATTAAAAGGAAAGGGAAGCATGGGCATTCCATTATCACTATCAGTCATAAATCTGTCTCTGCGTTCCATTTTTGGAGTACAGAAATGGAATTAAAACGGAAATAAACATTGGGTTTAAAAAACCAAACAAACAAAAAGCATGCAGAAAACTTTCAGTTTGCTATCATTCTATTGGATTTTTTAATGGAACAAATAGGCTTGTGATCTGAGCTATTTGTTCTGTTAATAACACTTAATGAAGACCTAACAGAATGAAAGTAAGCTTAAAGCTTTCCGTTTTTCTTTAAAACCCTTTTGAAAACCATTAGAAAAAAAGGGAAATGTTAATTTCCCTTTTAATTCAATTTCTCTACTCCCAAAATGAAGCAGAGAGACGGTAGTATGATTGAAGTCTAAACACAGGTGTGAACCGACCCTAATAAATTTGCCATCATGAATTTCATGTATAATAATAATTCGGAACCATATAACATTAGATGGCTTCCAAAGAGTTGATCACATTTCATGTATCAGAGCCATGAGGGTAACTCCACAGGTTTTCGAAAATACATCACTAACAGTAGAAATTCAGTATCAGTTTTGCAAAAGCAATTGAGACATGCTAGCATAAACCAGCTATCTTGCTAGAATGTGAAATCTGTATGAATCACCAATCTGGAGGATTTAATATAGCTGTCAGTATGTGTTAAGTCAGGAGTAAGATGCTGCTGCAACTCACCACCTCAAGTTGTGTTGTGACTCTCCTCAAACTCAATTAGATCTGGTGTATGCACTTTGTGTCCCAGCAGGGCACACAGAGATCTGCCCCTGGTTATAAAGAAGTACTCCCATTCAATTTAAAAAATGATCTTCTGCAGCTGCAGTGTGTTATTATACAGGTGCAAATGCTGTAAAAGGACTGCCAGGCAGGGAAATCCTCAGGCAAGTGTTTCTCTAGACCTATCATGGGGAAAACTGCAGGGCTGGCTAGTATTTTCTTCCTCTTGACCACCAGGAAACATTTTAAGAAGGCCCAGTCACAGGCCTGTCTAGGCACCATACAACTCTTTAGTACATATCTACGGACAGACTACGTATTTGGTTGCAGAAACATGATATATTAACAGGTAACTTCAAGAACAACAAACATCGGTAGTCTTCCTCCGTAAATATATTCACCTAGTGTTGAGTATCATGAGTGGATCGTTCAGGGTCATACCTGAAATAAGCAGCTCCTTTCTCACTGCTTATCACTTGGTTCAGCAACGCTTGGTCACTATTAGAGATGAGCGAACGTACTAGTCCGAGCTTGATATTCGTGCGAATATTAGGGTGTTCGGGATGCTCGTTACTCGTAACGAGTACCACGCGGTGTTCCGGTTACTTTCAGTTTCCTCTCTGAGACGTTAGCGCGCTTTTCTGGCCAATTGAAAGACAGGGAAGGCATTACAACTTCCCCCTGTGACGTTCAAGCCCTATACCACCCCCCTGCTGTGAGTGGCTGGGGAGATCTGATGTCACCCGAGTATAAAAATCGGCCCCTCCCGCGGCTCGCCTCAGATGCGTTGTGAGTTAGCTGAGGGACAGTGGTATCGTGCTGGAGCTGCTGTAGGGAGAGCGTTAGGAGTTAGTGTAGGCTTCAAGAACCCCAACGGTCCTTCTCAGGGCCACATCTAATAGTGTGCAGTACTGTGTTAGCACTGTATTTTTTTATTTTTTTTTCAAAATTGGATCTGCAGAGCATTGCGCCCTGCAATAGGGACAGAAGTGGTGGTTAGGCAGGGAGAGTGTTAGCAGTGAGTGTAGGCTTCAAGAACCCCAACGGTCCTTTCTAGGGCCACATCTATCCGTGTGCAGTACTGTCCAGGCTGCTGTTAGCAGTGTTGCATATTTTTTTTTCTTCTCAAAACCGGCTGTGCAGACCATTGCACCCGGCATTAATACTACAGGGATAGAATTGTGTAGGCAGGGCCAGAAGACATACATTATTCATTGAATAGACGCAGTGTGGCTTTTCCTTTGAAAAACAAGGGAAAAAATTCTATTTCGCCTGCCTCTGACAGTCCTCAGGGCTCTGGGTACGTGTGTGCTGCGTGCAGAACGTTAAAAAAAATCAGACGCAGCCAGCTACGTTTTACTGCAGGCTTGCGCCAATTTTTTTCCTGCATGGGAAATCCCTGATCTGCTGTAGCGAATAACTTTGCATCACTGCAGTTCTCTGACACATTTGCAGGGCCACAACACAGTTATTAAACTTAGTAGTATTCATTGAATACACGCAGTGTGGCTTGTCCTTTGAAAAACAAGGGAAAAAATTCTATTTTGGCTGCAGGCTTGCGCCAATTTCTTTCCTGCATGGGAAATCCCTGATCTGCTGTAGCGAATAACTTTGCATCACTGCCGTTCTCTGACACATTTGCAGGGCCACAACACAGTTATTAAACTTAGTAGTATTCATTGAATACACGCAGTGTGGCTTGTCCTTTGAAAAACAAGGGAAAAAATTCTATTTTGGCTGCAGGCTTGCGCCAATTTCTTTCCTGCATGGGAAATCCCTGATCTGCTGTAGCGAATAACATTGCATCACTGCAGTTCTCTGACACATTTGCAGGACCACAACACAGTTATTAAACTTAGTAGTATTCATTGAATACACGCAGTGTGGCTTGTCCTTTGAAAAACAAGGGAAAAAATTCTATTTTGGCTGCAGGCTTGCGCCAATTTTTTTCCTGCCTGGGAAATCAAATCACTGGTAATACACTATGCTGAGGGGTAGGGGTAGGCCTATAGGACGTGGACGCGGGCGAGGACGCAGAGGCCCAAGTCAGGGTGTGGGCACAGGCCGAGCCAGTGCGGTGGCCAGGGGTAGAGGCAGGGCCAGACCGAATAATCCACCAACTGTTTCCCAAAGCGCCCCCTCGCGCTATGCCACCCTGCACAGGTCAAGGTGCTCTACGGTGTGGCAGTTTTTCACAGAGACGCCTGACGACCGACGAACAGTGGTGTGCAACCTTTGTCACGCCAAGATCAGCTGGGGAGGCACCACCAACAGCATGCGCAGGCATATGATGGCCAAGCACCCCACAAGGTGGGACAATGCCCGTTCACCGCCTCCGGTTTGCACCACTGCCTCTCCCCCTGTGCCCCAACCTGCCACTGAGATCCAACCCCCCTGTGAGGACACAGGCACTACCGTCTCCTGGCCTGCACCCACACCCTCACCTCCGCTGTCCTCGGCCCCATCCAGCAATGTCTCTCAGCGTAGCGCAAGCGCAAGTACGACGCCACGCACGCTCAAGCGTTAAACGTGCACATTGCAAAATTGATCAGCCTAGAGATGCTGCCGTATAGGCTTGTGGAAACGGAGGCTTTCAAAAGCATGATGGCGGCGGCGGCCCCGCGCTACTCGGTTCCCAGTCGCCACTACTTTTCCCGATGTGCCGTCCCAGGCCTGCACGACCACGTCTCCTGCAAAATTGTACGCGCCCTCACCAACGCGGTTACTGCCAAGGTCCACTTAACAACGGACACGTGGACAAGCACAGGCGGGCAGGGCCACTATATCTCCCTGACGGCACATTGGGTAAATTTAGTGGAGGCTGGGACAGAGTCAGAGCCAGGGACCGCTCACGTCCTACCCACCCCCAGAATTGCGGGCCCCAGGTCGGTGGTGGTATCTGTGGCAGTGTATGCTTCCTCCACTAAACCACCCTCCTCCTCCTCCTCCTACGCAACCTCTGTCTCGCAATCAAGATGTGTCAGCAGCAGCACGTCGCCAGCAGTCGGTGTTACGCGGCGTGGCAGCACAGCGGTGGGCAAGCGTCAGCAGGCCGTGCTGAAACTACTCAGCTTAGGAGAGAAGAGGCACACGGCCCACGAACTGCTGCAGGGTCTGACAGAGCAGACCGACCGCTGGCTTGCGCCGCTGAGCCTCCAAGCGGGCATGGTCGTGTGTGACAACGGCCGTAAGCTGGTGGCGGCTCTGCAGCTCAGCAGCCTCACGCACGTGCCATGCCTGGCCCATGTGTTTAATTTGGTGGTTCAGCGCTTTCTGAAAAGCTACCCCCACTTGTCATACCTGCTCGGAAAGGTGCGCCGGATCTGCGCACATTTCCGCAAATCCCACATGCACGCTGCCACCCTGCGCACCCTGCAACATCGGTTTAATCTGCCAGTGCACCGACTGCTGTGCGACGTGCCCACACAGTGGAACTCTACGCTCCACATGTTGGCCAGACTCTATGAGCAGCGTAGAGCTATAGTGAAATACCAACTCCAACTTGCGCGGCGCAGTGGGAGTCAGCCTCCTCAATTATTTACAGAAGGGTGGGCCTGGTTGGCAGCCATCTGCCAGGTCCTTGGAAAATTTGAGGAGTCTACCCAGGTGGTGAGCGGCGATGCTGCAATCATTAGCGTCACCATTCCTCTGCTATGCATCTTGAGAAGTTCCCTGCAAAGCATAAAGGCAGCCGCTTTGCGCTCGGAAACAGAGCCAGGGGAAGACAGTATGTCGCTGGATAGTCAGAGCACCCTCCTGTCTATATCTCAGAGCGTTCAGGAGGAGGAGGAGGAGCATGAGGAGGATGAGGAGGAGGGGGAAGAGACAGCTTGGCCCACTGCTGACGGTACCCATGCTGCTTGCCTGTCATCCTTTCAGCGTGTATGGCCTGAGGAGGAGGAAGAGGAGGAGGAGGAGGATCCTGAAAGTGATCTTCCTAGTGAAGACAGCCATGTGTTGCGTACAGGTACCCTGGCACACATGGCTGACTTCATGTTAGGATGCCTTTCTCGTGACCCTCGCGTTACACGCATTCTGGCCACTACGGATTACTGGGTGTACACACTGCTCGATCCACAGTATAAGGAGAGCCTTTGCACTCTCATTCCCGAAGAGGAAAGGGGTTCGAGAATGATGCTATACCACAGGGCGCTGGTGGACAAACTGATGGTAAACTTCCCATCCGACAGCGCTAGTGGCAGAAGGCGCAGTTCCGAGGGCCAGGTAGCAGGGGAGGCGCAGAGATCAGGCAGCATGTACAGCGCAGGCAGGGGAACATTCTCCAAGGCCTTTGCCAGCTTTATGGCTCCACAGCAAGACTGTGTCACCGCTCCCCAGTCAAGGCTGAGTCGGCGGGAGCACTGTAAAAGGATGGTGAGGGAGTACGTAGCCGATTGCACGACCGTCCTCCGTGACGCCTCTGCCACCTACAACTACTGGGTGTCGAAGCTGGACACGTGGCCTGAACTCGCGCTGTATGTCCTGGAGGTGCTTGCTTGTCCTGTGGCTAGCGTCTTGTCAGAGAGTGTGTTTAGTGTGGCTGGGGGAATCATCACGGATAAGCGTACCCGCCTGTCAACCGACAGTGCCGACAGGCTTACACTCATCAAGATGAACAAAGCCTGGATTTCCCCAGACTTCTCTTCTCCACCAGCGGACAGCAGCGATACCTAAGCAATACGTAGGCTGCACCCGCGGATGGAAGCATCGTTCTCTCTCACCATCCAAAACGGGGACATTTCTGCTTCATCAATCTGTGTATAATATTCCTCCTCCTCCTCCTCCTGCTCCTCCTCCTGAAACCTCACGTAATCACGCCGAACGGGCAATTTTTCTTAGGGCCACAAGGCTCACTCATATAATTTTTCTAAACAATTTTTATACGTTTCAATGCTCTTAAAAGCGTTGAAACTTTAACTTGAACCAATTTTTCATTAAACTGGGCTGCCTCCAGGCCTAGTTACCACTTAAGCCACATTAACCAAAGCGATTAATGGGTTTCACCTGCCCTCTTGGTTGGCCATGGCCAATTTTTTGGATGTACATTAGTACTGTTGATACAGCAATTTTTGTGGGCCCTCGCCTACAGTGTAATCAAATGAATTTTTAGCCCACCTGCATTACAGCTGACGTTACATCCGCTGTGTTGGGCAATGCAATGGGATATATTTATGTACCGCCGGTGGCTTCCTGGCACCCACCCATGCTGTGGGTCCACAGAGAATTATAAATGCATCTGTTTCCACATCTAAAGAACCCCAGTCAGACTGGGGCATGCAGTGTGGGCCGAAGCCCACCTGCATTAAGCACGACATTACTACCTCAGCTGTGTTTGGCAATGCAATGGGATATTTTTATGTACCGCCGGTGGGTTCCAGGGAGCCACCCATGCTGTCGGTCCACAGGGACTTCACAATAGGGAGTTGTACCTGCCTGTGTCTATGAATTAAAAACCGCGGTCTGACTGGGGCATGCAGACACCTTGACAGAATGAATAGTGTGTGGCACATAGGTTCCCCATTGCTATGCCCACGTGTGCAGCTCCTGATGGCGGTGGCACAGGATTATATTTCTCATTGCTTCTGTACAGCATTGTGGGCTATCGCCCCGCCCCTTTTAAAGAGGGTCGCTGCCTAGCCGTGCCAACCCTCTGCAGTGTGTGCCTGCTTTTCCTGTGGCAGACGCACTTATAAATAGACATGAGTGTGGCGTGGCATGAGGGCAGCTGAAGGCTGGGCAGGGACAGTTTGGTGTGCGCTGTGGACACTGGGTCGTGGGGGGGGTGGTTGTTCAGCATGTAACCCAGGAGAAGTGGCAGCGGAGTGTCATGCAGGCAGTGATTGTGCTTTGTTGGAGGTAGTGTGGTGCTTAGCTAAGGTATGCATTGCTAATGAGGGCTTTTCAGAAGTAAAAGTTGTTGGGGGGGGCCCCCACTCTTGCTGGTATTGTGGCTTAATAGTGGGACCTGTGAACTTGAGATGCAGCCCAACATGTAGCCCCTCGCCTGCCCTATCCGTTGCTGTGTCGTTCCCATCACTTTCTTGAATTGTCCAGATTTTCACACATGAAAACCTTAGCGAGCATCGGCGAAATACAAAAATGCTCGGGTCGCCCATTGACTTCAATGGGGTTCGTTATTCAAAACGAACCCTCGAGCATCGCGAAAATTTCGTCCCGAGTAACGAGCACCCGAGCATTTTGGTGCTCGCTCATCTTCAGTCACTATCTTATACGATAGCCCTTGGAACTCTTCTCTCCTCTGTCTACACCTAAAACTACTGTGGCTAACTTCTGTTTCCCTGTGGAGCTTTATCAACTTGTGGCTGACCAGTTTCAAGAGGTACCACCTCTTAAAAATGACAGCAGCCAATATTTTAAAGAAACAAAAAAATGTTATCAATCATAAAGTCTATAATTGTCCTAGATGTGTTTGGTTTGCAACACAGGAGTTGAAGACCGTATTGAAGAGTATAGTGAACATATATAATGCAAGACATCCATTATGTTGCAAGGCCTATTAAAACCCCCTTACAGCTTCATAACAATATTAACAATATAACAGACTTAGATAATGCAGAGTGTCTTTAACCCCTTAAGGACATGGCCTTTTTTGGCGTTGAGGACCAAGCGATTTTTGGTATTTTTCCATCTCCATTTTTCAAAAGCCATAACTTTTTTATTTTTCCATCGACACAGCAGTATAAGGGCTTGTTTTTTGCGTGGTGAACTGTAGATTTTTTTGGTACTATTTTTGGGTACATAGACTACATTGTAAAACTTTTATTATTTTTTTTATGATCGTAAGAAGAGAAAACGCATCAATTCTGCCATAGATTTTTTGTTTTTTTTTGAAAGCGTTAATTATGCAGCATAAATGATACAACACATTTTTTTCTGCGGGCCGGTACGGTTACAACGATACCAAAATTTTTTATTTTTTTTTGTTTTTTTTCACTTTTCCACAATAAAAACCCTTTTTTTTGGAAATTCTTATTTTTTTCTGAACTCATTGCATTCAAAGTGCTATAACTTTTTTATTTTTCCATGTACGGAGCTCTGTGAGGGCTTGTTTTTTGCGAGACAAGCTGTATATTTTATTGGTACCATTTTGGGGTACATCTGTTTTTTTATCACTTTTATTGTGCTTTATGGGAGGCAAAATGCTACAAAATTAGCAATTTGCCTCAGTTTTTTAGCATTTTTTTTTACGCTTTTTGCCGTGCAGGATAAAAAGCGTGTCCAATGTATTGTACGCGTCATTATGGATGCGTTGATACCAAATATGTAGGGTTTTTAATTTTTTACATTTTTTTCTATGCTAATAAGAGAAAAAGCATAAAAAAATATTTTTTTGACATTTTTTTGGACATTTTTATTTTTTGAACTTTATTTTTTTCTTTTTTTTACAACACTTGTGTCCCTCTCAGGGACTTTTACTGTTACACTTCAGATCGCTGCGACAATGCCTGGCAGGGCTTCTTCCCTGCCATGCCTTATCGCTTACTATAGCGATCATAGGCTATGGCAGTACAGGCGTCCTGTTGCCATAGCAGCCAGCCAGGCTCTCGCGATAACATCGCGAGAGCCGGCCGGAGACACAGAGGGAGCGTGCTCCCTCTGTGAACCCTTTCCCTGCCGCGATCTACTTAGATCGCGGCAGGGAAGGGGTTAACAGCGGGGGTCGCATCTCCGATGCCCCCCCGCGCTGTTGCAGCGGGACGCCGGCTGTGACTGACAGCCGGCTCCCACTGCGGGATAGCGCGGGATCATATGTGATCCAGCGCTATCCCCAGGACGTAAGTTTACGTCCTGTTGCATGAAGTACCCTGCTGCCAGGACGTAAATTTACGTCCTGCAGTGGGAATGGGTTAAAGGGTGCCTTCACACTGGCAATGAAATTGCATGATTTCCCAGTGCTGCGAGCCTGCGAGAAATCTCAAAAATATGAAGCCAATTGCTTCTAATGGTTCCATGCACATGTACAATGTTTTAACGCTTGAGAGGCAGCATTGAAACAAAATCATGGCATGTCCATTCTTTTTGCAAACTCGCCCTATTGCTTCCAATGGGGCCGGCAGCAGCAGTGCCAGCCCCATTGAAATCAATGGGAGATGCTCGCAATCTGCCCGTGGTGAGGATTTTCGGGGCTTGAATGACAGCTGAGTGCTGCGTCCAATGAGGGGCAGTGCTTTCAAGAGGCGGGGATTTTTGAAATCCCCGTCTGGAAGAGAAGAAGAAGAAGAGTGCCAGGGACCTTCTAGAAGATGTGCCAGGGATGACAGTGCTTTTAAGGTGATGTATTAATTTTTTTTTTCTACGGTTCACGGATTATTTTCAGTGTGGGGGGCTTATATTTCAAAAGCCTCCTTCCCCCCCGAAAATTTTCATCATGGGGAGTCCTCTGCCACTGCTGTCACAGCAGTGACACAGGATCGCGAGCATCTTCATTTGATTTTAGTGGGGCTGGCGCTGCTGCTAGTGGCCCCATTGAAAACAATAGGGCAAGATTGCAAAAAGAGTCTTATTAAGAGCCGATGCAATGGCTGTGCTTGTTTCATCGAGCTCTGCAGTGATTGGCTGAGCCGCGGCACTCAAGGACCAATCACAGCCAGCGCTTCCTGGAATTGTGGATTTTGAACCTCCAAACCAGGAAGCGCTGACTGAAAACTACAAGCAAGTTTGCCTGAGCTGCCGAGGAGATGCATGGCAGAGCTGACAGGGCCTCTTAGATGATGTATTGCTTTTTTTTTTTTTGCAGTCAGGGCTTATTTTAAAGGGGTTGTCCCGCGCCGAAACGGGTTTTTTTTTTTTTCAACAGCCCCCCCGTTCGGCGCGAGACAACCCCGATGCAGGGGTTAAACAAGAACACCGGACAGCGCTTACCTGAATCCCCGCGCTCCGGTGACTTCTTACTTACCTGCTGAAGATGGCCGCCGGGATCTTCTCCCTCGGTGGACCGCAGGGCTTCTGTGCGGTCCATTGCCGATTCCAGCCTCCTGATTGGCTGGAATCGGCACGTGACGGGGCGGAGCTACAAGGAGTCGCTCTCCGGCACGAGCGGCCCCATTCAGAAAAGAAGAAGACCCGGACTGCGCAAGCGCGTCTAATCTGGCGATTAGACGCTGAAAATTAGACGGCTCCATGGAAACGAGGACGCTAGCAACGGAACAGGTAAGTGAATAATTTCTGATAACTTCTGTATGACTCATAATTAATGCACAATGTACATTACAAAGTGCATTAATATGGCCATACAGAAGTGTATAGACCCACTTTGTTTCGCGGGACAACCCCTTTAAGGCTTTTACAGTAGGATTTGCAACACAAAGCAAAGGTCCATAGGGAAACATGGGCTACAAAACATAGCAAATCGCAGCTGTATAGCACATGCCGCAATTTTGTATTCTTGCAATGTAGCAGCCTACAAAACACCACTAATGTGAAAGAACCAATTGGAAAGCATGGGCATCAAATACATGTGATTTGTAGCACAGTCGCAGTGCGTAAAAATTGTGCAATTTTGTCGTCTGTGTGAAATCGGCCTAAACCTTTGATTGCGTGTATTTTGAGTTCCACTGGTGTCATTGAAAATCAAGATTTTGTCATGGAAATGTTAAGGAAAAGTCATGGAAAAATGTTTTTAAAAACCTATATGAACCCTGATTATATCACTTGTATCCTGTGTTTTTCCCTTTACATGGTGAATATCTGATTCTCCATCTTCTCAGGACTGGTGGGAGGAGCTGCTCTTGTGCTATGTGTGCTTTAGCAATGTAAATGTGAATAAACAGCAGCAGATAACTCAGCATTAGCTCCAGCAGGTAGGTGTGCTTCAAGGCTCTCCCCCTCTTTTACCTACCTGCTCTCTGCACACAGTTCAGTGAGCATAATGACTCATCTCCCGAGTCTGCAGGGACTTTGAGTGTTCAGAGGAGCTGCTGCCTGTGAGTGAGAAAGAGATATTGGCATACCCCAAAGAAAGTAGATAGCAACATCAGGAGGAGAAGGGTGAAACAGCAGAAGTTGCCATGAGAGGACAGTGAGCTATGGATTGAAGAACCGGAGTCTGCCTTCTGCCTAAAGTCAAGAGAAAGAGAGCAGTTGAGCTATGTCCACAACTTGGTGGGGACCATTGTACTTGGGCAAGTATCATCAAGAGCAGTGGTAAAGTCATGCTACTGGCCCCAGACACACCTGGGCCAGAAGTAGCAACTACTCCCATGCAATGAAATGTAAGTGAGACCACTCTCATACGGGACACTAGGTGTGCACACCATTAGGGATGCAAATGGTTAACTGAGAGGCCTGTTGTATGGGAGGGTACTATGCCCAAAGGATTTGGACTGTTTCATAAACTTCCACTGTTCGCAGTTAGATATTGATACAGTGGTGCAAGCCTTAGGTAACAGAGACACTTAAGTGTGCTGTACACTGTGTTTCAATAGACTGTGTTGATAGCCTCTGGAGAGGAACTCTATACTATATTATGTGATCTGTGTGTCGCAAAGCGTTATTATTTTGTAGTTACTGCTGTTATTTCTCATGGCTCAGAAAATGTTCCATTTCTTAGTTGGCCATAGCTAGCCGCAATTTATTCAGAAGGTTCACTTGCTTAGTAGATGTTATTCCATACTTTTGCAATTTGCCCTAGCATGCTGGATATCAGCTTCTGGGCTTAATTTTGACTGATAGCAACCCATTCTTGTCTACACAGTGCTTGGAGTTTATTACAATTTCCGTGTTTTTGTTTATCCACCTTCTTTTTTGAAGATTGACCACAGGTTCTTAATGGGATCTGGGGAGTTTCTGGTCTTGAACCCATTATTTCAATGTTTTGTTCACTGCGCTACTTAATTATCACTTTTGCCTTGTGACCTGGCGCTCTTTCATGCTGGAAAAAACATTGCTCATCACTCCTGGATTATTGTGAGAAGGTGCTCTTAGAGGATGTTTAGATACCATTCTTTATTCATGGCAGTGATCTTAGGCAAAATTGTGAGTCATCCCGCTCACTTGAATGACAAAAAACCCCACATATGACTTCAGGATGCTTTATTGTCCTCCCCTTTTGTTTTCCGGGCATTCATTCTTTGAAATGTCTTAAACAGTCTGAAGGGGGCTTCATCAGAGATAATAGCTACCACAGTCCTGTGCAGTCCAGTCCCTTTACAGTGTGTGCTCTGATAAAGCCAACTTCAGATTGTTTAGGACATCTGAAAGAATGATTGTCCACAGAAGAAAACGAGTACTTCAGTGAGTACTGTGTCATGCCAACAGTAAAGAAACAACCTATTCAAGCTACCTACACATGGGCGAACGCTATATTGGGACAAGAACTCGGCCCGATATAGCAATCTCCAACATGCAATTTACCCATGGATGTGAGGTGTTTTCCTGTCAAAAATACCTCACATAACTTCAGTAAAGTTGCGATCCCCCAGAGCTGCTATCAGCCCTGTTGGAGGATCGGCAAGTGTTTCCTATTGTTTTCAATGGGAAACCTCAGATTGCACTCATGTGCACATCGGACACAGTGTATTTTCCTGCCCCATTGAAAACAATGGGCTATGCATTCTGAGATGTTAGGGGCACTGTTCAGACTAAATCCTCTGCATCTGTGTCTGGAAGATGCAGTTGTTGTCCTGCTCTCCTTGTACCCTGAGCTTATACTTATTCTTTTCTGGCACTTCTATGGTTAATTGCTTCTGGGCCTCCAGCTCAGCTGATGCACCTTTTCCAATCACTGCCCTATATAGCTGACCTGGGCCTTCTATTCAGTGCTTCAGTGTTGTTGTGAGATTTGCCTCCATAGCTTCATGTTTAGTTGCTGCTCCTGCAGTTATCTTGGTATCTTCTCTTGTTCTGTGCTTTATTGTTCATCCGTCTATATATCCTGCAGTCTGTTCTTGTGAATCTGCTTCTCTGTTTATCCTTGTCAGCTTGTTCCTTCTTTGCTTCCGTCCACAGTAGGTGGACACAGGAGTTCCACGTCCACAGTCAGTACACAAGGAATGCGAAAATATAGGACATGCTGCAAAAAAGTCACTCATGAATATGGCTCCATTCAGAAAAATAGGGTTCATATTCGTGTGAGATTTGTCCATCTCACCATGCAGAAATCTTGCTTGATTTTCTCGGCTGTGTGGAATCAGCCCTAAACATGTGTAAACTCTTAGGCCTCATGTTCACGGGGAAAATCAGGCCCGCTACGGATTCTACATGTAGAATCTGCAGCGGGTCCCTCCTGCCCCGCGGACATGAGCGCTGAAAATAGGAATTTAAAAGAATTTACCCATCCGGAGCGGTTCGGGAAAGTCTTCTCTTCCTCACGGCCGGATCTTTTTTTTCGGCCGGCGGATGAACTCGTCACGCCGGCGGCACGTCGCCGACGTGCCGCGCGCATGCGCCGGGCACATCCGCCGAGCCGAAGCAAGAAAGATCCGGCCGTGAGGAAGAGAAGACTTTCCCCGACCGCTCCGGATGAGTAAATTCTTTTAAATTCCTGTTTTAGGTCTCCCGCGGATCCGGACGGCTTCCATAGGCTTCAATAGAAGCCCGCGGGAGACCCGCACGAAAATGGAGCATGGTCCAGATTTTTTCATGCTCCATTTTTTTTTCAAATCACTTTTATTGACCATCCGCAGGTATTTATCTACCCGCGGGTGGTCAATGCATCCCTATGGGGTGCGGATCCGCACGCGGGAGAAGAGTTAAAATCCGCTGCGGATTTTAATTCTTCTTTTGCCCGTGGACATGAGGCCTTAAGCAGCAAACGTTATGAAAACCAAAATTTGTGTCCGTCTCAAAACTTTTGCCACAGTTGTAATATCTGGAGAAATTACAATTAACAATTTCAAACAAGAAATATGTCTATCTAGTGTATACAGTATGTATGGCTCCTATTTATATTACGCAAATCCTACAACAAGCCTTCTGTAAATTCTGTAAGTTAATATGCTAATTCTGAACATCTTTCACCCATGATGATGATCTTTCAGTTACTATAATAATCTGCATAGCTGTTTCACAAACATAAGTTTCCAAAGTGATTCATTTTTTGCGCACATACATACACAAAATAACATAGCTCTAGAAAAGCTTCAGAGTAGCGCTTAACCTTTTCCAATCTACTGTCTGACGTATAAAGACATTCTGATTGAAATCTGTACAGCTCTGATGCTGGAAGACATCCTGCACGGTATTCTTACTATATATTACTGGCCACTCTGTTGTCAGGGGGCATCTCCAGTATGTCTATATCCACAGTACTGGCTCTAGCTAGCAGATGGTGCCATTGTATAATGGCAGAAAGAAAAAGCCCCCTAGTAAAGCCTGAATCCAAAACTGGATTGCAAAGGGTTAATATGATGCTCTTTCTGGTATATGAAGCTATATAATACAGGTAAATATAGTATTACTTCTGTAAGGATAACAAGAATTGGTTGGCATAGTTCCTTTTAGGAGTGTTCCCTCACAAGGTGCCTTTGTGACTTTTGTCAGAAAGGTTAAGAGAATAACAATGCTGTAAAAGCTAATGTACAGAAACAGTACATTGAAGTTCTTTCTAATGGCCTTAAATGCCTCTTAAAGCACAACTGTGGAGAAAAGAATTTTGAAGTACTCTTTAAACCCATCAACAAAGCATTGAAAACCACTTAACTCACATTTATCGTAAAACTAAAAACACAAAAAGAGGCAGAATAAAAGTTTGCTGTTGTTAAAGTTACTATTACTGTGAGGCTTCCACATGTTTCACACAATGTGAACAACATAACATTGTTTTAAAGCCTATGCACATCTTTGGTTAATCTTTTAGTGAAATGCATTTATTTCTGTCTAAAAATCATTTCTGCGCTTGTGTTTTATTAAAAATTTTAATCTATTTGGTTTCTGTAGCTACTATTGATCACTACATTGTAAGCTGCAGAATGCTGTTTGCTAGCAAACCAGTTAAATTGCGTGCCTAACAATTCAGACTTCAGCACTTTTCTGTGAACAATCTTCCAAGCTGATTTATCAAGGTCATCTGATAATAAACAAAGATGAACAATTACTGGAATAAGTGGATCAGGTCGGGATTGGGACGATACCACCTAAATCATCATGATTCGGGACGGGCAATTCCGACTGCCATAAAAGTCTGTAGGAGAAAATGGCCATTTACATGCAAAGACGATCTTTCAAATAACTAAAAGATTGAAAGATTTTGCGACCTACTTGCATAAGTGTTGCATTAATGGCCATTAACACTTTATCATCTTTATTTGCATGTAAAAAGGACTTCAGGAGCTGTTTGCAGAGCTCAAAGTGCATACTGCTGCGTTGTTCTGCTCACGGCTGCCAGCAGTTTACAGTGTTATCACCCGCCTCTCGTGGAGATAACAGCATGCGGTCTACTGAGAGATAAATGTGTTTGCTTTATTTTCCAGTAGATCAACAATGGTTTTTAAGTTCACCTTAAAATCATTGTTCAAACAAAAAGTGCACAATGCCCGCATTTATATGTAACGATTATCGCTCATTTTCGGTCATTCGAATGAATTTTGAGCAATAATTGTTATGTTTAAATAGGCCTTAAAAACGAGGTTCATTAATTTGCCCTGCACAATGTAGCCAAAGCCTTCGAAATTGCATGGAAAGCCTTCAAAATTGCAGCCAAACATCCGGGGAACACTGCTCCCCCTAAATATTGGTAAAAATAGTGTACAGTGGTGTGGGGGTTACCCATAGCACAGGGTGTCAGTGAAAATAAAAAAAGGCCCACACAGAGTTTTCCTAGTTTTAAAAAAAATACAGCAGACAGCAGATGTGGTGTTTTTAGGTTTAGGTTTGTTTTACTTAACTTTTCAGCTAACTTTGAACTTTGTAGTTCACAAAACACCCCTGGTAGCTGCCTCACGTATGCTAGTAATTTGTATTGTTCAGACTCGAAACTTTAAACTATGTCTGTGAAATGAAACACAGACTATGTCTTTTTGTTGTTTCGCTGTTCTTTTTTTATTCACAAACTTCCCCCGCACCTACTAGGCCGCAATCAAAGTGGCATGATATGTGAAAACAGAAGCCCAGAGAGTATCTTTTGTTTATTCAGAACTGTTCCTGATTTACACAGCTTCACTTACTTCTCACGCCACAGGTAGCTGCATAACGCCTGCAAATAATTTGCATTATCCACACTTGCGATTTTGAACTAGATCTGAGACCTCAAACACACACTATGTCTTTTTGCTCTTTCCCTGTTCTGTTTTTTTTTAATGTTTAATCTCTTTTTATTAAGTTTTCAAAATATTTTACAAACATTAAAAATTGGCAATAGGGTTAAAAAAAAAAAAAAAATGAAAACAGGTCTCACAGGAGCTTCAATTCATATTGTACAACGATTAGGCACATCTTCATGTGAACAACAAATAGAACAATCAATTCGTCTAGCCCAAAAATGATCTCCCAGACCACCTTCCCCCGGTCAACTATTCTTTTACTATATCAGTGCAAAACTGACTGAAAATAGTGGTGGGATCTGCGTCATAATGAATGTTGCCATTTCTAAGATGGAAATCCCTTTCATTGGAAAAAAAAAAGAAGAATAAAGGAAAAAGATATAGAAAAAATCTGAGCAAATTAAACAAATATGACAGAAAAGCAAGGCACTTCAACAATAACACACAAACACATATACACATAGACAAAAAAAAAAGAAAAAAGGGGGTGGGGTCGGGGAGGGAAAGGGGGGCACCTTGAGCGCCTTCCGATCGGTCCCTTACTCTGACGGACATGTGCCCCCTTCAAGGCTCGCGAGTAGGTCTAATAAAACAGACTGGTAAACTCTGTTGAGGACTCAATCATAATCCAGGGCTGCCAGGTCTCTCTGTATTTTTTCCTTTGTTTTTCGGGTTCTCAAGAATGTTCAGCGCATAGCTCCTCCATATGGTTAAGATACGACATTTCTTGTTGCCACTCCTTCATGGAGGAGACGTGTGTAGTTCGCCAGTGGTGAGGAATAACTGCTCTGGCTGCTGCAATACCAAAACGGAGCAGATCTCCCTTTTGAGCACTAATGGATCCCGGGAGAATGGAGAGAAGAGCTATCTGGGGAGTATTGTTAAAGGATTTTCTGCACATCGAGTTATAGGTGGCAAACACCCTGTCCCAGAAGGGGCGCAATTTATCGCAACCCCACCAGACATGTAGCAGAGTGCCTCTATCGGTCCCACAGGGCCAACACATATCCGACACAGAGGGAAATATTGCGTGGACTCGCGTCGGGTATCTGTACCATCTAGCCAATACCTTCTACCCTTTCTCCTGAGCAGCGCATGCCATGGTCAACTTGTGTGTGAAAATAAATGATTTTTGCCAGTCGCTCTGCATGATTTCCTCCCCCAGCTCCTGTTCCCAGGCTCACTTGAAACTTGGGCTCGTGCGACTAAGCTACTGCATCAGAAGACGGTATATTTGCGACAATACGTGCTCCGGAGGGGACCGCAACTCAAACAACTCCTAAAAGAGTGTCAATTCCAAGCCCGTGCTTCTCCCCCAAGGCGCAAGGAAGGAGCGTTGCTGGAAATACTCGAGCCAAGAGATACGAATATCTCAGAATTGGCGTTTGAGTTCCTGAAGAGAGGCCATTGATTGTCCACCTAGAACCTGCTGGACCCTGGTATCCTCCTGATTCTCCCAACCCAAAAAGCAATTTCGCGCCCTCCCTGGCGGGAAAGCTGGGTTATTAAACAATGGCATCAAAGGGCTATTTTCCTTGGACAGAGTCTGTTGACGAGTTTGTACATCCCATAATCTAAGTGTACCACTTAGGAAGTAGTTTGAACCTACAGATTGGGCCCTATCCTCTTTTTTCACACATGGTAGTAGCCTCCATTGTTTGTTGTTAGTGTGATAATCCCAGTCTAGAAGATGTGTAAGAACCGCTGCCGTATGATAGTTTTTAAAGTCGGGTCAGGCAGCCCTTCCTTTTGATTTAGGATACGATAACGTGCGCATGCCCACCCGTGGTCTCTGCCCCCCCATACGAATCTGATCAGTGCCGACTTCAGTTTGTTAAAAAATGTTTGGGTACCATAATTGAGATGGCTTGAAAAATGTATAAGAATTGGGGAAGGACATCCATTTTAATGGTATGTATCCTCCCAAACCATGACAAGACTCTGGTGGAATAGGCAGAGAGGTCTTTTTGAGTGCGGTCCAGCAGGGTGGAGTAGTTCATGGAGAATAGTTTAGAGTGATCAGTTGGAATATGTATCCATAAATAATTTATGGCTTCTTGTTGCCACTTAAAGGGAAAGTGTTCTATTATGTGTTTTTTTTGTTTCTGGGCCCAGGGATATATTTAGGGCCTCGGTTTTGCTGTAATTAATTTTAAAATTGGATTGGTGGCCAAATTTTTTGAATTTTTCAATCAAGGAGGGAAGAGTAATGTGCGGTTGTGTGATATATAACAATAAGTCGTCGGCGTATAAGGCCACTTTATAATGGGTCCCCCCCACTGTCAGCCCACTGATGCTTGGGTTGTTTCTGATTGCCTTCGCTAGATGCTCCATCTCTAAGACATACAGCAGAGGGGACAGGGGGCAGCCCTGCCTGGTACCATTCCCAATATTGATGGGGGAGGAGAGTGTGCCCTTTATCCTAACCCTGGCTGTGGGGTAAGCGTAAAGGACAAGTGTTCTAGTCAAAATTTTAGGACCCAACCCTATCTGCTTGAGGGTTGCTGCAAGAAATTCCCAGCAAACCCTATCAAAGGCCTCCTCCGCATCTACTGACAACAGACACATTGGATTAGTGCCGTCTCGAGCCTTAGCCACAAGAAGCAGGGTTTTTATTACATTGTCTCTGGCTTCTCTTCCTCTGACAAAGCCCACCTGGTCTGTGTGTATAATGTTCAGGAGATGCAGAGAAAGCCTGCTGGCCAGGACCTTAGCATAGATTTTTAAGTCGACGTTAATCATTCAGATCGGCCTATAGTTAGTGGAAACTGTGGCGGCTTTTCCCGGTTTTGGAATTACGCTTATGTTTGCCTCAAGGGCCTGTTGTGGGAAAGGGGATTCCTGGGAGACCAAGGAGAAAGCCCTGGCTAGAAGGGGGGCAAGCTGCTGTCTGAGAAATTTGTAGAAGGCGGGGGTGAAGCCGTCAGGCCCTGGGCTTTTTCCTGCTGGGGTACTTTTTTTTTTTTTAACCATTAGATTTTTATTGGATTTTTTTCTTTGGTAGAATTACAGCAAGTAACAAGAATATGATAACAGTTGTACATACTTGACAGTAGTTGCGACAAAAATACATATCTTCTGTGCTTGTGTCCAGTTGTTGAGCCAAAATTTTTTAAAACAATTTTGAGAATGAAATGTTACATACATCAAATAAACATATTTATCTTCTGTGTATAATCGAAGCCTTATTTTTCAACAAGTATGAAGCAAAAAAGACAGAGAAAAGAAATTTAAAAAGAAAAACACTTAAATAAACTTTTTAAGGGGTTGAGGGAGGGGGGAGGGGGGATGAAAAGTGGTTAGTTGGGAAACAGAAGAAGCCAAGGGTTCCCCTTATTTAGGTAAGCCGTAAAACCTCCATTTTTTTGGGCGTATAGTTTTTCATATATACTGTGGTCTGATATTGTCTGGATTAAGTCATCCATGGTAGGAGACACCTCAGTCTTCCACTTTCTTGATATTAGTAATTTAGCAGCAAGAAGGATGTGACATTCCTCGATTGGGGCGGAAACCTCCTCTTATCTAGTAGGAGAATTGCTAGTCTCGGGGATTTAATAGTAACTCTTTTTGTAATTTTCCCTATGAGGGAAAAGACTTCATCCCAAAACCGCGTGAGTTTTGGGCAGCCCCAGAAGATGTGGTATATACTGCCCGGGAGGCCACACTGTCTCCAGCAGGTATCTCTTGTATTAGGAAAGGCTCTAGCTAGGGTCACCGGGGTGTAATACCATCTAGTCAGCACTTTTATATGAACCTCGAGAACATTTGCATTGAGGGTTGACTTGTTAGCCCATTCAAATGCTGAGATCCATTGGTTTGGTGAGTTTCCCCTTTCCATGTCTCTCTCCCAGTTGAGAAGATGGACTTTTTTTGTTTCTCTCATTTAACCAGAGAGGGCGTCATAGCATGTTCTCCCAAGGGATCTAGACAACAGAACGGAGCCATTAAGAATCTTTTTATTTTCATTTGGTATGTTCACCTTCCAGAGTTGGGAACTCTGGAGGAGGGAACGGATCTGGAGATATTTAAAGATTTCTTCCGCTGGTATAGAGTAGTGTTTCATTAGGGTGGGGAAGGGAGTAATGTCATCACCCTGTATCAAGTCTTCTACGTTTATTATTCCTCTCTCTACCCAAGATTTCAGACGCAGGTTGGGGATAAAAAATTCAAGGGTAGTAAGAGGAATATTGACGTTGTCTTTCCCCTTTTGGTCTCTGTTTTTTTGTGCCAGCCAGTTCCATGAGTGAAGGGATGCACGCATTGGTGGGGATATTGAGGTCAGATATTGAATTTGTGGGAGTGAGGGTATTAGAGCGCTAAGAAGGGAGGCCATGAGGAGAGGTTTAAAAGGCTTATTGTCAAGAAGATGAGATTCAATTTGAAGCCATCCTGGGCCCGCATTCCCCCCCTCCCCCCCCCCCAAATTTCTGATTTGGTTATTGTTGATCGCATGTAGGTAAGACCACAAGTTGGGTACCCCCAGGCCTCCTTGTTTTCTGTTGAGGTATAGAATAGATGCGGCTACTCTAGGCCTCTTTCCTCCCCATATAAAGTTAGAGAGTTGCCTTTGAAATTTAGAAATTTCCATCCTAGAAATGGGTAGGGTGAGAGTGCGGAAACAATACAAAATTTTGGGCAGGATTAGCATTTTATATAGCACAACTCGACCTAGCCACGACGTTTCTTTAGTCGCAAGATTTTTCAGTTCCAAATGGAGTTCTTCAAATAAGGGGGAGAAATTGGCAGGGATTATATCGTTGATTGGAAAACACAATTTGATTCCCAAGTAGGGTATAGTTTTCTCCTGCCACTGGAAGGGGAATTCTTTTTGGATGTTGTCTTTTAGAGATTTGTCTATGTTGATTCCCAGAATCTGTGACTTATCAATATTTAGCTTGTAATATGATGCCTTACTAAATTGCTGAATTGTCTCATATACCTCTCTCAGTGATGATAAGGGGTCAGTGAGCAATAACAGAACGTCATCAGCAAATAAACTGATTTTATGCTGTCTAAGACCTGCAGGGATACCTTTGATTTTGAAATTTAGCCTGATGGATTCGGCAAATGGCTCCATAATTAATGTAAACAATAGTGGGGACAAAGGGCACCCCTGGCGGGTACCATTTGATATTTTGAAACTTCTTGAGAGGGTGCCATCTACTAAAACCTCCGCGGAAGGTGAACTATAGAGAGCCTGAATGGCTCTGAGGATGTCTCCCCTAAAGCCAAACTTTTCCAGGGTGGCGAAGGCAAACCCCCAGTGGAGCCTATCAAAGGCTTTTTCTGCGTCCAAAGCCAGAATCAGGGACGGCATACGGTTCGCCTCCGCCACTGAAAGTAAATTGAGCACTCTCATGGTCCCATCTGGTGCCTGCCTACCCCTTGTAAAGCCCACTTGGTCGCTATGAATTATTTGTGGGAGCACATTTAACAGTCATTGGGCTAATAATTTTGAATATATTTTTATGTCACAATTTAGCAAAGAGATGGGTCTAAAATTTGCTGTGGAACTTAAGGGTTTACCTTGTTTAGGGATGGTGACTATGGTGGCCTTAAGCATCTCTTCTGGGAAAATGCCACAAATAATAGCTTTATTAAATGTTTCAGAGAGATAAGGGGCCAGGTCCAGAGCGAAATCTTTATAATATTCATTTGAGAAGCCGTCTGGACCTGGAGCCTTGTGGGACTTTAGAGATTTGATTGAGTTAAGAACTTCCGCCATTGTTGTAGGTGTATTTAACTTTCTGAGTTGCTCTTCAGTGATGTGTGGGAGATTTATTTTTTCCAGGAAAGTGTTAATCAGGACGTTGTTTGGTTGTGGTGTTAGTGGGTCGTTGTAGAGGTTGTATAGTTTGGCATAAAAGTGGCTAAACTCATCCGCAATGTCCTGAGGATGGGTTATTTTTGTTTCTGATCCGTCTTGCTTGATAAGATACGGTATTTTTGATGTCGTTTGGCGTTGTTTTGCTATTTTGGCAATCAATTTTGAGGGTTTATTGAATTCTGAGTAATAGTACATTTTTGACACTTTAGACGTTTTATCGAACTCTTCGATTAACGATCTTCGGAGGCTAAGCCGGAGATTCATCAATTCTTTATGGAGTGCTATTGTGGGGGAGGATTCCATACTCTGCTCTAGCTTTGTGATTTGTGAGAGAATGTTGGTAATGTGGAGTTGTTTTTTCTGCTTATGGTATGAGCTGATTTTAATTAATATGCCCCGCATGACCGCTTTATGTACGCACCATGTGGAGAATATATTTGTGTCTGGGTTTGCATTAATTGAGAAGTATTTAACTAGGTGTTGTTTGATCTCCTGACTGTATTGAGGGATTCTCATGAGAGAGGGGTTAATTCTCCAATTTCTTGGTACTGGAGTAGTATTAGTTACGCTGAGCGAGAGATATATAGGTGAGTGGTCCGACCATGTAATATCTCCTATTTCAGTGCGTAAGATTGCGGGGAGGGTCCACCTTTCGACTAGAAACAAATCGATCCTAGAGAAGGACCTGTGACGGGGGGAGTAGTATGTGAATTCTTTTGAGGATGCGTTGAGACATCTAAAGGTGTCATAAAGCGCTTCTCTATGGAGCCACGGGGCCAGGACTGGGGAAGTTCTATTTGTAGAGCTTGTGGAGTCTAGCTGTTTATCGGGAACCATGTTAAAGTCACCGCATATTATGAGTTTGCCTACATGCGATTTTCTTATCTTCTTGAGAGTTTTGTTTAAGAAAGAAATTTGAGAGGCGTTTGGTGCATAAATGTTCACCAAAGTTATTTGAATATTTATGAAGAGACCTACTAATATTATGAAACTTCCGTGGGTGTCGATATTTTGTTCCGTGAGGGAAACATTAATAGTATCCTTGACTGCAATCAACACACCGGCTTTTTTCTTCTCCGCACAGGATAAGAAAATGTTGGGAAATTTCCTGTGGGAGAATTGGGGATGAGTTGAGCTCGCGAAATGCGTCTCTTGGAGGCATAGTACATCCACATTTTTTTGAAGGGCGTCTTTTCAGACAGATGATCTCTTGAAAGGAGAATTTAGGCCTTTAACATTAAGGGAGCATACTTTTACAGCCATAGACTATTTAGAGGAGCGTTGTAGAGACTACGAACCCCTGTTATAGAACCACTTGTAGAGGGAGGGGAATGAGGGGGGAAAATAGGAACATATAAATGCCCTGGTAGGGAGCTGTTTCTAAGCTCGGAGAAAAATAGCTGATACAACATGAGATAACATAACAGAAACAAAGTTCTTCTAGCAGGGTCAGGAACCTGCATATTCTCTGGGGGAGAAAAGTTCGCCTGACGATTAGGAACCTCCAATCTGTGGCATAGGTGGAGACATTTCAGCGGGGAGAGGGGGGGGGGGGGGGGTGGGACCTCTCACGAGGCTTTCTAGGAGGATTTTTATGAGCTTTGCCCTGGTGACTGTCTGAAATGTGAATGCCCCAGGACATTAAAATCTTTTCCCCGTCTTCGGGATTGCTAAAGATGAAATTTGATCCCTCTTTGTGAAGAATTAATTTTGTGGGGTATCCCCATTTGTATGGGATTTTTTTGCTTCTGAGTGAGGTGGTTATGCGAGTAAATGCCCTTCTGGCTTGGATGGTGGCAGCCGATAAGTCCGCAAATAGCTGAATATTTGTAAACTGAGAGGGGAGATCCGGCGCTTTACGGGAGGCGTACATGAGGGCCTCTTTGATGTGGTAAAAATGAATCCTCGCTATAACATCGCGCGGGATGTTGTCGGGGAGGAATTTTGGTTTTTGTAGACGGTGAGCTCTGTCAATAATAAGATCTTGAGAGGAGGTGGAGGGTAGCATTTTTTTCATCAGTTGTGTTAGAAAGTCTTTTAGCTCGGCTGGGCTAATTTTTTCAGAGATACCCCTGAATTTGACGTTGTTCCATCTATTACGGTCCTCCAAATCCGCCATTTTAATTTTAATCTGGGACACCTCTTCCTCTAGTGAGTAATGTGCGTCTATGAGGGTGTTATGTGAGTTAGTTAATTCCTCCATCTTATGTTCAATGTGAGTGGTTCTTTCCTCCACCTCCGATATGGATGCGCTAATGCGTGATGAGACAGAGTTGAGATCTTCACGCATAGAATTTCTTAGTGCCACCATCATTTCTTTAATAAATGCTTCCGACGCGGGCTGGTTTGAGGAGGGAAGCATATCAATTAGTTCTGCACTGCCTGATGGGGGTAGTAGTGTTTGCGAGGCTGTTTCTAGTCTAGGTCTTCTTTTGTCTGGGCTAGCTGAGGGAGAGATGTCATTCCCAGAGGGAGAGACAAGGTAGGGCGCCATTTTAGGTGAGTGAGAACTGGTGTATGTGGTGGATGCTGCAGCATCACTCACCTCTCCCATCTCTGAAGGGGAACGGGCCTCTCCCCGGGCGGTACCTGGGCTGTCCGGTGCTGATCTTAATCTCCGCAGGGAGTCGCAAACTTCGGTGGAGGGACCGTCCAATGGAGTTGTGAGCGCGGGAGCCGGGCCTCTTCTACTGCTGCGGGCCGTGAAGAAATCAGCTACGTGCTGAGGAGAAGGCTTTGCAGACTTGCGCCGGGTCATGGCAGACAGGCAGGGATTAGACAAGACACCCGCCGGTAAGAGAGATCCCTTGGAGCTGTATAAAGTGATTTCAAAGGATTGTAACAGAACGGATCTCAGAGCGGTGCGTTCTTCTTGGACCTCAGTCCGGCCACACCACACCAAGTTTTTCTATATTTTTATGGGAGTGCTTCTTTGCAGAAAAGCTTGCGCATGAGGTTTAGAGAAGAGTTAAACTGTCATCCAATTCTGCGCACGGGAGTTGTGGAGAAAAGTTGAGTATTGTAGGGACTTCTCTCCAGTCTGTTCTGGAGTAAGTAGGCAGACCAATGACCTGTTTTTTTTTAGTTTTTTTTTACTTTACTTGTGGGCCACAAGGGGTTAACAGTCTTTGTTCTTTCAACTCCGCTCTCTGGCAAGCAGGGGAAGTCAGACTGGCACTCCCAGATGGTGTTGGTCAGCAGTGGGGGTTTACCCGATGAGGCTGGCTTCCCTTCTGTCTCTGGTACAGCGGGGTGCTGGTTAGGGACCTCCGGTGCGGGCGCGGGTTATTCACAGGTGACAGGCACTTCTCCCGGCTCCGGCACAGCAGTAAGTGCGCTAGGAGCCTTCGGGCCGTCAGCCGCCGGTAGCACGGGACTTATATATGAGGTAGCACCTCACTCACCTCCGGCACTACAGGGCTCCCGGCAGGATCTTCGGAGCATCAGCGGCCGGCGGTGCAGGACCCACAGATGAGGTGAACTCCTCACCTGCCTCCGGCACAGCAGGAATTGCGGCTGTACTCTCCAGGGCAGCGTCGGGCGGCCGCGCGGGACACACCACTGAGCCAGGCTCCCCAGGCTCTGCTTCCGACAGAGGAGAGAGACCGCCGGGGATGCCAGGAGCGCCGGCGGACCGCAGCAGGCAGTGAGTGGGTGTAACGTTCTCACCTCTGCTATCTCCGCTGGTTGACACCAGCGGTAGGTCTTTTAGGCAACTGCAGACCGGTTTAGCGTTTTTGGAGGGTTACGGAAGGCTCCGATTTACTCCGGCGAAGCGGGCAGACTAGGGATGGTCCCAGGCGCGGTGGGAAGCCAGGCAGCACGTGGAGGGTAAGAGTCCTCTAAATGTCCGGTTAGCTGTCGGGTAGATCTGCGTCGGAAGCTCAATTAGTGGAGAGGGATCCAAGGATCATAGTGGGGTGGGTGAAATGCCTCCGTTGTAGCTTTTGGTTGTTTTAATAGGAGAAGGTTCTCGGAGCTCCAAGATCAAGCGGCCATCTTGGTGCTCAGTTAGGCCACGCCCCCCCCTGCTGGGATACTTTTGATAACCTCCTCTATCTCCTCTACTGGGATGTCCCCTTCCAACGGGTCTCTAGAGTCGGAGCTTATTACTGGCAGGGCTATCTCTGTCATATATTTGGAAATTAGGTCTTTTAGTAAAGTTTGGTTCATGTCCGCGAATTGTCCCTTAACCCTTTGCAATCCAATTTTGGATTCAGGTTTTCCTAGGGGGCTTTCTCTTTCTGCCATTATTCAATGGCGCCACCTGCTGGCTAGAGCCAGTACTGCGGTATGGGACATGCTGGAAAGGCCCTCGACAACTGAACGGCCAGTAATATACAGTAAGAATACCCTGCCGGACGTCTTCTGACATCGGAAGCTGCACAGGCTTCAATAAGAATATCTTTAGACGTCAGACAGTGGATTGGAAAGGGTTAAGATTGTAGAGCTGGGAATAATATTTCTGGAATATATCCAGGATTTCTGTAGGATTATATGTGTCGGTGCCCATCGCATTTTTGATTCGGGGAATGAATGTCTGTGCAGCCCTTGGATGGATCAGATGAGATAGGGGTTTGCCTGCTTTATTGAAATATTCATATTAAAAGCACTTGTATTGCTTTCTTAAGTGGAGATATGCCTGATCTAATTTTGATTTCAGCTCTTTCCTAATTCGAACCAGATCTGCCAGAGTATCTGGTGAGAGAGTTTTTTTATGTGCAGACTCTAGGGTGTGAATCTGCTTAAGGAGTTTAGTAATGGCCCTTTCTTTTTTGAGCTGGGAGCAATGTTTAATTAGCATACCCTTCAGTGCCTCCCATTGAATAGGAGCCGAAGTGGTGTCTGCAGCATGTGTCACAAAAAAAACGTCTCTATCTGTTCTTTAACTTCCACTTCGCATACGCTATCCTTCAGAAGGTTGTCATTCAACCTCCATATCCACTGGCGATCTGTTTGATCTGGTAGAGTTAGGGTCAAGAATAAAGGAGCGTGGTCCGACCACACCATATCCTATATTGTGGCCGTAGGCTGCCATGACAGGGCATGATGTCCCAGAAGAAAGTAGTCTATGTGACTATAAGAATTATGTGGATGTGAAAAGAAGGTGTAATCCTTATCTTGTGGATGTAGGATACGCCATATATCCACCAGTTGGAGTGCATGGATTGAGTTTGTAAAAGTCCGGAGTTGCACCAGGGGAACATTGCCCCTGCACACCGAGAAATCTATATCTAGGTTTAAGGTCATGTTGTAGTCCTCTCTGGCCACAACAGCTCCTTCTGCAAACTCCACCACCACCTTCAGAAAAACTTGGTCAGCTACTGCCTGTTGTTGGTTTGGCGCCTACCAGTTTGTGATTGTGAGTTTAGTAGTTCCTTTTTTCACCTTAATGAGGACATATCGTCCCTGGGGATCTATTTTTGTTTCTAGGGGGTGGTGAGCTAGGAACCTATGTATCGTGATAGAGAACCCACCTGCCCAGCTGTCAGGGTTGGCGCTGTGGAACCAATGCGAGTAGTACCTATCTCGTATGGCAGGGACGTGCCCCACTTTAAAATGTGTCTCTTGAAATAATGCCACTTAGGGACTTAGCAACTAATATGCCTGTTGCATTGGGGAGTGTTACAGCAAATGACTTGAACTGTTCTACAAAGTATATTGCACGCAGTTAGCAACTGAGGTAGGATACGGAAGGGCAAGACAGTGGCCATGCAGTAATACTAGAGATTAAATATCTCCAGTAGACATAAATATACATGCATAAGACTATCTGCTCACTGCACATAAATAGTAACATATTTAGTAACAAAATGATTAAGTCACAAAAATATACAATCAGTTTAGATTTTATCGCAAAATTGAAAATTGCAAAATCCTGCTGACAATTCTGCATCACAATCTATAGTTAGTAGTGAAGATTTTGAAGAATTCAGGGACAGAATATTGCACAACACTGTCTTGGAATATTCCATCCCGTGTGAAAGGTCCCTAATATTCCTTGCAATCAACTTCATACTGCATTGAGACCGTTCACTTTCTATAAATGATTTTCACTTAGATGCAATCTTTTAATTCTTTCAGCACCACCTGCTGTTGTGCATCTTTTCCTGTCAACATTAGTATAGTTTTGCAGTGACTGAGTTTTCTTACACCTCTTCAAAAGTTTCCCAATACCTACTTTGGTGACATTTACACAGTTTATACAAAATTACTATTCTACATCACTTTCTGGGTGACTAGTCAATCCTTTTCACAGTTTTTCTTTTTCTTTTGCTACAAGTTCTACAAGCCTCACTACACAAAGGAAAACAAATCAGTGACCAACTTGAGAACAATCGCACAATGTAAAGAGAGATGTTCTACTGTCCTCTAATACTTGACCTTGAGAGCTGAAAGCTACCATGACCTCATTTTTACTCTAAACAACTATGATCATTGGTTATATTTCAGTCAAGGAAACCTGGTTCATATCAACCTGATGATGTTGTGTTTGCTTTTTCTTGTTATTTAACTACAACTTTGGATAGAATTCAGATAATTAAAGGAAACCTTGATGCATTAGATTCTACATTAAATTATTTTCCCATGCTCTGGTCGAGGTCCACCCTTCCAACCAGTCTCCGAAATTCAGCCCCACTCTCATTTTTTACCATTTTGCTATGCTGTCAGGTCCGATTACAGATGACTCCTCGTTTTGGCCCATTCCCTCTGACCCTGCTCCTGTCTAACCCAGCATTCCCTCCAGGACAATATGTTACAGATTTTACCTGGTGGTAAATTAATAAATTAACTATCCTAAATGACTTCTTACTTGATGGTAGGCTTATCTCACTATCCTCTTTCAAAAACTATTTCCAAACTCCCCCAACAGAGTAGTGGAGAATAACTCAGGTATGTCACTTTTGGTCCTCCCTTATACCCCCAGAATCTAAAGTGGAGCTCAACTGACTGGAGGCACTATTCAAATATTGCCCAATTTACCCAGACACGTTGTCGCATCTCTGCAACACACTAAATAAGACGCAACAAGATAAATTACCTTATGTGACCCTATGGTAATCAGACTTGAATGTCTCTCTAACTATAGAATGATGGCGCCACTGCAGTGAGAACCTAAGCAAAAATAGCTGGCAAATTAGTCTTATAGAGACGTCCTTAAAGTTTCTACATAGAGCATATTTAGTGCCATCCTACATATATGCCATCTATTCCGAAATCTCCAACCTGTGCTTTAGGGCATGCGATAATATTGGCTGTCACCTACACATTCAGTGGTCCTGCCCTGTAGCGCAGGCCTTTTGGAAGTAAGGTTACCCATCTTATTTCCTCTGTCACAGGAACTTCCCTTGGATTAGATCCATCAGTACTACTATTAGGCAACAAACCCAAAAGGATACGCAACACCCCCTTTAAACGTGTACAATTTATCACTATAGCAGCTCGTTCCCATATTACTCAAAAATGGCGAAAACTGCAACTATCCTTCAACCTACTAATGTCCTGAATTAACAGGACACTTCTAAATGAGAAATTAATTGCCATACGACAGGACAAGATAGCCCAATTTAAGTCAATTTGTGAACCGTGGATCACCTTTGTCAATATCCCTAACCTTCAATACTACCTCCCACTCTAACATCTTCAAAATACAATAAGTAGTGTACAGCCGAAGATATTAGAGGCCACCCCCTCACTCTGCACAAAAAAAAAAAATTACTGGCCAACTGGACCTAAAGCATGACAACAAAGGGAAAAATCAATCAATAAATAACAAAAATACCATAATCCCGACATTCTCTAAAATGGCAACAAAGTGCCTATATTTTACTGCACTGTTCCCCCCAGTTCTTCCCCTGTACTATGTTAGTTTTAGATTTGTATATGTCCATAATGGTTCTTTAGAGTTTTATTGATGCTAAGTATTCATGCCTTATACCAAATCTTTCTCCCCCTGCGCGCGGTCTATGCGGCAGGAATGTTGCCAAAGTTTAAAATGACTTTCAATAAATCCTTTTGAAACATAAATAATAATTGTAAAGATAATTATCTTTCCAACAATATAAAATTTAATGGCATTGTTTAAAGAAAAACTGGACCTATGAGCCATCAGTATCAAAAACGCAGCTTTTTCAAATGGTTTCCCAAATTTCGGGCACTCGTGTAAATATTGCATATTTTTGTAACTTTTTGCTGCTTTGTATCCTGAATCTGCATCGCGACACCTCTCACCTGTGACACATTCGTGTCTAAATATTACTAGATTGTAGTAGAATCAGATTTAGATAAACAGCTAGATGATGTGGATTTCATTCCCTTAGTGTAGATGTACCCACTAATGTCTTGGCACCTAGAGTTGTTACAGCCAATTTACACAGTGGAAGGAGTGGCCAGCCAGGCATTTTCCCTGCCGGAGAAAATGTAGAATTACGTAGCACATATTCGCTGAGGCTCATAAAGTTTGGTCCTAAGTGGGGGACACTGTCCACCCTCCCCCATTATGACGTCCATATGCTCTAATAAGAACATATGAACGTGGCTTGTCAAGATGAGACAACCCCTTGAAAATAGAAAGGATAGTAGTTACCAAAAATTGTCCATTTAAAAAAAGCTGCAAATACAAGTATTCTCAAATACTGTATTTGTGATAAAACTACTGTATGATACATCTAGGCACCTGCATTTTCAAACTATCAAGGACAGTCTTGGTTCAAGTATTATAGATGACAATCTAGTACCAGCAATTGTACCCCTTACATAGAAATAACCCCTTAAAGCGAGATATTCCATTCATATTAAATAATACAAGTCTTCATATGTGACATTGCCAGACTTTATTGTATGACTGTTCCATTGTTTGTCAAGGATAAACCTACATAACATTGTCAAGGTTCATTGCCTGTCAGGGATTATTGCTTTGTGGTGCTTAATTATGGAAATGTATAATGAGATAATAGTCAATGACAGCATGTGCTGCGTATGAGTGCACTTATTTTATTACAGAGGAATTATATCATATCAAGTCATTTTTTTTCTTCCTTCTATTCAAGTTATTCATATTCTGTCTGTGAAACAGACAATGACAGTTCTGCTTGAGTATTTAACAACACTTTAAATGACAAATATTCAGTACATACAGTGTGTCATATCTTATAAGAAGAGAGTAAACGCCCATTTACATGAAACAATCACTAATGTGGTGGGAGTGGGACATCAATTTATCTAATGTTAATGGCAGATCTTGTCTAAATTCCATGAAAGTCTTTAGTGGGAAAACTATAAGCAATGATGTTAAATGTGCAACGAGAATGAGAAGCCATTTTGCAATTGGCACATTCTGTGTGCCTAATAAAATGATACACATATAAACTAACCAAATACAGCAATTCAAAATAAAATGCTATCACCCTAATCCACACGTTTATGGCCACTTATAGCTGTGGTAACAGTAATGGACATTTATTGGCATCATAGCACAGATACATCATATTCTAATGAAAAGGACAGGATAAATTAAAATATGCAGATATGAATTAGATGAGAAACATAAATCTACAGTATAATATATTACATTGTTCCATAAAATTCTAAGATTCTGTTGTAGCTATGAAAAAGACAAAATGCACTGTAATTCCACTTTTAATAGAATTTTACAGTTCAAATAAACATAATTTTTATAGGGGCATTAAATGAAATTATTAATTTATGCAATGCATGGCACTATTTATATGGGCGTTAGGAGTTACCTATGCTAGAGTACTTAGTAGCATTATTCACATATGCACTGCAGTATTTCTGCATTGCATAGCACTATGTCACACATCGATTTGATTTTGGGCTATCTAAGGCCTCATGCACATGAGCATGTATGTACGCACAAAACCACGCGTCTATTAGAACCATTGTTTTCCTATGGTGTGTTCATATGTCCATGTCTTACAGGCATGCAAATTCGCGCACCTGCAAAAGATAGGACATCCGCATGTCGGGAAGGTCTGTGCTGCGCGTAAATAATCCCCGCGGGATGTCCCCTCATCATTGAACACTGTGACAGCACTGTCACAGTGTTCTGTGATGATGGCACTCCCCTGTGACAGCTGTGGCAAAGAAACACAATGCTGTCCCATTGCTTTCAATGGGGCCGCTGCTGCTGCCAGTGGCCCCATTGAAATCAATGGAATGCAGGCAACCACTGCAATGTTTTTTGTGTAAGGGCTTTAAATATAAGCCCTTCCCTAAAAATCATCCCAAGGTGTTAAAAAAAAAAAATTACTCACCTAGCCACACTGCCGAGCTGCAGGGCATCTTTGCTCTGGCATCCTCGCAGTGTTCTGAAGCATTTTCCCTGGGCGGGGAAAAGCGCTCTGTCGGATTAGCTGAGCGCTCAGCCAATCACAGGCAGTGCTCAACCATTCATTGAATAACAACTGAGCGATGCCTGTGATTAGTGACTGAGCTCAGCCAATCAGGGGCAGCGCTCCACCATTCATTGAAATCAAGAGCACTGCCTCTGATTGGCTGAGCGCTGTGACCAATCACAGGCAGCGCTCAACTGTCATTCACAGAATGATTGATTTTTAAATCCCCACCTGCTGAAAGAGCTTCAGAACACTGCTGGGGATGCCAGGGACATGATGCGCCTGAGTCCCGACAGCAGTGGAGAGGTGAGTAGATTTTAGTGAAGAGGGGACTTTCGTAGGGTAGCTGCTCCAGTGAACAGACAAAGTTTCATGCGCAAACTTTGCCTGTACATGCGTTCTCCACATTTGTTTCACGCACATGCGCATGCACAAATACATACTTGTGTGAACGAGGTCTAAAGAGGCAGCACTTGGGAAACCCAGGTTTTCACCCTTGAACCCTCCAAATGGGATTTGGTCTTTGTTGTGGGTATTTGAACCATTACTCATAAAATTAGTCTCAGTTACGTGGCTGCTGATGTTGTACAGGGCTGAGGTGCAATACCTAATGGTATGAACAGTGTCTTGCCCATAATACAAGCAATGGTCAGGGCTGGTAGCACAACATTAATAATGGTATATAGACAAATATCAGAGTCCAGGAAATGTAGCCAAGGTCTGGAATTACAGAAGGCAAGCAGGTCAGGAAACAGGTGGAGGTCAGAATCAAAACGCTTGACTAATTGGGGCTTTGTCACAATGGGTATATAACCAATTGCTTAGGCATCCTCCATTGGCGAAGGATTCCTAATATAGTGTAGTGATTGGTGGGGGATAGGTTTAGAGAGCTTGCGTTGACCCCTTAAGAGAGAGGGTGGGAGTGCACATGTACCCCTATGGGAAGACACCAGGGAGGGAGCTGTGGAGTGAGAGCAGCATGCAGCGCATGAATGACAGTGGCGCCTGACCCCTGCCCCAGCAGTAGGTGAGTGGGCTGGGCAGCAACAGCCCATCGTTACATGTACACTGTATGACTGTTTTATTTGTGCACTACATGGTACACCAGAAGTGGAAGGAGGGGCAGACAGTGCGGGCAGGGCACCATCCAATTGAATGCTGGTGGCATCACTCCCTGATTATATTTTGACAATTTTCATCACATTTTGGTATATCAGATGACCTTTACAATTTGTAACACTCAATTTAACAGTTGAATTAGTTTAATCTGAGTAAATCTTGTGTACACATGCTGCTCTGCATAGATAATGAATAATTAATAAAGATGAGAGAGCACCAAAATGCTCGGGTGCTCGTTGCTCGAGTCAAGCTTTCCGCGATGCTCGAGGGTTCATTTCGAGTAACAAACCCCATTGAAGTCAATGGGCGACTCGAGCATTTTTGTATATGACCGATGCTCGCTAAGGTTTTCATTTGTGCAAATCTGCAAAACCTACGAAAGGTATGGAAACGACACAGAAGCGGATAGGGCCGTAAGGCAACATGCAGGGCTGCATCTCAGGTTCCCAGGTCTCACTATTAAGCCACAATAGCGGCATGAGTGCCCACCCCCCCTAACAATTTTTCCTTCAGACAAACCCTCATTAGCAAGGCACACCTTAGCTAAGCACCACACTACCTCCAACCAAGCACAATCACTGCCTGCGGGACACACAGCTGCCTCTTCTCCTGGGTTACATGCTTCCCAACACCCCGCACGACCCTGCGTCGGCAGCGCACACAAAAGTGCCCCTGCACAGCCCTCAGCTGCCCTCATGCCACACGCTGGCCTCATAGCCACACTACCCTCATGTCTATTTATAAGTGCGTCTGCCATGAGGAGGAACCGGAGGCACACACTGCAGAGGGTTGGCAGGGCCAGGCAGCGACCGCCTTTGAAAGGGGGGGGGGGGGCGATAGCCCACAATGCTGTTGAGAATTGATAATAGATTGACGTTCCATCTTCATTCCAATCCTGTGCCACCTCCGTCAGGAGCTGCAAACGTGGGCATAAAGGGGACTCCGCTGCCAGCCCAGCACTTCTACACATCTCCACAATGCAGCAATACTCGGTGTGGGAAGTATGTGAGCGGGCCCTGGGTCAGCCTCTGTCCCAGCAAACACCTTGTGTGGCCCAAGGTGCTGCGAGTGACATAGCAATGGGGACTCCATGTGTCCACACACTACTCATTCTGTTTGGGTGTCGGATACCTCATCGACAATGCAAGGGGTAAACCATCTGCACTCTGCACCCTACCCAAGTCTGTCAGTGTTTTGGGGACAGACAGGTACAACTCCGCTACGGCAAGTCTGTGTGCACCCGCAGCATGGGTGGCTATCAGGAACCCACAGACGCTACATAAAGAAATCCCATTGCAGTGCCCCGGATAGCTGAGGTTACGTGAGAGGAAATACATGTTGGCTGAGGCCCACACGCCATGCCCTAAACATTCTGGGTTTTTTAAACCCAGGGGTTTTTATGTGATAGTCAATGAGATAACTAGCAAAAGTGCAATATATTTAATTTACCTAAAATTATGTTTTTGTACTGAAAAATCCCTCTTGAGTGCTTGCCATTAAGGGTTTTCTTTCTTTCTATTTTCTTGTCCACTGCCTGTTGTCAAGTGAAACCTGTTGCTAGTAACAGGGAATAAACAGAGACCAGCAAGTGGAGGAGGTAGATGACTGTTCATAGATATGTACGGTGAGTGGGGAAGGGAAGAGGAGCAGGAGGGAAAATGAATCACACGTAGGTGCTGCTAATGATAAGTTATTTACTGTCCCACAGCTACTGAAATAACATCAACAATGCTCAGTCCTGCTGCATAATGTTCCTACATGTTAATGTTATATTTGTGTGTTCTACAAAGAAACAAGAAGAATATATATCGCTCTTCCCAGTATATAGAAGACAATATAATAGCACGATCCACCCACCAGCTCAGAAAGAACAGAAAACTAGCTATACACCTTGCAGAAGGAAAAAACAGTGATAGATGCTGGGATATGATTTACAGTAAATGGCTGCTGGTCTATGATATGTTGTATGAAGCCTTGAGGTTTTAGGTCTGTTAGAAATGGCATTGTTAAATATATAGTTGAAGGCCAGACGGCCAGGTCTTTGTGTTGAGTTCCCATGCACTGTGGTAAAGTCAAGCTATGTGACCTTGCTATGAAGACATGCAATAAAGCTGGCTGAGGAGAGTTAAACAGCATCTTTAGGGCTCTTTCACATGGGCGCTGTCCGCCCGCAGAGTAACCGTGTGCATAGCTTGCGGCTACACTGCTCTAAAGATTGCATGAATGGGCTAATTCAAGCTACTTGAGATAGCCCGTTCCCACGATCCGAAAGGCGAGCTGCGTGCTTTGCAGCTCCCATAGGAGTGTATAGAATTCACGCAGCAAAGATAGAATAGGTCCTATCCTTGTGTGCACCATGGAGCTAAAGGCGCACATAGCACTCGCATGTCCTATCTTTGTGAGTATTTAGCACGGCTACAATTCCTGCATGTGACGGCTTCCATAGGAAACAATTGTTTCCTATAGAAGCACTTTCTGTGTGCTCGTATCCAGCGTGGGCACAGCGGCCTTATCACGGACTGAGTTCTTAAGCATGTGTTAACTGTCTCTTGGAACCGTCAATTGAGAAAAAATAACGATCCCAAGCAAGTGGCAAACCCCCTTATGCCACTATATGTATATCCATGCTGCAAAGGCTACAGCCTCAGCAAATCTTGGCTTTATGTTTTCCTTCTATTAATGCTGAAACTAATAATGGCATTATTATTATTATACTGTGTTAAATGTTTAATTCGGTTAATACTGAAATTATTATTATATTGCTAACAATACATTTAGATTTAGGAGCCTGTGCAGCTACAGGATAAGACACCTTGGGCAGAAACCTGTGTGCCTCATAGATAAGATAAGAGATGCAGCTAAAATGTCCTATTGATCTGTGTCTACTGTCTCCTTTCTTGTCTGACCCCTCCTTCCCTGCCCTGTTTTCATTATGTTTACCACTTGGGACAGGTCAGCTCCCTGGGCATCAGGATAGGAGACTTAACAGAAGGCCAGACAGTAAATTGTGACAGTGTGGTGGGTTAGTGTGCTGCAAACAGCCAGAAATACAGGCTGAAAACAGAATGCTGCTAAGATAAGAGACTACTGGCAGCCAGAAGACACATGCTGCAAGCCAGAGGGCATATATTATAATGCATTAAGAATGAAGAATAAGCTACAACCAGGGAATAATAGAGCCTCCAGATGCCAGCTTGGTGCATACACTCATAAAAACCATATAGCACTTAAGTATAAATACTTCTAATGTGATCCCTGTCACTAGTTATTTTACTCATCTCTTTCTATATTCTCAGAATTAATATTACCTTTACAAGTAGAGAGAAATTATGTGCTGGATCATAGTACATGATAGATAGATAGATAGATAGATAGATAGATAGATAGATAGATAGATAGATAGATAGATAGATAGATAGATAGATAGATGTAGTAAAATCAATTTGCAAGGTTTGAGATTTGCAGTAAATCAACATGATATGTGGATAGAAAACAAGTTATTTGCCCATGTCTAATTTATTCACATCTATCTACAGTATATGCCAATATTAATTTGTCCACTAGAGGGTGCCAGAGACTAATGCATAATTTTAAGAACATTGAATCATTTCTCTATATTCTGTAGCTATTCGCTTAAATGGTTACAGTACTCCCCAGTGACCTCTATAAAGTACAAAATTTAACACAGTAATATATTATTTTCTAGATTCATTTGCCTACTGTAAATTATGATAATTTCCAGCAATGTTTTTCTGACTAAATTTACAGCATGTTTAAATATAGTGCAGAATGTACTATGTGGAATGCAAATGGTTTAAAAGAATGTAGGTATACAAATCCATCCTTAGTTTTTTGCTTGCAAAGTCACTATAGTAATGTATACAGTAATACGAGTAGTAATAATACATTGCGCAACAGTAAACATGCAGGGAGAATTTAATGCATTTTTCCATATTAACGTCAGTGTAGTAATAAGACTTGACTGTTATATTTGTCATTAATTCAGTTTTTTTAAACTGTGGTTCTTAAGGTACATCGGAGCTACAATGGGAATTCAGTTATGAACCTCCGTATCAGATTCTGTTAATATACTGGAAGAAAATAGAGCAATGTGCAGCATTATTTTCTCTGGTCAAATACTGGACACTATAATGGAAACCAGATGGACATCACTATAGTCAAAGGGGTCTGTCCAGCGCTGTTGGTGTCCGGCCAATGCTGGATCTTGCATCACCAGTCTTTCATTTATTCTGATCCTGTAGCAGAGCAGAACAATGCAAATTATTAATGGCGGCAAACGCAGATCTGTATGAGCCCTTACTCTTTATTTTTTTAGATTATGGAGCTGTGTAACACAGAAATGACTTATTGCACCAGTTATTGTATTCATATTTTCAGCTCATCTAGATGACATGTGGATATAAGTGCAATAAATAATAAGTCCTTCATCCTGAGATCTTTTCTTCATATGGTCTGAGTTTCAGCTGCACATATCAAAAATGTCATTTCAATTTAATTTCACTATTGATAACACAGAAAGAAGTCGTGTTGAATGTGGATAAGCAGAAAATCACACATTAGCTACTCAAGCTCGTAAACAAGAGACAAAAAAAAAATCCATGGACAATAAATTGCTATTAGGAGACAGAGAAGTACACACAGAGACGACAAGTGAAGCCAGGCAAACAGAACTAATGACATCATTTGGTGAAAGTAATGTATTAAACTGTAGCAACACCAGCAATGATTGCCTGGCTGAAATAAAACATTTTGCTGTAAATCAGTCAATAAGCACACAAATCCACAAGATGTCACTAGAGCGATGCTAAATAAAAATGCTGACTGAAGCTAAACTTTGCATTTTACTAATATTTTGGGGGTGGAAATGACATATTTCAAGTTTGTGTGAAAGCGCATTAAATACAACGATCACAAATAACTCACATGTGCCTGAATACAGAAAAGTTACATAACCATTTTAAATATTGCATAAACGTATTTTTTATTTTAACGAGTGTCATTTTATGCATTTATTCTATAAAGTTAGTTTTCGGTACTCAAAGTGTTTTTCCACTTGCAGAAGTGTCTATATTGTTAGGAGTTTAAAACTGATGCCGGGAAATGCAGAGTGGCCGATGTGGTCAGCTAGGCAATTATTCAGCACCACAAGGCAGTTCTGCTAAGGAGCTTCATAGGGAAGGTTTATTTGTTGTTCGTTCTCCAGCTCTCCTGGTTGTGTTTCTGTCCATCACTTGCTGGGAGATGCTGCCACATTCATAGCTGGAGATATACTTGTCAGATCGTCTGATATTAATTAGTAGCCTTTGATCATATTCTAAACAAATTGGCACTGATTTGAGTGATCCTTTATATTTAAAGTAGTGTTGATTTCAAGTAGCAAATGTATTCAGCAGTGTGAAATTTCCAAAATGAAAGAGCTGCGATGCATGGCAATGAGTCTGAACTGTACCGCAAAACTTGATGGATTTATCCACATGTCTAAATCTCTGATATATAGAATTACTGTTGATTAGAAAGCCACCTTACCATACATGACTGATACAGCACCATTAAATTCAATGATGTTTTCAAAAAAGGCCATAGAAGGGGTTCTGTGCAGTGGAAAACTGCAACCAGTAACAGAAAGATTTAGGTGTATTATCGGCCACAACCCCTTTTTCTGGGAATTATTGTATTAGCTCATAAATTCTAACCAATGTTATTTTCTATATGTCAAATTTGTACTAGACTACAACAGAGAACAATAAATAACCATACCAAAGCACTGGTGAACTGTGACAGCAGTGATTTGAAAGAATATATTAAAGAGGAACCAAGTGAAAAAAGGCATAAAAGTCAGAGATGAATGCTGGGCTCATATCCAAGTGCTGCGTCTTCTCTCAGAATAGCCACAGTTTATGCAGTTAATGCAAAATGAAATACTTCCCATGAAATATGATATTATTCTAACATCAAAGGCCATATATAATGCTGCTTACTACAGTGCACTGTGTAATATATTTCAATATTTATTGTACAATGATAGAACTGAGTATATGGTTTGCAAGTCCCATTACTCTAACTGAGAAGCTGGCGACTACCTGCATCAACACTTTAACCCTTTAATGACCAAGCGCTGTAAATTTACGGCACTTGGTCCTGGGCTTAAATCCCAGCTGACAGCAGAAGTACAGTGCAGGATTAAAGATTCTGATCCTGCAATACAGCAAGAGCAGGTTGGGTCCTCAGCTGTCAGACCCAAAGGGGAAGGGAGAAGCCGTTTTTAACTGCTTCTGCCTTCTCCTTTTCAAGTTACATAACACTCAATGAGCATGATGTACTAATGAGAGAAAGTGGAAGTGTTATGTTATATGTCAGGGAAAAAAAACAAAAAATACTTTTGGTAGCTGAAGAAAAAAAATAGAACATTAAAACCAACCCATGGGTAAATAGGTCAGGACAAAACACCCTGGTCTATTAAGGGGTTAAAGCACAGAGAAAATTGTTTCACAATAACAAATAACGGGATAAAATTGTTGATTTGTGTTATAGTTTATGAAGTTTTGACTAAGAACTAATTCTTTGAACATAGATGATGTTAGCAAATATTGTAAAATAACCAGTCTGCATAGTGGATCTGTAAGCCTTCTTTCACATGAATGCATATCGGCCGACCGATATGCGCTGTGATCTGATGAATTGGATTCCAATGCATCAGATCACATGGGCGTATTTGTGAGAGGTAAAAAACGCTTGGCCAAGCCAATATAGCATCGGGTGCTTTTACATTGGACCCAAAACATAGTTCTGGAACTATGTTTTGGGCCGAATACGTCGGCCGCTGCATGGGCTCTCATGGGAGCCCATGGCAGTGGCCGTAAGTGGGAGGGAGTTTAGCAGCGGGGCTGCTAAACTCCCTCCCTCTGTTCTTCTTTCCCCATGCAGGCTCACCTGTCTTCCTCCCCGCTAGTTCTGTGCAATGGGAGGGGGGCGGAGCTAAGCGCCAGTCCACCCCACCTCCTATTGATAGCTATAGAAAAGGGGTAGGGAAAGGGTGGGCGTTTAGCTCTGCCTCCATCCCACCCCTTGTCCATAGCATCAATGGAAGGAGGCGGGACAGACCGATGTTTGGCTCCTCCCCTATCCCACCGCTCCCATTGCACAGAACGAGCGGGGAGGAAGAGAGGTGAGTCTGTGATGGGGAGGAAGGGGAAATGGGCGATGGCCTGGTGAGCTTGGCGCATTTGCACTGGGCTCACCAGGCCATCTGAATGGCGCACAAATGTTTGATTTGTGCGCCAGTTCACCAAATTTTTCTCAACCGACGTAGCGTATATCAGCTGGCCGTTTTCACGGCTGGCTGATATGTGCTCGTGGGAAAGAAGCCTTAAATTTATACAAGCATCACACGTGCAGCTGACAAGGTGAATGAGCATTTTGATGAACATTGGTTCAGCTTTGTCAGTGTCAGAAGCCCTTTAGGACATTCTTAACCAATTCACCATTTTCATCTTGTAAGCATCCCATAGTATCTTTGACTTTTCTTTTGCTTTTGATATACCCCCAAAATCCTTTTTTATTGCTTTTGGCCTCTGTTGCAAGCCTCATTTCATTAATGTGTACATTGCCTGCTTACCTTTGTAGCACATCTACACTTTGTATAGCAAGACACAGTCCTTATGCTGCCACCCACTGTGACAGTGAAGAAATTCAGGCAGCACTTCTTACAAGTGAATTAAATACTAAGGTGTGTGTAAGTCATGGCTGCCACAATATAGTAGCAAAAACATGTGCCTTAGCAATCTTATATATCTAATACCTGAAAAAGGTCACACAACTGTTATATTTACTAACTGCATAAAAGTGTAAGGTTCTTAGCAAATATTTTGATCAAAACATGTAGGTTTATCTGTCCCAGCTCAAAGTATATGGATTGGATTTACTTTCTTTAAGTGCATTGGAAGCTTAGACCCTAATAGAGGCTGCTCGGAGTAGGACCCATCTAAATGCTGGTCAACTGGACTTGGAAGATGAGCCCATATGTTTTGATCAAAATATATGTGAAGAACCTTGCACTTCTATGCAGTTAGTAAATATAAGAGTTGTGCAATTTTATTCAGGCATTGCATGCATATGAGTGTTGAGGCATGTGTTTTTACTACCAACTTTAACAGTCTGACCCTCTTCCATCACAGCCCAGTGCCTCAATATAATACACCTTTGTCAGCTGCTGGTTTCCTAGCTTCCAGCCGCAGATGCCACTCATGAGTACTTTCCACACTTTTCTCCTGTGATGGGATGAGCTTATTTTTAGCCTATCAAATCTGCCCACATACATATCTGAAATGCAGTGGTTTACATCTGCTTCAATATTTGTTACTTTAGAAGAACAGTGATTGTTAGTGCTCAGTTGTGCCTGTATCCCGGGTTACATGTTATAGTTCTGATAGCCTGCAGGCACCACTGTTGAACACAATAATACAACAGCATGCAGTAAGCTCCTAAGCTTCTCTTAACGGTGGTTAACTTACATAGACCATGGACACCTTTCGCGTGATAAAAATTTTTGGCAGTGAAATATATTTATTTTGGGATGACAATCATTTTTGTAGTACAGTTTAATTAAACATTTTGCACCATTTATCTTATGCATCTTCTACATAGCACTGTATATAGAAAGTGCAGTCTGTCTCATTAGGAGATCTGTCAGTGAAGCTGAGCAGACAGCTTGGCTTTCAAACTCTTATTTCTTCTCTCCATGGTTTTATCAGCTAATTTATTACCATAAAAAAATAAACTTTGTTGCCATTAATTAGCTGATTGGAAGATGCAGGAGAGGTGAAAGCAAAGAGAAACAAATCTATCAGTCCATCTTCATTGACAGATCACATATTGAGATTTAGACTGCAGTTTCTTTATATAGTGGTATGCAGAAGCTGCAGAACTAAAATTATGCAAATGTTTTAGGTCAAAGAACCAAATTTCCCCCATTTCTCACAAAATGGGTCCATAGCCGTTAATGTTATGTCTAATGTTGCTGGTTGTGATCAGTCAGTCGGTCATCCCAACCCAATTTTTGCAAACATCACTAGTAAATAGTTTTACAAATCAGTAAGGATAATCTCCTGATATAGTTGAATTGCAGTATGGAGAAATTGAGAAATGTATCTCATTATATGCAGATAATCTGTTGCTGCATACAGGGGTTGTGAGTAAATAATTAGGCACCTATTATGTCTATTTTTGATATATTTGGTAAAATGTCAGGTCTTACTATTAATTGGGGAGATCTGTAATTCTTCCCTTAGATCCCTTGTTGGTAGATTTTTAATTGGAACATATGCAACTACAAATGGTAAGGGAATTCAAATATCTAGAAGTTATGGTATCTTCAAAGCACCAAAACTTTATTTCTGCCAATTTGCTTCTCTCTAACGTTTTAAGATAAGGTTAATGTTTGGAATCACCTCCCCTTGTCAGTTATTGGCAGGGAACATTTTATTACAATGGTTTTGATGCCATAACTCTTTTATATATTTCAAAATTCTTGGGTTTGCATTCCATCATGATATTTTTCAGAGTTCATACGATTTTTAGCAGTTTATTGTGCAATAAGAAATCTGTCAGAATTAAATTGGAGACCCTTCGAATGGATAAGCGATTTGGTGGGTTGGCAATTCCAACTGTTTGGATATATTTTCTAATGTCTGAATCTGCGACAGTTGAAGAGTTGGAGAGAAAGAAATGGTATGAGGTTGAATGGCAGATTACTCTCTAAAATGATAGGTTGTACGAATGGGTGCTGATGTGGTGGCCCTGTGCCACCCTTTTCAGGTTCTGGGGAAGATGGCAGGGTAGAGAACTTACTCTGTCATCGGTGGTTCTACCATCTTCTCCTCCTAGGCCCATGGTGTAGTTGCCCAGGCCACTTGCAGGATCTATAAAGTGTCACCTATGTAGGGAAACGCTTCATACCTGGTTGTCTTTGTGATGCCAGTGCCCCATTTTAAATGGTCGACATAAATAAAAGAGTCCACAGTCAAAAGAATAATTTTCTTTTTTACTTGCAAATCAAACGGTGCAGTTCCATTACACAGCATTTACAGTCTTAAGCATACATATGCAAACACTTGTTCCTAGATTCTTCCCTCAACAAGTTTGTATCCAGGAGTCACTTTTTGCCTTGGTACATCCATAGTCTAAGTTATCTGATGGACCTTTGCTAGGGTGCTCCTGTGGCAAATTAGCCACACATCTCAGAACATTTATCTTCTTCATTACATTCATAGTCCCTTAAATCCAGTTACTCAGTCTCTCTTACGTGCACTCGTTAGTGGAGTAGATGTACGGAGGAGCCAACTCCAGGAAAACAGGATCTGCTCCCCGAACTCTGCCAAGGAATAGCATTCCATGACAGCAGGGCTGTGCCTGGGACATGGCAGGGGTAAGCTCCAAGCCTCATGTCTTCTCACATCATTCTCTTCCTCCATTGCATCTCCATTCTCCTTTCACAACCTTCTCCTAACTACCACTCTACTCAACTCCTCCCCTAATCACCTGACTCATTCACCACAAGTCACACATACACAAAAGGCAACAGGTTAAGACAGACAATACATATAACAAGACTAGACTGACACAACACCAGACATCAGACAATAAACTCTTGTTGACCTGTCTGGACCAATGCACATCACATTACACAGTCTACAACATTTAATAGTGCTAATATGACAAGCACATTTACAGTACAAAAGCAATCACTAACACACTCTTACTCAAGGCCACTACACTGATAAGTATTGAGCTTTACCAAGAAAAAATTGAGCTAGAAAGCTGTAAATTGCAGGGTGTACTTGTCTATTTGTCCATATTCAATGATGCAAAAATCATCTACCTATGATTTTAACTTTTTTTTTCCTGTCCAAAGAGAACATGGCAGCATCTCCAAAGACAATCAGTATGGAAGAGTATAGGACCATAATCAAGCTCCTGTTTCTCCAAGGGAAAGTGAGAAACCTAGGGGATGGCCTGTCTCCGTCTTCTTGCCAGCAAATGTGAAAGCCTTCTATGACATGATCATGGAGGACCTACGAAAATCGGCCAAAAGCATTGTTACGTATTTGGGGATATCACATGAGAGAGTTGGTGCCATTACCCACAACGACTTGGGAATGAGAAAACAGTCTAAGGAATGGAGGCACTGTGGTTACCCCAGGCCAAAGAAGTTCTGTGTGCAAAGGTCAATGCAAAAGCAAGTGCAACTATTTTTAGGGATAAGAAGGGAGTTCTGCTCATGGACTACCTCACAAACACTTCAATCATCAATGCAACATATTATTGTTCATTATTGACAAAGCTGAAGCAAAATATTTAGGAAAAACATTGAGGAAAGCTCTCCAAAGATGTCATCCTGTTGCACGACAATGTCCCGTCACACACAATGCAGTTACCAGTATTGCAAAAATGACCTCCTTAGGCTTTCAACTGATGGCCCATCCACCTTATTCGCCCAAACTGGCTCCATCTGACTAACATCTGTTCTCCAATCTTAAAAAACACCTAAAGGAGCAATGGTTTGGTAGTGTTTTGGAGCCAACTAATGCTGCAAATGAGTGGTTTGACCAGCAGTTGGAAGACTTTGCAGGGACTTAAAAAGCTACAGCAAAGATGTTGCAGGTGAATTGACATCCTGTGGGAATATGTGGAGTAGTGCGGCAGTTTCAACTTCCTAGCTCAATTTTTTCTGGGCAAGGCTCAATACTTATCAGCACCCCTCATAGCCCCCCTTCTAATAGTATGTGAGAGAGAGATGAAAGGAGGAAAAAAAGAACTATATCCGAAAATTACCTTAATGGTTGAATCAAGGAGTAAATTTAAGCAGATTTTACAATAGGTTAACGATATATATATATATATATATATATATATATATATATATATATATATATATATATCCTTCTGGAGGAAGGATACCAGAGTCTACCATGGGAGAAGGGAGGGATAATCCTATAATCCTTTTGGAACAGGTACATTTTGGGAGTCTTTTTTATAGCTTTGAACCATTTAGAGAGCTCTATGATGTTCCCCATAGTTAGTTTTTGTAGGTCCTTCAATTACGACATGTGTTTGTTGCACTTTCTAATAAATAGTATTAATAATAATTTGCTAATAAAGCTAAAAGAAAAATGGGAAAAAAAGACAGGCTAAATTAGCCATGATGAATGGCCTGCTGTGTTGCGTATGATTCCAATGATATCTCTATCTGAAAGTCAACGGTTATTGCAACTATATTTAGTACATAGAGCATATTCCAATAAAGTTGTAGAGTGTATGATCCATTTAAACATATCCTTTATTATAACCTTAAAGTACTCAATTCTATTGTGCATAATCTTATGAAAGTGGAAAAGGTGGGGGAAGGGGCAAGGTCAACCTATCCCTATTCTGTCTCTACCTGTATATGTCCTATTGCACCTTACATTCAGGGAACTCAATAAATATCTCTTATTACTAATTCAACATTTAAATGTATATCGGTTTGATTTCTGCTAGGATTCTTCAAGATATTAATTACTAGAGATGAGCGAGCATACTCGTCCGAGCTTGATGCTCGTTCGAGTATTAGGGTGCTCGAGATGCTCGTTACTCGAGACGAGCACCACGCGGTACTTGTCTCGATTAAATGAGCACTGACCATTGAATTCAATGGAGCCGGTAATACAGCCGGCTCCATTGAAAACAATGGGCTGCCGGCTAGCACGGGATGAATTGTCGGGAAGGGCTTAAAAATATAAGCCCTTACCTGAAATTCATCCAGAAATGTGTAAAAAGTAAAAAAAAAAATATACTCACCTTGTCCCGGCAGAACGATGTTAGCCCATTGAATTCAATGGAGCCGGCAATACAGCATGTTCCACTGAAAGCAATGGGCTGCCAGCGATCGCACAATGAATTTTCGGGAAGGGCTTAAATATATAAGCGCAGCTCTCAGCTGAATGACAGCTGAGCTGAGCCAATCAGTGGCAGCACTCACTCACCCATTCATGAATTCATGAATGGGTGTGAGTGAGAGCTGCCTCTGATTGGTCAGGCTGTGACCAATCAGAGGCAGCTCATTTAGCAGGCGGGGATTTTAAATCCCCGGCTGCTGAACACTACAGAGAGCAGTTCAGGAGAACTGCCAGCTGGCTGCAGCTGAACTCCGTCTGCCGGGACTAGGTGAGTATATATATATTTTTTATTTTTACACATTTCTGGATGAATTGCAGGGAAGGGCTTATGTATTTAAGCCCTTCCCGAAAATTCATTGTGCGATCGCCGGCAGCCCATTGCTTTCAATGGAGCCGGCTGTATTGCCGGGTCCATTGAATTCAATGGGCTAACATCTTTCTGCCTGGACAAGATGAGTATATTTTTTTTTTACTTTTTACACATTTTAGGATGATTTTCAGGTAAGGGCTTATATTTTTAAGCCCTTCCCGAAAATTCATCCCGCGCTCGCCGGCAGCCCATTTCTTTCAATGGAGCCGGCTGTATTGCAGGCTCCATTGAATTCAATGGGCTAACATCATTCTGCTCTGCCACAGCTGTTACAGCTGTGGCAGAGGAGAACGATTGTTATGCTGACAGTGCGGGGGAGCCCGAAATGCAGCCCTGCATGTTGCTCCTCGCCTGCCCTATCCATTTCTGTGTTTTTTACATGACTTTGGTGATTTGCTAAGATTTTCACAAATGAAAACCTTAGCAGAGCACCAGTCATATGCAAAAATGCTCAAGTCTCCCATTGACTTCAATGGGGTTCGTTACTCGAAACGAACTCTCGAGGATCACTGAAAGTTCGACTCGAGTAACGAGCACTCGAGCATTTTGGTGCTCGCTCATCTCTATTAATTACACATAGGAATCACCTGGAACCTGGCGCTCATGTAATAGAATAATCCACTAAGATGCTTTATATTGATATAAATCATTCAATGTATCTACAATTCATGTCATATTCATGTCATAGTGCCTGATGGCCCACTCTAAAATTACCCAATGCAGCCATGCTCTAATAAAATGATAATTGTAAAAATAATATGTCAGTTACACCATCAAGTGTCCTATACATAAACAGCTTTGGTAGAAAATCGACACAGGCAAATTATGAGTAGTCACAAAGCTGCAACCTTAGCAACAAGGCTTCAGCTCGCTTATGTGTAATTACTTGTAATTCAATATAATCCAAAGCATTTCCCGCCTGGTTTGACTTTTGGCTGAATTATTAGTAAAAATTATTAGATACTGTGTATCATTACCTTTAGCAAGGGTCAAAGTAATAATAAGCATATCACTGATGTCTTCCGGTTCACAAATCTTTTTTATTGTGTTTTTACCATAACGTTAGTTTTCTTACAAATATGTTGCAAACAGGATGACACAGGGCTGTACATAGTCTGCAGAAATGAATGGTGTTAGATTTGCTTCTATAGTTTAGATTCGTTAGCTGCAGGGATCTCACTTGTTTCGATATTAATTTATAATGTGTGAAGTGCAATTAGACTTGATAGTGTTAATGACTTTTTCAGTTTTCAATAGCAAATGGAATGTGATGTATTTTGTTTGGAAGTGTGAACATTATGTGCACTCTCTAATTTGAGCCCTAGTAGCATTAGAGCATATATCTCCTTTGAAATTAACTCATAATCCCTTTTACATGGTTTCTGTTTGGTTTACCTGTACAATTTTTTAAATGTGCATTGCAAGTTTTGTGCAGTGTATATAAAATAGTTTCACACTGTCCCCATACATAGAAATTATTGACTACATCTCAAACAATCTTTTGTTAATATAGTTTCCGTCAGACAGGCGGATGTGGGCTCTAACCTGCCACACAACGGTTTGGCTTTGGGCAAACTGAGGTGGTGGCACCTGGGGAACTCTGGTTTTCACCCTTAACCCCTCCAAGCAGGACATTGACTTTGTGATATGCGCAGGTTGCCCTGGTTGTGTGGCAGCTGACGCTGCAGTGAATCACAGCGTGGTACCTGCATGTGTGAACAGGTGCATAGAGATGATACAGGTTGGAGTGAAGACTGGCAGTACAGGTGCATAAACAATGTTCAGGCTAAAGGTCAGGGCAGGCAGCAAGCGAAGCAGAGTCCAGGAAATAGAGCTAAGATTCGGAAGGGGAGTTGTCTGGAACGTCAGAACAAGCAGGATCAGAACCTAAAACACACTAATGGTAATGGGGATTTTGTCACAATGGTAGGAGACTAATTGCTTAGGCATCCTTCACAGGGAAAGAGTGCCTTACATAGGTAATGGCAGATAATTAGTGGCACAGCACCACTGTGCGCATCCTGTCCTTTAAGGAAGGGGGCAGGAGCATGTCCGTGCCTACAGGCAGAAGCCTGAGAACGTGTAGAGGCAAAGCAGAAGTGCATGCTATGTAACAAGTAATGACAACTGACTGCATGCTCAGGAGTAGCTGAGTGGCTGCACTGTGTGTAACAGCAGCACCACCCGTAGGCCTTCTTCTTTCATAATGCAATTTTTTGAGCAAATCTGGTACTTAAATGTTTTCTTGAGGTTCCTGGGATCCCTTTAGGACTGTATTCCTGCAAATACACTAAGTGGAAAAGTTTTCCTTTTATCTTCTTGAAATCCAAGATTTCTTTAACCTCCTATTCTTCTCCTTTGGTAGCAGTAGAAGACTCAACAAATACGGAAGATTGCAAATATCTGTTGAGAATCAATGGCTTCAGAAGGATACGTGGAAAGAATTTGGAATTTTCCAGGAGGATGGCAGACGAAGCCTATATATGACTGGATTGATTTGTTTCAAGACCTGGAAGGAGCCTTGGGGGAGGGGGATAAATTTGAACTGGGTCATCTTAAAGTGTATGTTCCTAGAAGATAGCCAAGCACGATTCCATGGAGAGTATTTTGGAGGATGTCTTCTTTTATTAGTAGCCTTTTTTATGAGGACAGCAGCCTGCGACAGTGTTGAGTCTGATGCCAAATTTTTTAAAAGTTCCTGGTGACAGTGCTCTGCAGGAAACACATTCATGGAAGAGAAGATGGGCCAACACACAGAAGGATGCTGATTGTAGACTATAAAAAATGGCATAGACCTTGATGTTTGTTTAAATGCGTTAGCATGAGAAAACTTGGCACATGGCAGAAGAGATACCCATCCTGTTGAGAGGATGCAAAATGTCTAAGATACAGTTCCAGACAATAATTATTTCATTCTACCTGGCAATTTGATTGAGGTATCAGGGTGATGAAGAAGAGGAGCACTGGAAAACATCAGTTTGGCAAGGATCTCTTCAGACTCGGGTGACAAATTCATGTTTGCACTCCATTGAGTCATAGCAGGTAATGAAGCAGTCAAAGAGGAAAAGTGTGGAATTAACCAGTGATAATAATTTACAAACCCTAAAAGTCACTGGAAGGCCTTTAAACTTTGAAGTTTAGGCCAGTTGAGGACAGCAGTTTTTATTTGTCCATGCTGAAACTCTGAGCAGAAATGATGTATCACAGGAAGACCAGTTTTGATTGTTCAAACAGACACTTATCAAGCTTGGAATACAGACAATTTTGCATTGACATTGTTGAACAGTTTTTACATGTTTAAGGTGTGTAATAAGATCATGAGAGAAATCAAGATGTCATCTAGTTAGGCAATCACAGAGGAATACAGAAGATCTTGGAACACATCACTCACAAGTTCCTGAAAAACAACAGGTGCATCACACAGTGCAAAAAGCATGGCAAGGTATTCAGAATGTCCATTTCTGGTGTTGAATGCGGTTTTATACTCATCTTATTCACATATTCTGATGAAATAGTACAACCCATGGAGGTCGAGCTTGCTAAAAATGGTATCCCCATCCCCTGTATTATGTTAAACAGTTGAGAAATTAGAGGCAACAAGTTTTTAGTTTTTACTGTAATTGCATTAAGTTCTTAATTGATACATGTCCGCAGGGAGCCATCTTTATTTTTCACGTAGAAAAACCTGATGTTGGCCGGCGAGGAAGTCTTCGGGATAAATCCTCTCTCAAAATTCTCCCTGATATATTAAAGGGGTTGTCCCGCGAAACAAAGTTGGGGTATACACTTCTGTATGGCCATATTAATGCACTTTGTAATGTACATTGTGCATTAATTATGAGCCATACAGAAGTTATTCACTTACCTGCTCCGTTGCTAGCGTCCCCGTCTCCATGGTGCCGTCTAATTTTCAGCGTCTAATCGCCCGATTAGACGCGCTTGCGCTGTCCGGTCTTCTCCGTGTTGAATGGGGCTGCTCGTGCTGGAGAGCTGCTCCTCGTAGCTCCGCCCCGTCACGTGTGCCGATTCCAGCCAATCAGGAGGCTGGAATCGGCAATGGACCGCACAGAAGACCTGCGGTCCACCGAGGGTGAAGATCCCGGCGGCCATCTTCGCAAGGTAAGTAAGAAGTCACCGGAGCGCGGGGATTCGGGTAAGTACTATCCGTTTGTTTTTTTTAACACATGCATTGGGTTTGTCTCGCGCCGAACGGGGGGGCTATTGAAAAAAAAAAAACCTGTTTCGGCACGGGACAACCCCTTTAAGACTAGAGATGAGCGAGCGCACTCGTCCGAGCTTGATGCTCGTTCGAGTATTAGCATGTTCGAGATGCTCGTTAATCGAGACGAGTACCACGCGATGTTCGAGTTACTTTCACTTTCATCTCTGAGACATTAGCGCGCTTTTCTGGCTAATAGAAAGACAGGGAAGGCATTACAACTTCCTTCTGTGACGTTCAAGCCCTATACCACCCCCTGCAGTGAGTGGCTGGGGAGATCAGGTGTCACCCGAGTATTTAAATCGGCCCCTCCCGTGGCGCGCCACAGATGCATTCTGACATAGATCAGGGAAAGTGCTGCTGATGCTGCTGCTGCTATAGGGAGAGCGTTAAGAGTTATTTTAGGCTTGAAGAACCCCAACGGTCCTTCTTAGGGCCACATCTGACCGTGTGCAGCACTGTTAAGGCTGCTGTGAGCAGTGTTGCACATTTTTTTTTTTTTTGTATGTCTGGCGTGCAGAGCATTGCGTCCTCAGTCTGCAGTCCTTGTACATAGTATAGGGCCAGTACTGGTAAGGCAGGGAAAGAGATATACTGTCTATATAGGCAGTGGGCTTTTTCAAACAAATTTGGGAAAAATACTATCTTTGGGCTGCCTGTGATCGTCTTGAGTGTACTGCGTCTCTGCTGGGGGTAGTAGTCCTAATTATTACACAGCTAAGTGTTACAGAAGGCTTGCGCAAAATTCTTTCCTGGCTCTGCGTTGCCCGTTACATCACCGCCGTCATCCCGTCCAGAGGGAAACAGTATACATATATACGCTGCCTACAGTATCTGTCTGCTGTCTCAGAAGCAAAATACTTAAGGCCTACTAGTGGCCTTTGGACACTTGACTGCTTCTGCGCTGTGAATTCCACTAGCTCAGTCATACGCACCTAGGTCTCACTACAGGCTTGCGCAAAATTCTTTCCTGGCTCTGCTGTGCGTTCCGTAAGCGAAGTCAGCCTCCAACCACAGGCCTATAAGCGGCACATTTAATTACAGCGTTCTGTTTCTGCACTACTGGTAATATACCATGCTGAGGTGTAGGGGGAGGCCTAGAGGACGTGGACGCTGGCGAGGATGCGGAGGCCCTCTACGCTCTACGCTCCACATGTTGGCCAGGCTCTATGAGCAGTATAGAGCTATAGTGGAATACCAACTCCAACATGGGCGGCGTAGTGGGAGTCAGCCTCCTCAATTCTTTACAGAAGAGTGGGCCTGGTTGGCAGACATCTGCCAGGTCCTTGGAAACTTTGAGGAGTCTACCCAGATGGTGAGCGGCGATGCTGCAATCATTAGCGTCACCATTCCTCTGCTATGCCTCTTGAGAAGTTCCCTGCAAAGCATAAAGGCAGACACTTTGCGCTCGGAAACAGAGGCAGGGGAAGACAGTATGTCGCTGGATAGTCAGAGCACCCTCATGTCTATATCTCAGCACGTTAAGGAGGAGGAGGAGGGGGAGGAGCATGAGGAGGAGGGGAAAGAGACAGCTTGGCCCACTGCTGAGGGTACCCATGCTGCTTGCCTGTCATCCTTTCAGCGTGTATGGCCTGAGGAGGAGGAGGAGGAGGAGGATCCTGAAAGTGATCTTCCGAATGAGGACAGCCATGTGTTGCGTACAGGTACCCTGGCACACATGGCTGACCTCATGTTAGGATGCCTTTCTCGTGACCCTCGCGTTACACACATTCTGGCCACTACGGATTACTGGGTGTACACACTGCTCGACCCACGGTATAAGGAGAACCTTTCCACTCTCATACCCGAAGAGGAAAGGGGTTCAAGAGTGATGCTATACCACAGGACCCTGGCGGACAAACTGATGGTAAAATTCCCATCCGACAGCGCTAGTGGCAGAAAGCGCAGTTCCGAGGGCCAGGTAGCAGGGAAGGCGCGGAGATCAGGTAGCATGTACAGCACAGGTAGGGGAACACTGTCCAAGGCCTTTGACAGCTTTATGGCTGCCCAGCAAGACTGTGTCACCGCTCCCCAGTCAAGGCTGAGTCGGTGGGAGCACTGTAAAAGGATGGTGAGGGAGTACGTAGCCGATCGCACGACCGTCCTCCGTGACGCCTCTGCCCCCTACAACTACTGGGTGTCGAAGCTGGACACGTGGCCTGAACTCGCGCTGTATGCCCTGGAGGTGCTTGCTTGTCCTGCGGCTAGCGTCTTGTCAGAGAGGGTGTTTAGTGCGGCTGGGGGAATCATCACGGATAAGCGTACCCGCCTGTCAACCGACAGTGCCGACAGGCTTACAATCATAAAGATGAACAAAGCCTGGATTTCCCCAGAGTTCTCTTCTCCACCAGCGGACAGCAGCGATACATAGGCTGCACCCTAAACAATACATAGGCTGCACCCGCGGATGGAAGCATCATTCTCTATCACCATCAAAAACGAGGACCTTTTAGCTTCATCAATCTGTGTATTATATTCATCCTCCTCCTCCTGCTCCTCCTTCTGAAACCTCACGTAATCACGCCGAACGGGCAATTTTTCTTAGGCCCACAAGGCTCAGTCATATAACTTTTGTAAACAATGTTTATACCTTTCAATTCTCAATTCAATAAAGCGTTGAAACTTGCACCTGAACCGATTTTTATTTGAACTGGGCTGCCTACAGGCCTAGTTACAAATTAAGCCACATTAACCAAAGCGATTATTGGGATTCACCCGCCCTCTTGGTTGGGCATGGGCAATTTTTCTGAAGTACATTTGTTCTGTTGGTACACCAATTTTTTGGGCCCTCGCCTACAGTGTAATCCTACTAATTTTTAGCCCACCTGCATTAAAGCTGACGTTACCTCAGCTGTGCTGGGCACTGCAATGGGATATATTTATGTACCGCCGGTGGCTTCCTGGGACCCACCCATGCTGTCGGTCCACACGGAGTTGTAACTCCATGTGTCCACTTCTAAAGAACCCCAGTCTGACTGGGGCATGCAGTGTGGGCCGAAGCCCACCTGCATTAAACCTGACGTTACCTCAGCTGTGATGGGCACTGCAATGGGATATATTTATGTACAGCCGTTGGGTTCCAGGGAGCCACCCATGCTGTCGGTCCACACGGAGTTGTAACTCCATGTGTGCACTTCTAAAGAACCCCAGTCTGACTGGGGCATGCAGTGTGGGCCGAAGCCCACCTGCATTAAACCTGACGTTACTTCAGCTGTGATGGGCAATGCAATGGGATATATTTATGTACCGCCGGTGGCTTCCTGGGACCCACCCATGCTGTCGGTCCACACGGAGTTGTAACTCTATGTGTCCACTTCTAAGAACTCCAGTCTGACTGGGGCATGCAGTGTGGGCCGAAGCCCACCTGCATTAAACCTAATGTTACCTTAGCTGTGATGGGCAATGCAATGGGATTTATTTATGTACCGCCGGTGGGTTCTAGGGAGCCACCCATGCTGGGTGTCCACAGGGACTTCACATTAGGGATTTGTACCTGTCAGTGTCTATGTATTAAAAACCCTGGTCAGACTGGGGCACGCAGTGTGGGCCGAAGACCACCTGCATTTAATCGGATGTTACCTCAGCTGTGATGGGCACTGCAATGGGATACATTTATGTACAGCCGGTGGGTTCCAAGGAGCCACCCATGCTGTGGGTGCACACGGAATTCCCATTGCGGAGTTGTACCTGCCCGTGACTATTTATAAAAAACCGCGGTCTGACTGGGGCATGCAGACACCTTGACAAAATGAATAGTGTGTGGCACATGGGTTCCCCATTGCTATGCTCACATGTGCAGCTCCTGATGGAGGTGGCACAGGATTGGATTTCTCATTGCTTCTGTACAGCATTATCGGCTATCACCCCGCCCCTTTTAAAGAGGGTCGCTGCCTGGCCGTGCCAACCCTCTGCAGTGTGTGCCTGCAGTTCCTCCTCATGGCAGACGCACTTATAAATAGACATGAGGGTGGTGTGGCTATGAGGCCAGCGTGTGGCATGAGGGCAGCTGAAGGGACACTTTGGTGTGCGCTGTGGACACTGGGTCATGCGGGGGGGGGGGGGGTTGGGCAGCATGTAACCCAGGAGAAATGGCAGCGGAGTGTCATGCAGGCAGTGATTGTGCTTTGATGGAGGTAGTGTGGTGCTTAGCTAAGGTATTCCTTGCTAATGAGGGTTTTTCAGAAGTAAAAATTGTTGGGAGGGGGGGGGCCCACTCTTGCCGCTATTGTGGCTTAATAGTGGGACCTGGGAACTTGAGATGCAGCCCAACATGTAGCCCCTCGCCTGCCCTATCCGTTGCTGTGTCGTTCGCATCACTTTCTTGAATTGCCCAGATTTTCACAAATGAAAACCTTAGCGAGCATCGGCGAAATACAAAAATGCTCGAGTCGCCCATTGACTTCAATGGGGTTCGTTACTCGAAACGAACCCTCGAGCATCGCGAAAAGTTCGTCTCGAGTAACGAGCACCCGAGCATTTTGGTGCTCGCTCATCTCTAATTAAGACATGACTTGGGTGACAGGAAGAGATAGTGGATATATGTTATCTCTAGGAGGCGATGCACCTGGCAAAAGGTTGATTGGGAATCTTATGGTCTATGTGGAGCTAGGGTCATTTTGAAAACTAGACCCCTAGATGAATTCATCTAGGGGTGTAATGCGTACTTTGACCCCATTGTTTTTGAAAAATTCTAAGCAAAGCAGAAGGAAAAAATTATAATTTTTATTGTTTGTCCTGTGTTCAGAAGCATACTCTTTGTAGCACCAATCAGCTTACAAGACACAGGCCCCATTGCACGCGTGTGCAGAAAAAAAAATTGACACCCTAAAAATAATCCCCTACTCCTCATCCCCTTTTTGGCATTCCCTAAATCTTAGATAAAAGTAATATTGTAAACTGTTTGGTATGTCTGGGGAAAGGTCCACAGAAAATGATCCCATCAGCGGACATTGCAGGAGGCCTTATGTAAGTAATTTCACCTCCCCTCACTGATCGGATCCCTGATGGGAGGTAAAACTTTAACTTTTTTTTACTTTTATGTGATCACCATTATCTGATGGATAACAGCGACTGCGTGACCAGGGATCCTGTACCATGGCACCTCCGTGAAATCTATGTTTGGTAGCCAGGAGCAGGGATATTTCAAATTACCCCGAAAATCCACAGCTTTTGCGAATGTGTCCACCATTTTGGCAAAGGGGCATGCGCAGAAGCTGAGGTAAGGTCTGCTGATAAATCCGGGGGACTTGGTTACATAATATTATCTCCCCTTACTAATATGAGGGGAGATGAAATGTAAATTTTTTTCCTGATTTTTACACTTTTTTTTAACTTTTACATGATCGCTGTCATCCAATGAATAACGGTAATTATGTGACCAAGAATCACATACAGCGGTCCTTGGTGATATCTCCCTGCTCTCTGCTACTCATACTAGCCGGGAGCAGGGTGATTTTAAATTTCTTGGGTCTCTCAGCCTTCTGCGCATGCGTCTGACGTTTAATAGGGAATTGCGGAAGACGGAGATGAGTAGTTTCAGCTCCCCTCAAGGATCTGATCCATGGGGAAGCTGAAACTACATTTTTTGACTTTTTATTTACTTTCATGTGATCGCTGTTATCCATTGGATAACGGCAATCGCATGACTGGGTGTTGCATATTGCGACACCCCATGACAGCTCTAGGTTGTTGGCTACCTCTGGCAGCAGGCAGCAGGGAGCTGTCACGTCCACAGCCCCCATGGCTTTAATCCCTAGAGCGAGCGTGTTTTTACGGCCCTAGGGATTACAGCCCAGAAAGCCAGGACGTAAAAACACTATAGGGTGACCACTAAGGGGTTAAAGAGAAACTAGAGCAAGGGTCCTTACACTAAGGGGAAAGAGTGTTATACAGTGAACTGACATAAAGGGAATAATGTCAGGTATCATCCACCTGACAACACACATGACATCAGACATTTGGAGACCACACCCGTCAAAGGGGAAGGGAAAGTGGGTCCACAAACCATGCTGATGGGGAATACAGGTGTCCAGAACACCCTCAGGGAAGGTGAGAAAACACTTCAAACTAACATCATACATAACACTAAGCTCTGCGAGGAAATGAGATTAAAAAAATTAATAAATGTCAAACCCCGCTCTACAAAGAGGGGCTGGTATTTATGTGCATTAGACCGGTGGTGATTGGCTGGTGGGAGAGCTCCACAATATCAGCCAGACAAATCAACCACACCTGCAGCAATGTACTCTTGGAAACCCACAGAACCCAGGAGCACAAACGTAGCACCCACCATGTACTTCATAGTGCAAAACTTCATAATCTTTATATAATGGATTACTCTTAATATAGTACAAGCAGGATTACCTGGTTTTGCACAAGTTTATATTCTCTAACTGCTGTTTGTTTGTGTGCTTAAAAACTTTGTTTGCTACTGATATGAAGCCAACATAATAAAGTGCAGTATATTCTTGGTGAGTAAGGCCAACTGTAAACTGGCATATTTGCATTGCGGAATCCGGAGCAGGTGTCTGCCTCCAGGTTTCGCAGCAAATACCTTCCAAATCCTCAAATCCTGTGCCCCATGATGTGAGGAATTAAGGAACATGACGCTGCAGTGGCTCTCACTGGCTGCAGTGGTCACTTGATTTCCTGTGACATTATCTGTCACAGCAATCAATGGAACCACTGCGGAACTGCAGTGCTGGATCCCAGCAACCATGAAAGAGTAAGCATAGTTCACATTATTGTTTTAATACAGGGGGTCCTAAAACTGAACAACCACTTTAATATGTGTATTCTGATTTCTTTTGCAAATATGTTGACAACAGTACAGTCTAGAGAGCTGAAACCCAGTCTAAAAACCTTTGACACGCCTGATATACCTCTGCTGCACAATTGGTTCAGATTAGAGATGAGTGAGCACCAAAATGCTCGGGTGCTCGTTACGCGAGTCGAACTTTCAGTGATGCTCGAGAGTTCGTTTCGAGTAACGAACCCCATTGAAGTCAATGGGCGACTCGAGCATTTTTGTATATGACTGGTGCTCCGCTAAGGTTTTCATTTGTGAAAATCTTAGCAAATCACCAAAGTCATGTAAAAAACACAGAAATGGATAGGGCAGGCGAGGAGCAACATGCAGGGCTGCATTTCGGGCTCAGAGGTCTCACTATTAAGCCACAATAGTGGCAAGAGTGAGCCCCCCCCACCCCCCCCCCACCCCCCCACCCCCCGCACTGTCAGCATAACGATCATTCTCCTCTGCCACAGAGGCAGAGAAGAACGATGTTAGCCCATTGAATTCAATGGAGCTGGCAATACAGCCGACTCCATTGAAAGCAATGGGCTGCCGGCGAGCGCGGGATGAATTTTCGGGAAGGGCTTAAAAATATAAGCCCTTACCTGAAAAAGAAAGATTTTAGTGTAAAAAAGAATAAAAATGCAGGCATTCTCTTCAATGGAGCCGCTGCTGCTGCCGGTGACTCCATTGAAGACAATGGTCCGCTGGCACACCTGAATTCTTTTTCAGGAAAGGACTTTACATATAAGCCATTCCCTGGAAATGAATTAAAAGTGATTTAAAAAAGAAAAAAAACAGATACTCACCTCCCTTCAGCTGCCGGGGCACAGCCGCGTGTTCTCCTGCTGTCCCCTGCACTGTGGTGCTGAACTGCTGTCATTCAGCTGAGAGCTGCGCTGAGCCAATCAGAGGCAACACTCACTCACCCATTCATGAATTCATGAATGGGTGTGAGTGAGATCTGCCTCTGATTGGCTCAGCGCTGAGCCAATCAGGGGCATGTCTGACTCACACCCCCTTCACACCCACTGCAGGCCAGCCGCGCTAAACTCCGTCTGCCGGGACAAGGTGAGTATATATATATTTTTTATTTTTACACATTTCTGGATGAATTGCAGGGAAGGGCTTATATATTTAAAGGGGTTGTCCCGCGCCGAAATGTTTTTTTTTTTTTAACCCCCCCGGTTCGGCGCGAGACAACCCCGATGCAGGGGTTAAAAAAACAAACCGGAGAGTGCTTACCTGAATCCCGGCGGTCCGGCGTCTTCATACTCACCTGCTGAAGATGGCCGCCGGGGTCTGCTCCCTCCGTGGACCGCAGCTCTTCTGTGCGGTCCATTGCCGATTCCAGCCTCCTGATTGGCTGGAATCGGCACGTGACGGGGCAGAGCTACACGGAGCCGGCATTCTGCACGAGCGGCTGCATTGAAGAGAGCAGAAGACCCGGACTGCGCAAGCGCGGCTAATTTGGCCATCGGAGGCCGAAAATTAGTCGGCACCATGGAGACGAGGACGCCAGCAACGGAGCAGGTAAGTATAAAACTTTTGATAACTTCTGTATGGCTCATAATTAATGCACAATGTACATTACAAAGTGCATTAATATGGCCATACAGAAGTGTATAGACCCACTTGCTGCCGCGGGACAACCCCTTTAAGCCCTTCCCGACAATTCATCCCGCGATCGCCGGCAGCCCATTGCTTTCAATGGAGCCGGCAGTATTGCCGGCTCCATTGAATTCAATGGTCAGTGTTCGTTTAATCGAGACGAGTACGCGGGGTGCTCGTCTCGAGTAACGAGCATCTCAAGCACCCTAATACTCGAACGAGCATCAAGCTCGGACGAGTATGCTCGCTCATCTCTAGTTCAGATTGATCATATTGTTTGGCCATTGCATTTATATTCTGATTTTTTTCTAATGTCGAAAATGGTAGGTCCTAGAGAGCTAAAACCCAATCTAAAACCGATTCACCTATCTGGCTAATATACTGCAAATTAGGCCAGTCATTTGGCTGTGCATAAAAAAACAACATAAATTTATTTTAATATACGTATAAAGATCTACATATATATATATATGAAGATTAGTTGATCAATATTCTACCCATATGAGCCTTTATTGTCATTTTTAACATTATATAGAAAGTTTTATGTCTTTGAGTTCTCCATAGGAGTTACATAATTTTGTGTATTTACTGTTAACACTTCATTATGCTGTCTGAATAGAAATTCTAAATACCATGTTAGGCCTCCTGCACACGGGCGTGTTTGCATTGCGGAGTCCGCGACAGGAATCCGCCTCCAGACTCTATAGCAAATACTGCCCATAGCATTCAATGGCAAAATGCCATTGATTGCCATTTTACGCTCGTGGAGAAGACATCGCAGCATGCTGCGATTTTGTGCAGGTTATGCATAGCCGGCTTCCCTTGAAGTCAATGATGCTGTCCGTCCAGTGAGCACTGCAGAAGTATCTTGGGATACGCATCATGCCCCAGCACTGGCGGCTACTGCGCATGCGCAACACAGTGCCGGAGGGCACATTCGCAGCGCTCGCAGCTGACGCCGGACAGGTACGCAGGGGTCACCGGCCGGGCACTGGGTCATACTCTGCTGCGGGAATCCCATATGTGGGATCCAACCCGGCCATGTGCAGGAGGCTTTAAATATATTGCTATTGCTCATCCACAATGCTACATCTTTCCAAAGATTTATATTAACATAAAACCCTACTTCTCTAAGAAGGCGTGTAGATTTGCCACTGGCTCAACTTAATTGAGTAATGAAGACCACTTTGGAGGTCTTAGGGTATGTTCACACTTAGAAGAAATGAACCATCAGTGTGGATTTTGATTCACATCAACATGTGATGTCAGCAGCTACAGCACTCCCACTCACCTTCCAATTCTTTGCGCTATCAACGCACACCTGAACCTGGCATTGTCTAATGAGCGCAGTGCTGCTGGTCAAGTGATACCACTTCTACGCTCACTTAACGCTACTGAGTTTTTTTGTAAAAAATACTGCGGGTTTGCCGCAGAAGTTTCCACTGTGGTAAATCCGCAGCATTTCCATTATGTGTGAACAGAACCTTAAAGGGAACCTGTCAGCAGTTCCCAGCATGTAAAGCTCCATACACCAACAGGACAGATGAAGTTTAACTGTTTCCAAATCTTCTGCTTGTACAGCTAACGAAAGTAACATACCTTGGATAATAGCTTTTAAAAAGTTTCTGCAGTGTATGCTAATCAAGGGGATTTTTCGTAACTCCACCTTCTCTGCCAGTGCGAAGTTGATGACACTTCCAACATCATCCACATGAAATAATGGACTGGAGTGTGAGCAAGATTTTAATTGTCCTGTGGAGATCTGGCACATTTGCATATGTGCTGGACCACAGTCTCCCGTCACATGTGCAAAATGTCATTCCTTCTGTGGATAATGTTGCAGGTGTCATCCCCTTTGCACTAGCAAAGATCGGAAGAGTTGGAAAAGGACCTCAACAGAAGAGACAGTTTATCCTATTCACGGGACAGGTGGGTCTCATTTAGTATTTGTCTCAGGAACTTTTTAACTGCTATTTTCCAAGGTATGCTGCTTTCATTTGGAAACTCTTAAAATTCACTTTGCTGTTGGTGTAGGCGGTTTTACATGCTGCGAACCGCTGACAGGTAGCTACGGTATATTCAATTTTCCAGGTGTTTTAAACTTTTACTGTACTTATGGGAAACTTTTAAGGTAGTTGTAACTGTTTACATACACTTATTTTTCCTAAAGTAATTGTTGAAGGCTTTCTTTTTAGACAATAGTAGCTTGACATGCCCATGTGGCAGATCAATACAATTATTCCACTTTCTTACACCTGTGAATAGATTACACATTTATTATACTGAGTAGGAGTACACTTTTGACAGCTGCTGTTTTGTAAAATTTATCAAAATAGATAAATAAATATAAAAAACGTATGTAGTAAATCTTTGGAAAAAATATAAACATATACATAAAAAATATATGCAACTATCAGCCATAATATTAAAACTATACTATTTTGTGTAGGTCCTTATGCTGCCAAAACGGCATTGACCTGTTGGGGAATACACTCAGGAAGACCTATGAAGGTACCTGTGAAATCTGCTACCAAGACATTTGCAGGGTATCCTTAAAGTTACAAGGAAGCGTTCTCACTATCTCTAGGAAACAGGAGTACTTGGTCTATGAAAACTAAGATAGGTGGTATGAGTCACTGTAGGGGCACAGGATTTCCAAACAGCACACTGTCCAAATCATTAAGCTGCCTATGCCGGATTGATTTATTTCCATAGTGCACTCTGGCACCATGTCTTCCCCAGATGAGTATCACACACGAAACAGGAAGTCTCCATGATGTAAAAAAAAAATGTGATGCATCAGACTAGGCCACCTTTTCCCATTTCTCCATAGTCCAGTTCTGATGCTCATATGTCCATTGTAGGCACTTTCCATGGTTGGCCCGAGTCAGCATGGGCTCTCTGACTGTTTTGCAGCATTGCAGTCCCCTGCACAACAAGCTGAAGTGCACTGTGTGTTTTGGCACTTTTCTATCATAGCAAGCATTGACTTGTTCAGCAATGTGGGCTACAGTAGCTCTTTTATGGTTTTAGACCAGACAAGCTACCCTTTGCCTTGGACCACTTTACATAATTCCAATCATCACTTTTTTTAACAACTTAAAGGGGTTGTCCCGCGCGAAACATTTTTTTTTTTTTTCAACAGCCCCCCCGTTCGGCGCGAGACAACCCCGATGCAGGGGTTAAACAAGAACACCGGACAGCGCTTACCTGAATCCCCGCGCTCCGGTGACTTCTTACTTACCTGCTGAAGATGGCCGCCGGGATCTTCTCCCTCGGTGGAACGCAGGGCTTCTGTGCGGTCCATTGCCGATTCCAGCCTCCTGATTGGCTGGAATTGGCACGTGATGGGGCGGAGCTACAAGGAGCCGCTCTCCGGCACGAGCGGCCCCATTCAGAAAAGAAGAAGACCCGGACTGCGCAAGCGCAGCTAATCTGGCGATTAGACGCTGAAAATTAGACGGCTCCATGGAAACGAGGACGCTAGCAACGGAACAGGTAAGTGAAAAATTTCTGATAACTTCTGTATGGCTCATAATTAATGCACAATGTACATTACAAAGTGCATTAATATGGCCATACAGAAGTGTATAGACCCACTTTGTTTTGCGGGACAACCCCTTTAAGAAAAAAAATCACAGACAGCCAACATAGTTGGAAAGTGGAAAATTGGAACAAACTATAAAGCTTATTTGTATTATAGGTTTATAAGTGAAAATACTGACATGACCACATCAGTCACATCTACTATGACCTGTCAAATGATGATAATTACACTCGTATTAACCTGGACAAGCTCCTCCAGCTTTAAAGTGGAAGTATCAACATTTTAAGTTATCCTCTATCCACAAGATGTGAGATAACTGCCTGATCAGTGGGGATCTAACTGGGGAGACCCCAGCTGATCTCAAGAATAGGGGTTTTAATGTCCCCCTTTGCATGTTACCCTGTAGGTCACTTCTCCCCCCACAGCGATGTCAGAATAAATAGACCACTGCAGTCCGGCAATTCATTCAGTCTCCTCTTAACTGCTGGGGGTGCAGTAGGTCTACAGTGAGGAGAATGGGTGACACAGGAACCAATACTCTTGAGATTGGCAAGGGGTCTAAGCAGTGACACCCCACCAATTTGCAAATTATCACCTATCCTGAGGATAAGGGATAACTTGAAAGCCTCGTACAATATTTTTAACTCCTTAATGACTGCCCATACATCTTTTGACTGTGGCTGTCAAGAGGTTTAATTCTGATGTGCCGTCTTTTTACAGCCTGGATAACAGCCTGGCACCCACTGTTTGACTCTTTACATGACACGGTCAGTGTGACTGCGCCATGTGATTACAGGGTCTCGATTGGTTGCTATGACACCTGCAGGCTTGAGTCTACCAGTTATGGTGGCCTATGAGGCTCAGCCTATGGCTGGGCTTCATAGACTTTATAATACACTGATATACTGCAGTTGTTATGATCAAGTGCAAGTTTGGAGTGTCCTGTTGCTACCAATGTGGGCTGATATCGTGGTCAGGGGAAGCCAAAGGTTGATACACAGGTAGTATTGGTTGCTGTACAAAGGGAGCAGGCAGGTAGCATAGAGGGAGAAGCCAGATGTCAGTACATGGGTAGTATCAGTTACAATACAAAAGGAGCATGCAGGTAGCGTAGTCAGGGAGAAACCAGAGTTCAGTACATAGAAGCAGCAATTGTAGTGGGAGGATCAGTTGATAGCGAAGCACAATAATCACGGGCGGTGGAAGGGAGGCACAGGGACAGATTTAAATAAAAAGTCTCATCAGGAAACCAGGGTGGAACCAAACAGGAACTAGATTAACAGAAGGAAGGAATAAGGACAATGTTCAGCAAAGGAGCTATCCAGGTATCTGAATAGCTGAGCAGTATGGGCCATCACCTGGAATACAAGAGCCCTTGGGTTCGAGTAGCATATTAAATTGTAAAGTGTAAAAAATATAATAAAATTAAAAATAAAAACATCAAAAACCCCTTTGCTATGTAAAAAAATAAACATAAAAAAATCACACATATGGTATCACTGCATTCATAATAACCCAGAGAAAAAAGTCAGTACATTATTTAACCAGCACAGTGCATGCCATGGAAAGAAAAATACAAAAAACACATTGAAAATAGCTAATTTCGCCTATCTTACCTTACAAAAAACGGAATAGAAAGTGATCAAAATGTTGCATAGATCAGCAAATGGTATTATTAAAAGTGCAACTCATCCCACAAAATAAACGCTTACACAGCACCATTGACAGAAAAAAGAAAAACGTTAGGGGTCTTTAAATGCAGCCATAAAAAAAAAAAAAGTGTGAAAAAGTTGCAAAAAAACCCTATATCAATTTGATATTGATATAATCATACTGGCCTGCAGAATTAGTTTAACACATTATTTATACAGCATGTTGTTAACAATAAAAAAACACGTGACAAAATTGTAGATTTTGTTAATCTTGTCTAGAAAAAAATGGAATAAAAATCAATCAAAATGTTATATATTCCAAAAATTGCATAAATGAAGACTTGAGCTCATCTCACAAAAAAACAAGGTCCTCATAGAACTCCGTCGATAGAAACACAAAAATGCTATGGCTGTTGGAATGCAGCACAAAAGCAAATCTTAAAAAAAAAGTGGTTTTTTGAATACAAAAATAGCAAAAAACAAAAAAACAGTATAAGGCCTCCTTCCCACGAACGGATTTACGCCGCGTAAATTCGCGGCAAAAATCCGCTGCGTGGCCCCCTGCTATTAGGTTCTATTGAACCTAATAGCACAATGCTCACGATGCGTAATTCCACCGCGGAATTACGCACCGCGATTTCTCCCGTCCTCACCCGCAGCATGCTCTATTTGCTGCGGGTGAGGACGGGCTGTACGCGCTGACGGCTTCCATTGCAGTCAATGGAAGCCGTCCGTTCACGCTATCTCCCGCTGTAACCAGTGGGAGATAGCGTGAAAAAACGCTTCCCCACCTACCGCCGCAGCGTCATATGACGTGGCCGCCGCGTCATATGACGCGGCCGGCGCGTCACGTGACACGGCCGGCCGCGTCATGTGACGTGGTGGGCGTGTCACATGACGCGACGGCGGTGGGCGGGGAAGCGTTTTCACGCTATCTCCCGCAGGTAAGTATAGGGGCTCTGGGGGGCGCCGTGACGGGCTTCACTGCGTAATATTACGCGGCGGAGCCCGTCACGCTCATGGGAAGGAGGCCTAAACTTGGCATCTCTAGGTCAGTAGAATTATGCTGACCTGGAGAATAATGTTATCACACTATTTATTTTGCACACTGAACGCCATAAAAATGAAATTTAAAAAACAAATCACAGAATTTATTTTTTCCCTCAATCCTCCTAAAAGAAATTAATAGACATTATACAATGCATTATATGTACCCCAAAATTACGCAACTAAAAATACAACTTGTCCCGCCAAAACAAGCCCTCATATGGCAATGTTGATGGAAAAATTAAAAAGTTATGGCTCTAGGAGCGCGACAGTGAATACTTAGTTGGTCATTGAGGCACAAACAGGCTTCATCACTAAGGTGTTAAGAAAATCTTGGAGAAATTAAATGATTTTTACAGACTATGGGAAATATCTCTTGCCATATTTTAAAACTGTCCAAGAATCTACGAATGGTTTGCAACTTTGCATTGCATGAGTGACTAGGACTGCATGTCTTATGGCCCATTTACACGTAACGATTATCCATTAAAACAAACAAATTTGAGTGCTAATCGTTCAGTGTAAATGCAAAAAATTCACTAACTATTCGTTCATTTGTGATCATTACTAACTTTCAGTCAGCATAAAAACTATCGTTGAATCACTGGCTTTTCTTTTCATGTAAATGCTCCACACTTAGAGCTTCACATAGAAGCCAGCAAAAAACCCATAATCCAGAATGTCTTTCTGTCTAAATGCTCTGGATGATCGCATGTAAAAGGAGCATTAGGGCCCATTTAGATACAACGATTATCACTCAAAATGAGCTCAAAAGCCATCTTTTGAGCGATAATCGCTGCGTCTAAACGCGCGCTCATCATGCACTTTTCGAGCACTATTCGTTCATCGCTGACTTCAAGCCAGCTTGAAAACTGTCATTCCTGCTTATCATTACCTCACGCTGAGTTCTCTGTGGGATAGTGCTGATAGCATTCTTTCAGCATCTATTCCGCTGGAGAAAAATCAAGCTGAATGCAGATAACAGACCCCCAGCTGTTAACTGCATTCAGTGAAAGGCTTTATTTGCACACTAATAAGCTACTAAGTAGCTACTTGTTAGTTTATGCAACACGATCGCTCAAAGCTGTCACTCAAACTACTATTTGAGCGATCATTATTGTGTCTAAATGGATCTTTAGTGACTGAAATCCTTGCATTTGCTAATTTTTCCTGCTTTCATCTCAACTTCAAGATCTGACTATTCACTTGTTGCCTTATATCCATCCCTTTGAGAAGTGCCAATGTAATATAGTAAGCTACGTTGTTCTTTTAAATTTCAACCAACAGGAACATTGCAGCCTGTTGTGCTACATTGTTTCTGTACCTCCCATTCACCTGTATAGGAGTTATGGAAATGGCATAGCACGGTCAGATCAGCTGTCTCCATAATCATGGCCACTTCTGGCCACCAAATATAGACAGGTATTTTAATCCCAGGTATAACTCTTTGAAATGGGAATGACAATTTAAATAATTAAGGATGAAGTTGTTGAGAAACATTTAACTTTTAGAAATATTCATATAGTTGAATGGGTACTTGTAATATATTTAAACAATGTATCAAATATTTCTTTAAGAGATGTCTGGCCACTGGGACCTCAGTGATCTTGAGAATTGATTAGTTTTGTTTCCAGCTGATGGTGTAGAGTTGGCTGGGCATACATTGGTATTCTCTATTGAAATTGCAGCCATGGAAACTGTAAGCAGTCTCATGGCACGATTGAAGCATATCACATCACGATTTTATGACTCTTCATATTGAATTGTCAGTAATTTATTTTAGCACTTTCCATATGACACAAAAAAGTTATGCAGCTCTCAGCTACAATACCTTTCTAACACTCTACTCCTAATAGGTGTCTAAGTTGTCAAACAAGATTTTGACTTTCAGCTAGACAATTGCCTGAGTGCAGGATATCATATTAAGTGACTTCACCACATGAAGCAATCATGTTACTTGTCTCTGCCTACCCTTATTATCATTTTAGGGACAACATTTAATAACTAGTGAAACATGGGACTAAATAGTATGTCCTTAGTTAAATATATGACAGTATAGAATGTTTAAGCCTAATACTATAAATAATGAGGCATGGAATCCTACTACCTGTAATTTGATAATGTCTTACGAGGAACACATTATATAGTTTGACACACACAGACATACTGTACTGTACAAAACTAGCTCTGCATGCATATTCTCTGCTTCATTTCGACTAATCTTGAGTTGCATCATATCTTATAGCTCAGTGCTTCAATAAGATTTTTACATTTGCTACTTGAAAACTTACTTTATTGGTAATACAATTCAATAGTGGATAAAGATGAGTGAAATTTGTAAATGTCCCTCGTTATTACCAGTCAGTGATATGTGTAAAATGGGACCATAGTTGCATCATTAAAGGCAATGGAGGAAAAAATAAATAAAATAAATAAATAAATATGGTTCTGTAATAGAAACTCCAGGAAATGTGGTATTTAGTGAATATTTCTAAAGATTGTCTCTATAGACTGGTGCTACAATAGACCTGATATTTGATTCACCTACTTTTGCTGAGCATGTGAAGGGTAACTTTACCTTTGTAGAGTGCAGACTGCTCCCTTATGTTTTGTAGTGTTATCAAGAGCTGGTGACAAATACAAAATGTAATGTATGTTAAAGCAAAGCAAATTCCTGAAATAACTGTCAGCCATGAGTGGAATCAGCCTGAAAAGCTGTTGTCCCCTAACTGCTGTTAGCTTATAAGAGGGTTAAAAATGTACAGATGTAGCAATTATTAACATGACAGGTGTGTCATTTAGTTTACAGCATTGTAGTGTAGGGTGATTCTGTCACTACAAAGACAGCCACAGGTGGGGAATTTGACTGGGGCATTACACATACCAAACTATAATGCAGGTGTCCTAAGGTGAGTTCAGGGAGGACAGAAACTCCCAGTAGAGCACCTTGCGTAGTACAGGGTGATTCTGTTGTTAAAAAAACCAAACATTCCTCAAAAACCTTTTAGCTTTTTTTATGGTTCCTTATGCAAATTGACTTAGATAAAGATTATGGAGCAGACTTATGAAAACTGTCTAAAAGAAAAACTGTCTTTGTTGCCTAAAGCGACCAATCATAAGGCTGCTTTCATTTTTCAAAAACATTATGAAGAATGAAAGCTGAGCTGTGATTGGTTGCCACAAGCAACAAAGACAGTTTTTTTTAGACAGTTTCATAAATCTCCTCATCATGCCTTTCAATGAAGTGGAATGTAACTGAAAATTGAGACATGACCTCCAAACTGGTGTTTGATTCCTTTATTCACAAATGAGTGAGTATCAGTTAATAGATGATGATTTTGTGCAAACATGAGCAAAATTATTTTGATGCCCGATTCATTAAAAAAATCTGTTGCTGCCAACATCACCAGACCTGACACCACCTGATTTCCTCTTGTAGAGTTCACTGTATATATATATATATATATATATATATATATATATAATAAGACTTGGATAATTGATGTCCTCAAAGACTAGATATGGCAGGAGGCTGAAGCCATTACCAAAGTCAGTTTAGTAGATTTCTTCACAAAAATGCAGACTCACATAGTCTGCATTTGTGTGAAGACAAATGCATAGAGGCTGGAGAGGCCATTTTCAGCATATGTTCTAGGCTGACCTTGTGTTGCAACATACAAGGTAAATACATAGCAATTTTAAGAGGGAACCATACACAAATTTAAAAATTATCGAAGAATGTTTAGGATTCCTTGCAAGAGAATCACCCTGTTTATTGAAGGTAAAGGGATATCCCCATCTTCCCCAGAGCTTAAGTCCAGAGCCAAGTGCTTAAGTCCAGTACTGTTTCTAGAGCTCTCATTGAAGTGAATAGGAGCTATGGAAACAGTGCAGCACAACAGTTTCCATAACCCCTGAGATACGACAGTACCAACTAAAAATAAACCCCAAATTACATGATCACTTCCATTTATCCAGTAAAACCAATAGAAGAAAGTCAGCAGCAGCTTCTTAATTTCTATTTCTATGTAGTGTAGATCCATTTTGATTAAAATCTATAAATTACTAATATACACCAACCTGCTGTAACCTAGAAACTGACTTATACATGACATATTTTAATTGACTGTATTGTTAACCAAAATGACTTCCAGTTTCTGAAATTCTCTATTGTTGAATCTTTCATTAAGTACCTAAATGAGTATCCTAGCTGCCCCATCTCTATACACATTAACATAGAAAATGCATTAATTTGCCATTCTCTGTCTTGCTTATGTAAAAGTTCATGATGCTTTAGCTATATTTCCCTTTTGTACTTGCATTTGTTTGTTCAGATGTTGCTGCTAATGTGAAGTGTGAAACCTAAGCATTTTATGCCATCTAGGAGAATAATGCTGTGTACATTCCATCTCTTTTATGTTTTGAATATAAGAAATATATGAAGTTTTAAGCACAAGGCATTTCTACATAATGACATTCAAACATAGATTACATAGTTCACATTGCCTTTCATTTGCAGTGGCAAAATGCCTTAAATCTTTAGCTGTGGTTTTAAAGGAATAGCTTTTGAAGAGCACACAAAACACTCCATAGCTTCATTTCAAATGTACTTTAGAATTAGAATCTTCTATAGATGTTTGCAGAATATTAAATTACAACCATTTGAGCATCTCTCCCTTCTCCTCCCTCCAAATATGCTGTAGATAATGCTAATTGGAAAACTACCATGAAAAACAGGTTTCTGTTACATGTTGCTCCTATGGGTTACCAAGAACATATATCCACGGGCGTGGGATGATTGAGCTGGCTGGGTGTGTGGATTGCTCCAGCCAGCCAATAACCAACGGTCTGTGAAAATAAGTTCCAGGCCTTTTTGCTAGAGTGCTACACATTTATCCATTATCCCTTTCAGTACTTAGTGATATGCATGCTGCTTGTTTGAGGTGTTTCGCCCACCTTCCCTGAAGATGGTCTGAACATCTGACCTCCTTGTCTGCATCTTCTGCGGGCCCCTTCTCCCTTCCTTTTTATCAGATGCAGCCTCCAGACTTCTGATGTCCTATACATTGTCATGTTGGTGATATCTGTCACTATGTTCCTTTTACATCAGATTGGTGTCTGATGCTCTTGTCTCTTTTTTCGCATGTGGACACTTGAACTGGCTTCAGAACTGGACACAGTATTCCAGATGAGGTTTGACTAAGAAAAGTAGGGAGGGGTAATTAGGTCATGTGATCTAGACTCAATGCTTCTCATAATACATCCCAAAATTCTGTCTGCCTTTTTGGCTGCTGCATTTCAATGTTGACTCGTGTTCAGTCTTTGAACTATTAGTATACCTAAGTCTTTTTCACATGGGCTGCTGCTTATCTCAATTATATTTCCTTTCTTCATTTTTCCCTCTTTTCAGCCTCTCCATGTCATGATCTGCAATGAACGTGGCATAAAAGTGGTTAACAACAGGAATCGGTGTTGTCACCAATCACCGCTGTTGCAGTGGGAGGTTAGCTGTCAGTCACAATTATCTCCCATTCACAGCACATAGGTTTACATCCTGTGGCATTAAGAGGTTAACAAAGCACTAAAAGCCCCGTATATTTGCAGTGTACTTTGTGCCAAAAATTCTTCCCTGAGTAGAGCTACAGATAGTTTGAACACTTGCTAAAAGTATATTATTAAGGTATTGCCCAAAATAGACAACCCCTTTTCCTCACATTCATATTACTGTCCCAATGATTTTATCAGGAGTGTTGTTAGCCAAGTTTAGAGACTAATTCTGAGTAAGACAAATGTACACAGTGCTTTAGAGCACTATAGATTCATGCTAATAGTTTACATGCCCAGGAAACAAGTGGACCCTCGTTCACCTCCAAATTGTGGAAAGGGTTCATTCTTAAAGGGGTTCTGTCAGGAAAATAAAAAAATTGTACTCACCTGCATCGTGCTCATCATCCCTTTAGAATCTAACCAGTGGAAAGAAAAGAGTTAAAAAAAACAAAGTAAACTTACCTAATCCAGTTGTATTTCTTCCCTCTGTTGTTTAGGTGTCACATGAGGGGTCATCTCCCAGCGGCTCCAGCAGCTCCTGCGCGCTGACCTTGACGCTGACCTTGTCGTGTCTAACCTCTGATGTCCTCAGAGAGGCGAGTACCCAAGAGCACCGGGAAGGGGGAGGCATGCGGACTTGACGTTGATTCTCTGAGGACTTCAGAGGTTAGATGCAGCCAGGCCAATCAGTGGGCGACGCGTCACTTGTGATGCGTCGATCACTGACCTGGGCAGCAGTACTTGCCGTCCGGCAGTGGTCGGAGCAGTGGCGGAAGCTGGCACTTTGCCAGCTTCTGCCTTGTGATGGAAAGGTTGCAGGAAGGACAGGGGAAGAGGGGCAGCTTCCTGGTGAATAACCCAGCAAGGCACAGGTGAGTATAAATATTTTTATTTTCCTGACAGAACCCCTTCAAGCATGTTGAGACATGAGAGTTTGTCACCTGCTAATATCTATTTATCAGACATCCTATTTGTGCTGATACTGTAGATATTCTTTCATAATAAAATCTGACTAGAAACTGTAGAAATGTTACCACCTGTCGTTAAGCACACTATCTAAGTAAATATGCTCACATATTCATGGTTTTTAGGTGTTGTACTACACTCTCACCATTTGTCTTCTCCACTATATCATGCTAATGATGCAAAATAATTCCTTTGTGGTTTTGAAGTTAACATTTTTTTATTTCTAGAACAAATATATCACTACAATAGTTCATTGTGCTTTGTATTGTTATTCTTAGAGTGCAGCATAAATGCTTATTACTGAAATCAAGCTCTCATTGTTGAGTACAATGCCTATTTCATGTGCAGCAAACATGTAAAAACAGTACAATGTTCAGATATCATAGCAAATGCCAGAGAAGATTGTCCATTTAAATGCCAAATGCATGCATTTAATGAACATCTATTTCAATTCAAATGTAAAATTTAAAATAATTCAGACAATGGAGATAAAGCTACCATGATAATGGAATTTGTTCTATTTTAGTAAGGCTCCAAAATACAAAGTTTTGATTGGTTCTTTAAAATTCAAAGCAGCTGCTTGCAATCTGAGATTTTGAGGAAGGAATAAATAAATTCTATTAGGTTCCTAAGGTCAGTACAGTATCTTCTTTATGATAACTATAGAGCTGCCAACTTGAAAATTTATTATCACAGTATAGTAATTTAGACAAACTCAGCCTGGCAAGCTATGCCTTATGGCGAGGAGGAATTAAATTAGCATGTAATGCTACACAGTAAAGTTTTAAATTTCACTAGATTTTAAAACAATACTTATTGTACAATGTGCCCAGGTAGCTATGAAATAAAAAGTGAATCATGCATGGCACAGTATTTGTTTAATGACACATCTGTATATTTAATTGTTTTTCACTGGGCTGAATAAAAATAACTAAGCAATAAAGTGAGAAATAAAACTATGCACAGTGTGATTCGCAATTTACACTATCGGCAAGGCTTTTTAAAGAATCCATGATGGATCTGACAGAATCTTTATAATTAGTCATGGTCTGTTATGATCCACTATAATCTATTATGATCCATTATGATACATTTAACAGAGCTATCATACTTCATTATGACCTATAGTGATCCATTTTATCCATTGGTAGATAATAGGTCAGTTGATTTTCTTTCAGACACTGGTGTAACTATAGTGAATGCAGAGGATGCGGTTGCACCCGGGCCCAGAAGTCTAAGGGAGCCCATAAGGCCTCTTTTTCCTATATTGGGAGCCTAGTACTGCATATGATAGCATTATATGAAAGCATTATAATTGGGGGCCCTGTTATAGGTTTTGCATTGGGACCCAGGAACTTCAAGTTACGTCTCTGCTTTCAGGTATATGGTGTTGCATCCAAAGCAGACACAATTGTGGAGCCCTAAAAGGAGAGATATGCACACAATGTAAAAATGTGGATAACAAAGTAATGTAAAAGGAAACACAAAATGGGGGAGATGGGGAATCTAGCCATAAACCCTAAGGAACAGGGAGGCCCTTCTTACTAGCAGAGCGCTTGCTTTGATGAGAGCAACCCATATCAGGAACCTGGGTTCCTGACTTTCCCTGGATGATGACAGGTAAAAGAGGCAAAGGGTGATGACACTTGAATAAATTTCAACTACAAGACTATAGGGAATAAGATGTACAACACGCCAGGTAAATTAGGAAATGCACCAGCAGACTTATCTTTACTAAAAAATGCAAGATTAGGACAAGTAGCCGCCAGCAGGATCACCTTCAGGACATATTCACACGTCCTTATACACGCATCCAAAAATTGGCCAAAAATCGCGACCATCTGAAGCATTGGATTCCAAGGTGTTTATTCAGATGAATTTTTAGCAGTGTACAAAAATCGCGCCGGGTAACATATCACATTGGCGATAGTTTTCTATCGCCGATTTTATGCACTGCGTCCAAAGATAGGTCTTGCCCTATCTTTGTCTGGGATATGCTGGAAGCTCCCATAGACTCCAATAGCAGCTGAAAAAAAGGGAGGGGGAGGGAGTTTAGCTGACTCGAATGCTGGGAAAAGCAGACAGCTGGCTCTATTTAAACATTAGCAGTCATTTCGAGGATTTCTGAGGATCGAGGGATATATGTGATGCAGCGTATTTTTTTGGTAAATATGCAGCAGCCACCCGTGCGAACCACAGAAAATATGTGGCAAAAGATCAGGACTTGATTGTGATTATTCTCCATTCATGCTATTTTACAGCGCGTATGGTCGAAAATAAAAATGCATACGGTCTTGTAAACAGCCCTTAGGCTTCATTTCCCATGAGTGTATATTGGACATGCTTTCATGGCCGGCCGATATACACTGCCTATCTGATGCATTGGTTTACAATGTATCAGTTCAGATGGGCATATTCCTGTGGCGTAAAAGCGCCCAGCCAGCCAAGATAGCATATACGGTGCACATTTCGGCTGGGCGCTTTTGCTCCGGGCAGGAAAGATAGTTCAGGAACTATCTTCCTGGCCAGAATGCGGCTGAAATAGACTCCTATGGGAGCTTATGGTAGTTGCTAGAGAAGGGAGGTGGGAGAGAGTAAACCATCTAAAGAATGGAGGTGGGAGAGAGTAAACCATCTCTTCTAAACCTTCTGTTTATAAGAGATGGTTTACATAACCAAAGAATTGCTGGCTGACTGGTTGAGTAGCCAATTAGCTCAGTCAGTCAATTAGCCACTTAACAGCAATGAGCAGCTAACTCCTTTCTGAACAGCACTGACAAAAAATGAACATGCGCTAACATGGTGCATCACATGCGCCAGGGTTGCTGCCACAAAGCCACCCTGGACCCAAGATCATCCGCCAGCTATGCTATGACATATGAATAGAGTAGCACAACAATGTACACTATTCTGACCATGAAAAAGCATTGGAAAACAGACTGAGAAAACTGACAAAAGTTTGAGCAGAGGCTAAAATTTATTGCATGCTAGACTACTTCAATGAACATGGAAGTCATAAAATAGATCCCTGTTATTAAATACATATTCAGTTGTATAAGACTGTAACTTTACATTTGCTTTTGTCACATATATTCAGTAGTGTCATATAGTACAATATCATATAAACACAAAAAGGTACCAGAATTTTTTGTTACATCACTAACCAGTAATATACATTCAGTACCCCCTAAGGGCTCCTACTCACTTGCCTTTTTTTGGCATTGCGTTAACGCTGCGTTTCTTTAATGTGAATGTCAATGGGACTTTCTAATGTTAAAAATGCCTCGCAATTTTGTGCTTTGAGATTTTTGTGCGATGCGTTTTTTAACATTAGAAAGTCCCATTGACTTTCACGTAAAAAAAACACAGCGTTAACGTAGTGTTAAAAAAAACACAAGTGGGTAGGAGCCCCAACAGATATATCATGTCTAAACCTGTTTACTATAAAACATTTCTTTCTTCACAATTGTTATCTCTTATTATTTTTTACACTGAAACTTATTTTTTTTCAGAGTTATTGTTAATAGGGCGTATGCCCTAGTTCTCTTTCCTTTTTTCTTACTACCTAGTAGAGACTCCTGAAAGTATTAATACCAATATAACATTGACTCTAGTTCCCCTTGCTGGAGACTGGTCTTCAGATTTTCTTTTTTGATCCTATTCCATGTACCCCAGCTGGTTCCCTGAACTATATGCCTGTCTGTTATGTATGAGTCATATTTTTTTTTTATCAATAAACCTCTGTTTTATCTTTCCCCAGCTAGCTATGTTACCTAGCTTTGGTGTGTAGAATATTCAGTGAATGATTGTAACAAAGACATGGCTGGCCATAATCATGTCCTTAATAATGGTGTACTGATGTCAGCCCCCGGGTTCAAAATGACAGCACAGAAAGTGAAGACAGGAGGTGTAGTTTTATAAGATGAAGTAACATTTCCCTGACGGAGACTTTTTCAAGCATGGCAAATAATGTAAGAGCCATAATGAAGTCACATGACTATATCAGTCAAACACGGCACAGCACTGAGAAGTTGTGTCCAAAAGGGCTATGCCATGATCAAGATCAACCATGATTGGCTGTCGCGGTCACATGCCATAATATGACCATGGACATTATGTCACTACCTGGTATTTCAAACAGTAGCCTATTTTAAATATGGTTTTCTTTTTCAACAGAGGGTGCAGAAAAACGTTTTTTGGAAATTCAACAGAATCTTAGAAATCTTATTGAAGGGAATTATCCCATTAGATTATCCCTTATCTATTTGCCTTAATAAAATAGCAGTGGACCTCTACTATAAACCAGAACATCGAGGGCTCGGTGACTACTTGTGGACCTGGCATCACTCTGCCTTTTCCTTTACTTGTGACAAAATATTTAGTTTTATCACTCAGGTTTATCTAAATATGATTTATCACCCAATGTCTCATGTCTCCTTGTAACATCCTTACATGTTTTGCTATTCTCTTATTTACAAACTTGCCTCAAAAGTGTTTAGCTTCTCAGCAACTGATGGTAAAACTGTCACTTAGTTATTGATTGAACAAGCCTACAGAGTGACAGTTTACCATCAGTGTCTGAGAGGCTAATTCAAAGGCAACAACAGGAAAAGTGTGATTTGAAAGTAAATGAAAAAATAATTACCAAACTTTGGTTCTCACTCTATCCCATGATGTACTAGTGCATGACGAATTTTAGTTTTTGGATGGAAATGCTCTTTATGTTCCTGATAAAATTGGTTGATCAGGAGACAGATAATGATATAAAATATAATATAGAAGGGTACATTCTGTTGTGTAGGAAAAAATATGTTTTGTTTAGCAGTAGCATGGAAGATCATTATATTTTTGCGATAGAGAAGACTGGATGCTGCTTTGAATTTTTTTCATAATCTTTAAAGCTATTCATAGGCAGAAAAATTAAAACATTTTAAGATCCTGCATTAATCATCCAAGTGTGTTACTTATATCACAAAAGCTTCCCTTTACAAAAAGGAATAAGAAAGTTATAATGAAATATTACTATTTTGCTACATTTTTAGTTATATAAGAAATAAAAGTAATCTGGTTTATTTAAAAGTACAATAGGCTTTTGTGCCTTGTCTGCTGCCTTCTATGGGTGTTATTGTCAAGTACTTTTGAAGGGAAATTGCATTCCTGTCTACTTCAGCAGGTGAAAGGGTCATTTTTTAACAGCAACACTCCTGCTTCTAAATCTGCGTTTGGATCCTAACAAGTTTGAACTTTTGAGTAAGTGGACTGCTTATTAAAAGTGCCATTCTGCAAACATTGTATTTCCTAATTTATCCACAGACTAGACATAACATAGGGATCTGCATAACTTTTTCACAAACTTTTGTGCCCAAGCTGCATTGTGTATTAGTGGAACATATTTGAAAAATGACATTTATTTGAAATCTCAGAAAGTCTTAAGATGTAAAGCAGATGGTATTATTTTCTCACCAGACAGCCTCAGTGTTCACATAGATAAGCATTTATCACTCATATATTTAAAAAAAAAATATAACTAAACTTTTTAAAAACTTCTGACATGTCATAGTGTTATGTCAAATGTTTTGATTGGTTGGGGTCTGATTTTGGATACCCCCACTGATCGCTAAAATGAATAGGCAGAAGCAGTCATTTGAGGATTGTGCCCATTTGGCTGTCATTGTGAGCAGTTTACAGAGGGCAAAGACTTTCTATGGAGCCTGTATACCACTCCGAGCAATGTCGAAAACAGTCAAAGGGGCACAAATGACTGCTTCTGCCTATTCGTTTTAACAATTTGTGGGGGGTCTCAGCATCGCGCTCCACCAATCAAAACTTCTGACTTGTAAGAATATCTGAATTATATTCAATAAGTCAATGTAATATAAATGTTACTACTAAAGCTATATGTAGGAAAATACAACCCATCAATAGGACATCAATCACATGTCAAGGCACAACTAGGTTGCAGAGGTAGCAATTACAAGTTAGTCCTAACAGTACATAGGTCCATAGTTTACTCAACAAAATAGAAAATGCCGTGCTGCAAGTGTTGATCAGTGTTGATTTGAGTTGCCGGGTGATCCCTGGGTGACGTCAGTAGCATAGCGGAGTTTGAGTGATGCCTACGCATGCGCTGTGGAGATAGGGGTGATGCAAGGTGGGGGTGTAATGCGAGAAGTTTGCCGAATCCCGCGCATGCCCCCGGCGTTCGAGGAGGGCCCGCGCCTGCGCAATAGACCCTGCGGTGATGTGTGTTAGATCGTCATTGCGAGAATAGTGTTGTTTCTCGCGCATGCGCCCACAGTGATGACGGACGCCAGTTACAGGTGGAGTGGTGCTTTGCTTTTTGATTGGGGACATCACATGCAAGCAGCGACACCTGCATCCAGTGCCCGTCTGCACCAACCAGGTTGAGTATTACAGTGGTATGCTTTATTTTTTCTGTTCAACATGATTGTTGATTGGTTTTAGGGGTGTGTGTTTGTTCTGTATTTATGGGGGGAAGTATCTGTGTTTGTATGGACTTGACAAAGACCACGGACAATGTGGTTGAAACGTTGTCAGCATTTTTGGGCACAATAAAGATGATGTTCACCGGATAATGTGAGTGCAATCCTCAGTAAAAAGATACTCCTTGATGGTGCTTTATACACTTGTGGACTGTTCATATTTACTGGTCCAGGATCCAGGACCAATCTGAAAGTGTGCATCTGTGACCCCATAGAAGCCACCTCCCTCACATTTGAGATAGTTGTGTGTGCTGCTACCATCTCTATCTTTATATCTGCATCTATATATACCTACATATTAAGCTAATACCATTTTGTATATGCATTTTTTAACAATATACTGTGATTAGGACTGGCAGGGGCATATGGACCGGGGACCCCTACGCCAGCCCTCTCCCGTATCCCTACCTACTTGCCCCCCTGGGCTAGGCCCCAGGGCGACAACTGGGTGACGGTCCCTGCATTACATTAGTAACAGAGACAAGTTGAGATACAAGCAGGGCCAAACCGGAAGACACTACTGGAGGGACGTACCTCTTAAGGAGTGACTTATGGAAAACACTATAGATTCTCCACGAGTCCAACAGTGCCAGCTCGTATGCCATAGGATTAATCACTCTGGTGACTGGAAAAGGGCCCACAAATCGGGGAGCCAGCTTCAACGAAGGCACTTTTAACTTCAGATTCTTGTAGGACAAGTATACCAGCTGGCCCACAGAAAAGGGTTCAGAAATAGTACGCGTACCTCTACTCCTCCTTAGTTATTTGTTCCCCGCAAGGCACGGGGAACAAATAACCTCCCCTCAGGGAGACCCTTGGGAACGGACTGCTGAGCTGCCAGAATTAAGGCAGAAGTGTTGGGCATAAGTACGGCTACCACCACGCCCGGGCACAGAATACTTTCCGGCTGAGGCTCCTCTACCTTGGGAGCCCCGAAACTACCTTACAAAGCATCAGCTTTGACATTCTTGGACCCAGGCACGTATGTGACTACAAAATTGAAGCGCGAAAAAAACAATGCACATCTTGCCTGACGAGCTTGCAAGCGCTTGGCTGACTCTAGATAAACCAAATTCTTATTGCCCGTGAGGACCATAATAGTATTACGAGCGCCCTCGCAGAAATGTCTCCATTCATCAAAGGCCCACTTTATGGCCAATAATTCCCTGTTGCCAATATCATAGTTGCATTTTGCCTGATTAAACTTCCTGGAAAAGAATCCACAGGGTTGGAGACCAGGTCAGCTGGGAGATTCCTGTGAGAGGACTGCCCCCACACTATGCTTATAGGCATCCATTTCAATGATGAATGGGCGATCTAGATCTGGCTGAGCCAAAACCGGGGCTGTGGAAAAAGCCCTCTTGAGAAGTGTAAAGGCCTTCACAGCCTCCTGCGAACAGGAATCAACTCTAGCCCCCTTCTTGGTCAGATCAGTCAAGGGCTTGATCACCATCGAATGGTTGGTCTTAAATTTCCGATAAAAGTTTGAGAACCCCAAAAAGTGTTGTAGCGCCTTTAAGTTGACAGGCCGCACCTATTTGGTGATAGCCTTGACCTTGGATTGGAGGATTCACTGGTAAAAGATATGCAGACGTAGATTTGAAAAATTCTAAATTAATGACGTTCGCGGCAGCCCCTGAATCAATGAAACCCCGACCCGCGAGGTGTTGGGCATTATAAGAGACAAGGAATGGTACAAATAATTTGGAACATTCCGGAAGTACCTGAGCTCCTAGGCAATCCCTCCGGACATTGCATAGGAGCGGGAGTTTCTCCGGCAGCTGTTTCTTGAGGTAGTTGGCGACCCTGATGACCCGGGCCTCCGCAATAAAGGCATAATCGGTTCCTAAGCCGGAATTCCTTGCGTTCCCGTGGGGACATAGAGCCCACTTCCATTGACTCGACTTCCTTGGTTGATTAGTTCATGGACACGGATTCTCGGACCAGGTCACGGGCAGGTCAGTCTGCATCTTGCGTCGGGCCCTAAGACGATGGTCAGCCTTTACCGCGATAGTCATGGCCTGCTCTAACATCTCGGGTTCCGGGTGCTACAACAACATATCTTTTACGGACTCAGACAAACCAGTTAAAACCAAATCTTTAACAGCGGAGTAGATCTGTGATATCAGTCCTTAGCCCTTATAATAGATATTTCCATGCCTTTTGCCCTGACAGAAGACTATCAGTGACATTTCAATATACTTCCAATTTGTTGTAGATGAATAGTTAAGATACGTTTGTTCTATGTCAATCAAATATTTATAGAAACTATGTAATTGCATCATACCACAGGATAGTGCTGGCACATGACTTTTAGTTTTCTAGGGCAGTGCATACATTTTTATGTTAGATGAATGTAAATGTTATAGTGGACACTTTCACTTACCTGTCTTATTTTTATTCTTCAGTCTTCTTTGACTCAATGTATTCGATTAGTCAAACATAGAAGCAGTTTTCCCATTAGAGTATTTAATCAGTGAGCAGTGAGTTCTGCAGATCATTTTCTGTCAGTGAAGATTGGTAATTAATGATACAGCTATCTTAATTTCTTCAAATGTTCCTGAATCTATCATGGTCTATGTATTTTTATGGTTATTTAAGCTTAATAGTATTATTGCTAATATAATAACCTGAACTAAGTACACAAAACCTTTTCACAGAATTATTATAGAATGTTCAAACTAGTAAGAAATAAAACAATGCATCTCTTTATTACGGCAATTTTGAACCAAACTATTTATTTTCAAATCAATTGTGACCATCATAGGTAAATTATGCACAGGGCCCAGTTTTGAAAATTTCCCTAGTTTTGACTTACTAGCAGAAAAATAAAAGTCACTTTGTTATGATGCAGCCTTGGCCGTCTGATCGTCGCTAAAATGAGAGTTGCATCTGTAACTTGGTAACGGCTGCCTCTCATTCACGCGATTTTTGGCCACACTGTGGTTGTGACAGGGCCAGCCTAAATCATTGCAACTGTGTGAATGAAGCCTCAAGGTTTTATCCACAAAAAGAATCAACATGCCCTGAATATGGTTATAGTAATGACAATCATTATCATCTTTTTTGATCCTGTTCATAAATATTACTGTTGCTCATCTTGATTGGACAGGCAATAAAATTGTCCCAATTTTTGGAAAATGAAATCAGGTAAGTGCAAACCGATTTTTGGCCAAAATCCTGGGAAAAATGATTTTACAATAATGCCTACTGCTTAGGTCAGCATGTAGTCAATCAGCAGCTTGGGAACATTGCTAATGTCACCAAATATGTCCTCCATCCTGCATATGGGCAGCAGTTTCATTGGACGCCTGCATCACATGACCTAGCCATATATACCATAAGCACAGTATAACCAGTATCTGTTTTACAGTTGAGCACCGGACAGAGAAACTGCATCATGTTTGTATGCCTATATAATGCGGGGTCTGTTGTTAATAAGGACTAGAGATGAGCAAGCACCCAAATGCTCGGGTCCGCGTTATTAGAGTCGAGCTTTTCGTAAAATTCGAGAGCTCTACTCAAGTAACGAATCCCATTGACTACAATGGGAGACTCGAGGATTTTTGTATGTGGGCCGCCGGGTCCCGAGCTTTTTTTTTTCTAGGGTCGTCTCTCTCTCCATCTTCCTCTCCCTCTTTCCCCTACTCCTTCCCTTTCCCCCTCCCCCTCTCCCTCTCCCTCTCTCTCTCCCTCTCTCTCTCTCTCTCTCTCTCTCCTGCCTGCCAGATAAAAAATGTGCCATTGACGCGTGCTGCGTTGCGGCGGGGAGGGGCCAAAACAGACACGTCACAGCGGGGGCGAGCCAAAACCGGGGCGGAGTCGAACACGGCTTGATGCTCGTTCGAGTAACGAGCACCATCGAGTACGCTAATACTCAAACGAGCATCAAGCTCGGCAGAGTATGTTCGCTCAACTCTAATAAGGACATATATTCTACAAAGGATATATTGAAGCTGGATGTGAATGCTTCCGTACCAGCACACAACTTAAATGTGGTTCTATTGGAGGATGGGAGAAAGTTGCTTCATCACATTTATATACTTATACGAAACATTGTACATTGGGAGAGTGTATATTTCTGCTACTCTTAGGGCGCCCACCCACTGGCGTTTTTTTTTCCCCGCGAAATTCGCAGCATTTTTTTTCTGCAGGGGTCTATGGGACTTGTAATGTTAAAATCGCGATCGCGCAAAATCGATTAATGTGTAGCAGCAATGCAGACAGGCAAAATACACTTTGGCATACAGAGTATTGCAGTTTGTGGCCTCAGACGTCATTCAAAGTTGTCTATCCGGCTAATACAAAATATTTTCAGAACCTATGTAGCCATCTGTGGGGATTGGGGAATTCAATTAAGCTATGCTGAACAGGGACAGCTCACATGGATAGAAACTAAACGCGGTGGTCTTCTGTTCTCACATATTGCGCCTCCCAGGGATTGCTGCTTATTTTAGTTGGTTTGTATGCAGCCTCAGAATTAATTCAAAGTCTCCAGTATGGCCACTACGAAGCTAGCGGTGGTTTTCTGCAAACTACAAAGTAAGCTAATAAGTTACATAAAACTATACTAACAAGTGAACCCAAAACATAACTAAATAAAAAAAGATAAAACAAAATGAATTGCAGAAAGCAAGTGGTAAGGCACATGTCAGTAGTGATGGTGGTAGAGGATAGACCAAGTTGGCACTTCAAGTGGCTCCCACTGAAGCAACAGCTCCAAGTTTTGCATAAGGCGAGTCAAGCCCAATACCATCCTTAGAGGTCGTTTTGCCATGAGTTACATCTGTAGCATGCAGAAGAATTCATAGAGTGGATGACACTGCATGCCTCAATTACCACCAACTCCTCTTCATCCCGGTGTCAGGCACACAGCAGTTAGTCTTCATCAGTCAGTCATGAGCATGCCCCCCCCCCCACACACACACACACACTTCATCCCATACCAAATTCCCTGTACCCTCTGAAGCAGTCCACATAGATCAGTGGGAGGAGGTGTTTGATCATTCAGTGTCTTGAATATCAAGTGGGTAGTTTAAAAAAACAGAGGCAGCGAGAGTTATCATATCAGCTTGCAGGGGATGGAGGAAGAGGCAGACATTGTGGAGCAGCACCCTTCAAGGCAGCGAGTAGAGTGTCACAGAAAAAACAAAAGGGCAGTGCCACTATCCTAAGGAACTACTTGGTGCAGCAACAACAGCTCAACAGCTAAGTCTCACAGCAATTGCACAACCTGGGCATTCTATGAAACCACATTAGATGACAGAAGAGTGGTCATCTGTAAAATCTGCTGTAAGTGTTTAAAACATGGCAGAAACATAATCAAACTCAACACAACGTGTATGAACAATCACATGAGCTATCACCATCTGCTTCCTTGGAGAGCCTATCTAGGCTAGAGGGCAAGGAGTCAGACTCATCCTGCTTCCTCTTCTGCTGCTGTAGCTGTCTTTTTTCTCTATCTGTCTCCCTGTTCATGCAGTAGCCTATGAACACAGAAAGGCAGTGTTGTGTAAGGGCAGTAGCATATTTACTTCAGGCCTCTCCTCTGCAATTGACCATTGGGTTCTAGGTTTCGGAGCTAGGAGTGAGAAACATAGAGCAGAAGTTGAGCTGCCACCATCACCACCACCTTCACCAACATTGACATCTACCCCTTATTCAAGTGTGTCTCAGGCCAGCAGCCAGCCCTCCATCCCCCCGATATAGGGACCTAAAATACTACTTCAACCATCCACAAGCACAGAGCCTAAGCGCAAGCATTGCATAGCTGCTTGCAATGGGAATGCTGTGCTTCCGGTTAGTGGACATAGACACCTTTGGCAAACCTGATGCTAGGTGCTAACCCACCGTACCAGCTCTCCAGCTGCCATGCTCTATTGAAGGATTAACGGGATACCAATTTCCTAACTGTCTGGCCAGTCCACTATTCGTCAGAACTGCAGGGAGGGGGGGTAGCTTTAGGCAGGAAATGAGGGTGTCTTCTACAAAACATTTCTCCACCCATGAGAGCAGTATATAGAAAGAAAAGATGAGGAAGAGTAGTGGGATAATATAGGTCCAGAGGCAGGGGATTGGGTTATGCAATATTTCTTCCATCCATCACTAAGCTATTCTACGTGGATGACAGGACCAGTTGAAGGCACTCTGAGGGCTCAGTCACACGGGCGCATCGGCACCCATACACCGACACCGATGCGCCCGTGTGACTGACAGTTAGAAGACTGCCTTACCTGAAAACGGCCGTCTCTCTCCAGCGCTGATCATAGAACACATGACCGGCAATGGAGCCGGTCACATGTTCTTCCTCCCGGCGCTGCAGAGAGACGGCCGTCTTCAGGTACGTCCGACTGCTGGCTGCAGTAACACGGGCGCCGATGTGCCCGTGTGACTGAGCCCTGAGCCTGACCCCAAGGAATGTGAGCCATTACCCTTAGGCACTTTGAGGCATATGACTGCTTTATTGCTGCAGTGCTTAATCCCTGTTACAAGGTCGAAATGACAAATCTCTTTCCAGCAAAGTAGAGAAACCTCAAAATGCAGCAGTATCAGGGCAGACTGTTAAGCAGCTTGACCAGAGCATTTCCCATTGGCTGCAGGGATGCATCTGCAATGGATCACAGCTCTGCTACTTCTGACAGAGAAGCAGGAAGCTGCCTCAACAGCACCACAAGTGGCAAGTGAAGACGCACAGAAAAAATGTGCTTTGTGTCATCATTACAAGCCGTCCTATAAAACCCAACGTACCTACATTTTTTACGTCTTCTCTTCTTTGTATATTACGACTGAATGCATGAAAGTCCAGTTTCTTAACAAAGTGATTTTACATTGCCAGCAGCATGAACAGGTCCACCAGACATGCACCAAGGCCTGTGGAGTGGGAAGATAGGATTTCTCTGTTGCTTTCTACAATATTCTTTATTATAAAATATAATGCCTATCTGTTAAAATGAAATACTGGGGTGTAAAAGAAGGTAGTAAGAATGTTTCCCTTTCACCATATGTAAAATATTTGCATGTAATTAATTGATCTCCACATGATGGCTCAGTCACCCGGGCGTTTTGATGCGCAAATTTTTGTACGCATAACTGATGCGTTCAAAAATTCACATGACCAAAGCGGGCGTCACAGCGGAAAAACTGCACGTAGCAGCGTTTATCCGCTCAAAAAGAGAATTCATGAATGGGTGAGTGCTGCCTCTGATTGGCTGAGCGCAGGGACCAATTACAGGCAGCTCTCAGCTGTCATTCAATAGCTGAGAGCTGCCTCTGATTGGTCACAGTGCTCAGCCAATCAGAGGCAGCCCTTTCAGCAGGCAGGGATTTTAAATCCCTGCCTGCTGAAAGCTCCTCATAGCAGTGCAGGAGAAGAGCGGCTGGACGCGGCTGAGCCCCGGCAGCTGCAGAGAGGTGAGTATGCTTTTTTTTTTTTTTTTTGCACATTTTGGGATTGATTTTCAGGAAAGTGCTTATATTTTAAGCCCATCCCCGAAAATCACTGCAGGGCTTGCCGGCAGCCCATTGCTTTCAATGGAGCCAGCTGTTTTGCCAGCTCCATTGAATTCAATGGGAGAACACCGCGCTCCTCTGCCACAGCTGTAGCAGCTGTGGCAGAGGATTGCGATCTTTACTATATTTTCTAAATGGGATCAGCACTGCTGTCGCCGGCCCCATTGAGCGCAAGGTGAAACCCCAGAATCCAGGGGTTTCACATACACAAAACACTGGTTTGCCGCAGTTACATATGTTTAACCATTATTTTAGTATAATGCTTGGAAATGAAACAAATAACTATATCAACAGAGGTGGGTTGCTTAATAATAAGTAAACACCTGTTCTGGTTAGATCTGTTCGGCCTGTGTTATTGTCTGTGCCATCCTCCAATGTGGTACAAGTCACACACCGTAGCCTAAAACTCCTAAGCACTGAGTTCCTCACATGCTGTATTACTTACTATGCTGAGAAACCTCCCTTAAGTATAGGACCATGGCATTTATTTAAAGTGGTTGCTCAGGATAGGAAAAATACAGTTGCTTCATTCGAAAACAGTGTCACACTTGTCGTTGGGTTGTTTCTGGTATTGCAGCTCAGCTCTATTGAAGTGAATAAGACACAACTATAATGCAACAGACAATCTGTGTGTATCACTGTTTTCAGGAAAAAAAAAACTTCAATGCCGTAATGACCAAGCGTGTTTGCTCCTTAATGACCAGGCCAAATTATGGAAATCTGACATGTGGCACTTTAACATAGCATTACTCTGTAAATGTTTTGCATATCCAAGTGATATTGCTTTTTAGCCACATATGGTACTTCATTTAGGTGGTAAAAATAGACCAATAGAATTTGTGTATATTTATTAAAAGTTTAAAAATTGTCATTTTTTCACCTTTTCAACGGCAATATCTCAAAAATGTGCAAACATACTGTACAAATTTTGATGAAATATATATTTCCATCTGTTTACTCTATTCTGGATGCACATTGGAAAAAAGGGAAGATAACATGATTCCTGGTGCAAGGAGTGCAGGAGTGAGGAGGAGGAGCAGCTGCAGCATGAGAGCTCTCACCGGCCCTCCCTCTGTTCATGCCAGCAGATCTGGGGAGACATCAGGGGCCCCAAAAAGGACTGAGAGCCAGCCAGTATGCCTGCCATTCAGACCACATTGGATGCAGGTGAGTATACAGATTGTTCTGTCTGTTATGTAAACATATGTGTTTACAATGTGTATAAAAATGCAAAAGTGACCTTGTGTGTGTGTGTGTGTATGTGTATGTATGTGTATATATATATATATATATATATATATATATATATATATATATGTGTGTATAAAAGTGCGCACCTGTGTGTATATATAATCTTGTGCACCTGTGCGTGTATGTTTACATATATATATATATATATATATATATATAGATAGATAGATAGATAGATAGATTAAGATTAGAGATGAGCGAGTATACTCGGTAAAGGCAATTGCTCGAGCGAGCATTGCCTTTACCGAGTACCTGCCCGCTCGAAATGAAACGTTCGGGTGCCGGCAGCGGGCAGGGAGCTGCGGGGGAGAGCGGAGCGGAACGAAGGGAAGATCTCTCTCTCCCCCTCCCCCCCCCCCCTCGCTCCCTCCTGCTGACAGCCGCTACTCACCGCTCCCCCGTGCCGGCACCCGAACATTTCATCTCGAGCGGGCAGGTACTCGGTAAAGGCAATGCTCGCTCGAGCAATTGCCTTTACCGAGTATACTCGCTCATCTCTAATTAAGATATTTATATATATATATTGTGGGCAGTTAAAGGGTGAAGTTGTGAATGAAATATATCTCCCTCCCAGTTCACGACTTCACCCTGGTTCTCAGCCCAGCTGTAGGCACTGACCCCGTTACTGGGGCATAAAAGGGCTGCAGGTCTGTGAAGTCAGTGTCTGACAAGCTGAGGAGGGAGTACAACCTCACAGTGGACCTGAGCACCCTGTGTGGTGCACGTTTCTTCTCATGCGTTTGTTGCTATGGACTTTATGTTATTTTGCCTGAAATAAAACTGACGTAAGTTTCATATACGTTTTCCAGTCCAGCGTGTCATTGCCGCCCCCACCCCCTGGAGGACTTCTTACTATATAAAATGTGTGGAGGGTCACTTTTTACTACTATGGCCAATATAGGGGTTGCAATAGGGACCCTATCACTACTGGGGCCACAATGGGGATCAATATTACTACTGAGACCACTATGGGACAACTATGACTTCTGGGGCTATTATCAGGGTTACTATTACTACTGGGGCCACTATAGTAGCAGTGGCTACAGAAGCCATTACTACTGGGGCCATTATGGGTCACTATGGGGGTTACTTACTACTGGCGCCACTATGGGTGACCCTATTACCACTCGGGCCACTATAGGGTTCACTATTACTATACAGTCTTACAATGACAATCGGCCTTTAGAAGGCAACCATAAGGCTGATGTGGCCCTCAGTGAAAATTAGTTTGGCACCGCTGATCTAGAAGATGATTATAAACATTTTGAGGAACATTTTCTTTTCCTAAACCAAGGCAAGTTTTCAAAAGTTCAGGGCTCAGTCAGATGAGCGTAGATCTGCGCGGAAAAAAATGCACCGCGTGTGGGCGAAAGTTCGCATGACCACGTCCATTGCCACCCATATGTTCTTTCTTTGAAAGGTGCGGATTTTTGTCCGCACCGCAGGTGCGTCTTTTTTCTGCGTGGATCTCGCTTGTCTGACTGAGCCCTTATAGGTGTCAGAATGATAGATACCCCCACAAATGACCAATTTAGAGAAAATACACATTTGAATGTATTCACTGAGGGGTGTCAGGAGTATTTTGAACCCACAGTTTCCTTGCAGGAATTTAGAGGAGAAAAAATAAAATCTCATATTTTTGCAAATATGTCATTTAAAAGAAAGGATGTTTTTTTTCTGTAGTGCACATGATAATGAGGATTTGCACCCAAAATGGATACTCCCATTTGTCCTGTGTTCAGAAACATACCCATTGTGGCCTTAATCTTGTGTCTCTATGCACGAAGGGGCCCAAACCAAAAGGAGCAGCCGGTGGCTTACAGAACAGACATTTTGCTTGAAGGTGATTTAGGCCAATTGCCCACTTGCAGAGCCATTGAGCGGCTAAAATGATGGAGAACCCCCACAAATATCCTATTTGGAAAACTAGACCCCTTAACACATTAATCTAGTGGTGTACTGCATATTTTTACCCCACAGCAGAAGGAAAAAATTATGATTTTTATTTTTTTGGCAATTGTGTTATTTTAAAAATAGTTTTTTTTGTACAGCACACATATGAATGAAGACTTTTACCCCAAAATGGGCACCTGCATTTGTCCCTTGTTCAGAAACATACCAATTGTGGCCTTAATATTATGTCTGTATGCACAACAGGGCTTAAACCGAAAGGAGCATTAAACTTCTACTGTGGTTTAACTTTTACGTAATCGCCATTATCCATTGGATAACGGTGATCATGTGAATGTGGACCACTCACCACTGCTCTCGGTCAGTATTCCATGCTTTCTGCTCCCTGTAGTACCCAGGAGCAAAGAGAATTTAAACTTCCCGGATCCTCACCAGCTTCTATGCTTGTGTTCACCATTTTGCAGATGGGCGCATCTGCTGAAGTTGGGGAAAGGTCCGCAGATAAATATTCTGTTGGAGGATATCACTGGAGGCTCATGGAATAGATCCGTGGTGAGGTGAAACTTTAACTTTTTAAATCTTTTACAAGATTGCCGTTTTCTATTGGAAAACAGCGATCACGTGACCAGGGACCATGTACCGCAGCCCCCTGTGAAATCTCCAGGCTCTTGGCTATGTTTGATAGCCAGGAGCAGGGAGATTTTAAATTACCCTGGCAATCCACGGCTGTTGGACATGCGTCTGCCATTTTTACGGCAGGCGTGTGCACAGAAATCGTGGTGAGGTCTGAGGATAAATACGGGGGCCTTAGGTACGTAATTTCATCTCCCCTCATGAATATGATCCATGAGGGAAGATGAAACTTAAACTTTTTTACATTTTTTAAACTTTTTTTTAACTTTACATGATAGCTGTTATCCATTGGATAGCAGCGATAATGTGATTGGGAACCACATAAAGCGGCTCCTGGTGACATCTCTCTGCTCTCGGCTACACATGGAAGCCGGGAACCAGAGAGATTATAAATTTCCCAGGCCACGCGCCCTTCTGAGCACGCACCCAACGTTTGGCGCGCATGCCCAGAAGGCACAGCTGGGACTGGGAGGCCAGAACACCACAGGACATTGCGGGAGGATAGGGGTGAATACTTTCAGCTGAATCTTTCAATTACTTTTCATTGAGTTTCATATGATCGCCGGCATTTGGTAAATGCCGGTGATCATGTGACCAGAGGGGGTTTCCCGCGGCTCGGATGATAGCTCCAGGTTATCTGCTACCTCCGGGAATCGGCAGCATGGAGCTGTCACATCCATAGCTTGCAGGGTTTTAACTGCCACAAAGACAATTTTTTTACATCCCTAGGGATTAAAGCCCAGCAAGCCAGGACGTGCAAACACTATGGGGTGGTCACTAAGGGGTTACGAAAAAAATAACTTTACGCTAGTTTACGCTTTTTTTTCTTCTCCAGAATGAAATCTTAGTGTAGTTTTCAAAGATTTTAATTCTGCTGAACACTGGAACTCAAGCATGCAGTCTCCTATCTCATAAGGGGGTCACAATGCACAGAACAAGTTTGCATTGTTTTGATGAACAAATGTTGCTTGCAATTCCTATGCCCTGCCAGCTGATTAATACATTTTCATTTTCTTTTAGAAATTGAAATGCTAACTACAAAGAATTAGTAAGCAGCTTTTTTTTTTACAAACTCACTGGACTGTATCGTTTTATTACTTGCAATGTATGCACTGGGGGAAACATTAGTACCCACAATTTAAATGTGTAAACAGTATTTGTTTTAGGCAAATAAATTAGGTGTGCTATAAGTACGTCTGAATTCCCCTGTCTTGTTACTAATTTTTAGCTGTAGCTTTGTCTCTGATTGATGATGTGAGCATTTGAATGTTAAACATTCCCTTTAGCTAAAGAATAGAATTTTTATTTGCTTCCCTTAGGTACATAAGTAAGCATCAAGGGTGCGTGATTTAGTAGTATAAGTAAGTTTTACTAGCTCTGAAGATCTGCATTTACTTCTGTTTTGCATTCGTAAGTGAGTAAAAAAGAGTAATGAGCATGACCAATGCATATTTGTCATCATGACTCCTGGAGGCAGTCTATTGTCTTCACTTTGCTTCTACCCTGAGTTGAATAGAGATAGACTGTCCTCTTGTAGAAGGGAAAAGAGAAATCAAGGTGATATCTATTGCAAAATCTGAATTTAAGTGCAACATCCAAAATACAAAAATAGTAAAACTTTTTTTACCTTGCTGCAGCTCATTACGTCTCTCTTGGTGATTGGCTGACTGGCTATATCAGGGGCAGGGTAGCCAGCCTAAATGGCAGGTGAACCAACAGACTCCGGACGATCCTCCGTAGTAATAAAGACAAATCCTTTATTCTTGTGCAACGCATTTTGTCGCACAAATCTTGACTTTATCAAGCATAACAACAACTCTATCACTTTTCTTTTATATATACAAATAAAACCAATAAACTCTCATGCCGGGTTTACCAGCTCTTACGGCCTTCATTATCTAGTGATGCCAACGTAGTGGCCTGAAAAAGGGCACTACATAGCACTGTTTAACTGTGGGGACCAGTAATATAATAACCAGCTCTAGGGGTTTAATCTGAGTCATTTTGCACAAGGGATGCAGGTAACCTAGCAACCAGCTAGGTCATTTTTATTCAGCTGCACAGGATAAAAAAAAATGCCTAGAGACTCAGATGATGCAGGTAGCCTTGCCACCAAATAGGTTGTGATTGGCTGCAGGCAGACTAGTCAGGTGACAGAGGCGATAAATAGCCAGACACAATGAGTGCAGCAGAGAGAAGCCAGACAGGAGAAGAAAACAGAGAAGCAGGAGAGAAGGAGGGAAACAAGAGAGAAGCAGGAGAGAGAGAGGAGAAGAAAGAGCGAAAGCAGAGAAACAGGTGGAGAATCAGAGAAACCGTGAATAACAAAGGAGAGTCAGCTGTGACAGCGAGTAGAGGAAAGATAAGACGGAGAGTTGAGATGAAGAGAGGGAGATAAAGAGATGTAAATATGAGGGATGGAGAAAAGAAATTCAGAGTCAGCTCTCAGTATATAAATGTGTTAGACACAAGTATCTTCATTGCTGAAAATTATATATCATTTATTACTCACTGTGTGTGTTGAAGAAAATTATTTCATCTCCCTGTTTTATTTAATAATAACACAGTGTTTACCACAAGTTAAGAAAAATATCTCGCTACGTTATTCAGCTACTCACTACTACAAATCATGCCCAAGGGCAATGGCATCCAAACTAAAAAAGAAAACAAAACAAATCATAATTACCCACTAATAAGCCCACCATACCATATTTTTAAGACCTTGTGGCATGTTACCTAGTGCTTCTCTCATCTTTATCTTCACGGATATCCCCTAATGAACCCGTGGTGACTAATATGAGAGATGTTTAAAGGGGTTCTGTCATTAGAAAAAGAAATCTATACTTACCTATTCCTCCCCAGGCAGTCTACTTACTACATCTTCTCCTCCCCGATCTTTTCCTGGCTCCTCCAGTCCCCATGGTTGCCTCACCTCTAGCTGTCTGGATCCTATTTTTCCTGTGATTTAGCATACATTCACGACATTCTTCTTGCAGTGTACGCTATTTCACTAGTAATTTAGCGTTCACTGCCTTGCAGGTAATGCCAGAATACTCGGCAGACTGCTGTAGCATGCAGGCGTGGGCTATTGCTATGACTGTACATGTGCTGTGTCTTGCCACTGCTGTTCATACAGTATATGAAGAGTACATGAACACTTGTGGTGAGACACCTCACATGTGAAGTCGCAGCAATAGTCCGTACCTGCATGCTACAGCAGGCTGCCGAGGATTTGGCATTCTCTGCTAGGCAGTGAACGCTATGTCACCAGTGATGTAGCATTCACTGCCCTGCAGGAAGTGAACTGTAGCAAATAGACGATACATCACAGGAAGAAGAGGATCTGGCTGGATGGAGGTGATGTGACCCGGGGAACTGGAGGAGCCAGGAGAAGATCGAGGAGGAAAAGATGTGGTAAGAAGACTGCCTGAGGAGGAATAGGTAAGTATAGATTATTTTTTCTGTCTGATGACAAAAAAAAAAAGACCTTCAAGAAGACTGTCAGGGAATATCATTAAAGATTGTCTAGACCAGTGTTTCTCAACTCCAGTCCTTAGGGACCCCCAATATGTCATGTTTTCAGGATATTCTATAGTAAGGACACCTGTGGCAATGTCTGAGGCACTGACAATAATTATATCACCTCATGCAATACTGAGGAAATCCTGCAAATATGCAAATAGTATAGGCAAGCTTTGTTATCACAATTGTGTGTTAGTACAATCATGGTGGCATCTGTCACATCTATACATAAACAGGCTGGGCCAAACAAATGTGTACATACTTTAATAGTAGGTTTTTTATGCCCTTTTGTAAAATGGAATAATAATGGCAATATATAGTATTATCTTGTCTCTGAAGATGTCCGTATGTGCCCATCAGGAGAGTCAAATAAAATGGCATAGGCACACTTAGCAATTCATGTGGACACAGTAACCAACATTGTTCGTGCAGTAGTTTCACCAAAATCAGAAGTGTCTGGATGTTAATGGTGACCACTTTGAGTGGCTGATGTGATTGCAGGAGTCAAATATAAATCTAAACTATGATGGCTATATAAATCTAGTAATAAGGTTTTTATGGAGATATTTTTTATGCTGAAGTGTATATACATTTTTAGGGCCACCTTGCATATACATATATGGAACATATATGTGCTTTAAACCCATCAAAAGACCATGACAATATTAGATTTGAATACTTTTATAGGACTGTGTGTACGTAGTTTCCTTAGATAGCTTTAACCCTTTAGTCATAGGATTATTCTTAGCTTCATGTTCAGGCATTTTCATTTTCTTTTCATTTCACTTTCTTAAACATTATTACATTCCAAGAGTGATCATTACTTTTTTTCATATAATGTATTGTTTAACTTTTATTAATTGAGGTTTTTTTTTTTGGGGGGGGGGGGGGGGATACAAATTGCGCCTTTTTGTTTGTTTTTACAGGGTTAACCAAATGGTAAAAATGTTATTAACTTTATTCTGTAGGTGAGTATGATTAAAGTGCCCACATATTATTATAGCTTTTTTTATGTTACTACTTTTGTATATAAAAATCTATAAAAAGAAATAACTGCATTTGCATTGTTGCATTCCAAGTAACACTTTTATTTTTCTGCCAATGGAGCTGTATGTGATATTGATTTTTGCCTAATGAAAAACTGTATTTTTCACCTCCTTTTTACTGCACTTTCCGTTCAGTAAAAGAATATGCAAACTTTTTTGTGGGGGGTAAACATGATTATGGCAATACCAAATTTATATAGTTTTAGTATTTTTTTTAGTACTTTGGAACAATAAAAACCTTCACTGTGAATAAAAAAAAACAATAGTTGTATTTGCATTGCCGCTTTTCATGACCAATAACCTTTTTATTTTTTTGCCACATGAGCTGTTGGAGACCTTGTTTATTGCAAGAGGAGCTGTAGTTTCCATTTCTACTCTTTTGGGGTACATGTGACTTTTTGGGATGGATGAATGAAAAATAGCAATCCTGGCATAGTTTTTTTTTTTTTCCTTTTTTTTACGCTGTTCACTATGTGGGATAACAGGTAAAATATTTTCATAGTAAGGGTCAATACAAATGTAGAATGACATAGTATGTTAATTTTTCCCATAGGAAAAGTGTTTTTCTTTTATAAACTTTATTTAACTTTCCTAACATATATTTTTGACCTTCAAGTGGACAATGTAATGAACTTCAGATCAATGCGTCTGGCAGGGTCTGATAGACTGGCAAGCCTGGCAGATCCAAATGCCTTTATCAGGCTGTTGACTGCCATAGAAACCCATTGACACCTTGAGTCGCATTGTGGAGAGCCGATAGATGACAGTCGGAACCCCTCCATCTGTTACCTGCCTACATGCCACAATTGCTATTGATCATGGCATGTAAGTAGTTAGACGGTCAAATCTGGTTGTCTCCCCACTCCCAGAAATTACAACAGGAGACTGGCTGTCAGTGGATAGCACAGCCCCAGCTCTTTCTGATATAAGACTCCCATTCCAGCCTAGGCCACCACGTTTTTACAGCAGTCTGGCCGAAGGTTCCCTAGCTGCAACTATAAAAACATGTATTGCTGGTCACTCAGTGGTTAATGTATTGAAGTAAATCTGTCTTATATAAAATTAGAACTTGTGAATAAAAGAACATGTTAAACTTCAGCAGGCACACAGTACAGTCTTTGTACTAGCAGTCTGACCATAACCAAGAAAAATCTATTATATATACAGTATATATACAGTATATATACAGTATATATATATATATATATATATATATATATATATATATATATATATATATATATATATATATATATTATTTTTTAACTACAAGCTAAATATCTAAATAGTGTTTAGACTTCCTAAAGAGTAGTTAAAAGAACATTAGCATTATTTCCTGTACCATTGGTTTGCAGTTGGATTTGGGTGAAAGTATTGTTCTAGTCAAGGTCAATGCATTTATTCTGTACAAGTACACAATATTTTCCATATGAAATAAAAAATAACAAGTTAAAGTACTGTACTACATTTTTTTTTCTTACAAACGAACAAAGCTATGGATAAAGAATGTTGGTGCAAACCAGCAATTTGTTAACTCAGATGGTACAGGTGCGGTGGTAAAATAAGCACATACAAGGAAGGACTATAGAACATCTATAATACAAGAAAATAAAAACACTTTGATCTTTAAAAATAATGAACATTTTTCTTTGAATAATATTTAACAAAACCTCACTTTGTGATTCCACAATATTGAACAAAAACATTGCATCTAATAAATAGATGAGAAGGATTTGCATTTATAGTTTAAAAGCAGATACCATGTTTTATCATGATAAATAATGAGAAGGAAGGTTTGGTACTGTTAGCCAGTAGAGTCTTGTTAGCATTAAAAGGTATCATATCTACAAGATTACGTGGTTTCTCTTGCTGGGAACAATCACATTAGATAAATAATAGCATGCTGACCTTGAAAAACTACTTCAGAATCAAGTATCTGTCATTGGTGGGTACAATTTGTCACTGCTGCACTTTTTGTAAACTTATCTACACTAAATTATTTAAACTTTTCAGTTTTTTAAGAAAATGTAAAACATAACTTTCCTGCACTTTTTAAATAGCTGAGTATTTGCTTTTCTTTCCATGCTATGCCTCTCTCAGCATAACTGTTCATAGTACAAAGTCTTTACACCCAAGAGATATAAAACAGATTTAAAAATATAGTTAAAGTGTATCTACACTTTCAGGTGACTTTTTTTAGAATAAGCTTTGTGTGTGTATGAGGAGTTTCACTATTACTGGCAACAATCCTGCATTTATGACCAGTTTTTTTTTCTTCCCTGAGCTGGATCTATGTTTAATTCTCATTAGTTTTCCCTGAGCTATTGAGTGAAGACTAGCTGCTATGATGCCTTGCATACACGACACACACAGAGAATAGGAGATCTGGCCCCCCGCCACTGTCTCTCATAAACAGAGAAGTAGCAGCAGCATAAAGAGAATTATAGAAATGTCTGAGCAGTATAGATGTGATTTCAATAGCTGTGAGACCGGTAAACACTATTAGCATCATTGTGTACATGTGTCTCTCTGCTTCTCGCTCACTTGGCTCTTCCTCTCTTTTCACCATAGACTTCTAAAGGCAGCATGTAATATGATGTGTCAGTGAGCGGTGAGCTTGTCTCATTTACCAAGATGAATTTTAACTGTTTTTTAGAGTGAGTGGACAGTTTTGAAGGGAGGGTTACACAGGAACCTGATAGATGGATAAAGAAGCAGTTTATCTGATAAGATACTGAGGGATTGAATTATTACGACTGGTATTTGAAATGCTGGTCTTAATATTATCCCTGCATTCCTCTTCATGTATTAGGTACATCTTGGGCAGTCCTTGCGCCTACATAGAAATCTACATCAACTAGAAGCTGGAGTAGATGTCTGGAATAATTTATGTCCGTTTCTAGCATAAATTATACATATGTTAGTCCAGAGTGGCCCACTCCTGACAAGCCATGCCCTTCTCACAGAAAAATGACACAGAGCAGCACAGATGTCAAAAAGCCCCACCGGTTTTGCATAAGTTAGCCTTGCACCAAAATTATCATCCTTAAAGAAGAAAAGAAAGGCACACAGGTAGAGCTCTGCAACTGTATATGGTAGTGGTAGTGGAGTAGTTGCCCAACTATGATATTTTCATCTTTGTATCCAATGCTTTCACTTACGCCATAAGCTGACTTTTTTAGAGTTACACCTAGTGCATATCAGTGCAAAGTCAAAAGTATCTCCTGCGTTCTCTAAAATGGAGTGGGACTGCTGAGACACTGCAGTGTACACTGATTCAATGGAAAATAATTTGTTTTCCATATTAATATTGTTTTGAGAGTATAGAAAAGCATAGATGTGCACAAAGCAACCTTGCTCACTGCGCAAGTATGTTGCACTGCTGCAAGCATATTTGTGCATACGTTCTTCTGAAGGAGCCCTTTGCTGTAGCAATATACACTATGTTATAGTGTAAGGGCTTATTCACACAGGTGTGTTTGCACGTGCAATATGCAGAGAATAGAACCCATTGTTTTCAATGGATTCCGTCTCACTGTTCTTTTTTTAAGTGGGCATTTAGCTCACGTGATAAAAATGTGACATGCTCTTTATGTGCGCACAGGATAAAATATTAAAAGATCAAGTCCTTCCTGTTGAGATTTACCTGGATGCAGCAATAATGTCATGTCTACAAGATGTGATGCTGCAGTCAATCAATGGCTTCAGTAGCTCACTAATGAGACTAGTAACTGGCTGCAGTGGCCATGTGTTGTAGGGATAAAGAAAGCTTGGTGGGGAGCACTGGAAGGGGGATGTAACATGTGTACTTAGTCTTAAATATTTTATCCAATTTCCCCTTCTTGAGCAAATTTTCTCTATTCCTGAAAACAACTTTGAGGAGCAACCCGTAGTAGAAGGAACTGTCACAGTCCACAATGTATCTAATCCCTTTTTGTCTCTTAGATTGTCTTAACACATGGCAGATTTTGGTGTGGAAGTGCACCAAAATCCACATCAAACTCCTCATCATTTGGTGTGTGTTTTTTAATGCAGAATTGGGTTGATCTACAGCCTATTTCAGATTTTCAATTATAGAGGGGAAGTCTGCGGCACATCTGTGTCAAAATCCAATGCTGCAGACTTTGATGGGGATTTTCGTGCAGATTTTCTGCTGCGGAAAATGTGCACCAAATCCATTACATGTAAACACACACTTAGGGCTCAGTCACACGAGCGCAGGAGGAAGACGGTCGTACCTCAAGACGAATGTCTCTCTGCAGCGCCCGGAGAAAGAACATGTGACCGGCTTCATTGCCAGTCATGTGGTCTTTCTTCAGCGCTGCAGAGAGACGTCCGTCTTGAAGTACATCCGTCTTCTTCCTGCAGGAAGGGCTCAGTCACACGGGCGCATCGGCGCCTGTGTACGGGTGCCGATGCGCCCGTGTGACTAAGCCCTCAGTTTGGTTTTACACACATAGATTTAAGTGGCATTTTTCATGTTTTTTCTTGAATTTTTGGGGGCTGAAATACAGAGTTGAAAGTCCATTGTAAATAAGTAAATCTGGTTTAAACATTTTGGTTTAAAGAGTTTTAGGCTACATGCACATGGGCGAGTAGGATTCCGCATGTGGAATCCCGCAGAGAAATTCAGCCCTGGCAGCAGCGGCTTCCACGCGTACCTGCTTTTATTTTCTTCTTTCTGTACTACGGATGGTCCGTGCAGTCACCGTTGGAAATGCGCAGTACATTTTTTTTTTTCTTTTTAAACTCCTGCTTTTTTTGCAGAATCCGTGCCCGGTCTGCAATTGACTTTCAATGGAAGCGATCCACAGGAAAATTAAGCAGGCTGCATTTTTTCATTCGCAAGCGGAAACTGCAATTGGTTTCCCGCTCGTGAGAATGAAGAGTCAGTTTTGCATTGCATGCTATGGGCGGTATTTGCTGCAGGAATTCAGAGGTGGTCGCCCGCTCCGGATTCTTCAATTCAAATCTGCCCGTGTGCATTCACCCTAATTGGCTTTTTTTATGGGGGTGGGGAGGGGGGGGGGGGCGAAATGGGTGTCAGTTGTGTTTTTATAAAAATGCTGCTAAAGTTATGACCCATATCTTCATTTTTAAAATAACTTAAAAGATGCTTATGCAAAATATCCAATTATAATAAACACCAAAAATGTAAAAATGCCATAAAAAGCATTTCAAATGACAGGCTTTTGTTACATGCATTTTAAAATGTAACAAAAAATACTTGTGTGAACTTGGCAATAAAGCTGAACTAGAATAGAATTAAAGGGTTAAAAGCTTTTATATGACTAAAGTCTTCAGTACTTCAGTACCAAGTTAGTAACATTTATATGGTAATTTCAACATTTGGTTGGATCCCCTTTAAACTGTTTATTCTGATAATGTAGACCTCGGATAAGGTATCTAATTCATAGTAAAAACAATATCTACAGACTGAAGTCATTGTCATGTTTTAAACACCCTTTGCATTGAATTTATTCCTGTATATGCCATTTGCTCCAAGTATTACATTGCATTTTGGTAGTGTAATCATGTGACCTTAGCTCAACCAAGTTTCAAAATCCTTATTAAAATGAAGGGGAATTTTAAAAAGGACAAGCATTAAGAGTCGTGTTAACTGCACATTAAACAATGTAAACATACTTAATAACATAAATGGTCTGTAAGTGCTATGGGCTAACTTCATTAGATTAATGAGCCAATGACTATAACTTTGATGCCTTTCTTATTATGCATGAAGTGCCATTTCTATCAAAAGAAAGACATCTAATTTATTGGATATAAAATGTCACATATAGGTCATTGACAGCCAGGAAGATCATTGCTGATGCAGACTACACTGCAGGCTAAAATTATTACTCCTTTGTAATTCTCAGCAAATGTCATTATTTAAGCAATAAGGGCTCATGATACCAGGAGGAGATTTCTAGCGATGTTACATAAAAGATCGTTTCTTTTTGCATACAAACTGATGTATTTCTAACCTTTTCTATTCTTAGTATGATTCACACTTATTGTAGTTTAAGTAACAAAACTATATTCCTATATTCTTAGGAAGTTATTCTTCCTATTTGCTCATAAAGATATAGGGTTCTTTCTTTCAAACAGCACTTGTTCTAAAGCTGGCAAACCAAAAAGAACTGGTTATTTCTTTATAATGTAATAATTTACTCATGATAAATTAATGCATGGCAGATGGAGAATGTTTCTACAGCAAGAGTCAATAGTCTATACATTTGCAATCCATAGAGAAAACAATACTCCAAAGAGCAATTGGAAATGAAAAATTTCAAAAAATTATAGAAAACTGGATTTTTCTCGACATGATTAGATTTTTGAATTTTCTATCAAATATGATGTGAGCAAAGTATCGTTTCTCCAACTAACCTCTTTAGAATTAGCTTGGACATCTTTGGCTTTGCTCAAAACATCTCTATCTCCTGGTAATATACATCTACATTTCTTTTAATGTATTTTAGCAGTAACTGTGCAACCCACAGTTCATCCATAATAGTGACAACTGAAGTATTCACCATAACTATAATAACAACAGTACCCCATTTCATGGCATAGTGTACCTCCCCTCCTCCCCCCCCTCCCCCCCATGATATGCAAACTTTTAGTGTTAAGCATGCCGAACCAGTCAAACCCCTTTTTTCAGTCAGACTTTGCTAGAAGATCAGTTCACAGTGAATCTGAACCTCAGGCAATTCATCATGGCCCAACCAGTGACAAAGAAGTTCCTATGGCCCATCAGTTAGCACTTATTATGCAGCGCTTTACATCACTTGGTATTTTCACATATTGGTATGTTTTCGGAGTGTGGGGGGAAAACACACACAAGCAGATGAGGAGGAATAATTGTGGCTTAGTAGGTACCACTGCTGCCTTGTGGCGCTGGGGTCCTAGGTTCAAATCGTACCAAGGACAACATCTGCATGGAGTTTGTATATTGTGCTTGTTTCTGTCTTGTATTCTTCATAATAACCACCTTTATTTAAATACTGCATGCATTTATTGGGGGCGGAGTGAAGGAAAGAGAAGCATAGTAGCTAGCACTGTTGCCTTGCAGCACTGTGAACCTAAGGTCAAATCTGACCAAGGGCAATATCTGCATGGAGTTTTTATGTTTTCCCTGTGTTTTTATGGGTGTTCCATCACACTTCACAAGCATACTCATGGGTGACTATAGATTGTGAGCCCCAAGGAAACAGACAATATCACGTGATATAAAATGCTATGTAATATGCGTGACCTATATAAATAAAGGTGATTATTATGAAACATAGGGAAAACATACATACTATATGCAGATGTTATCAGATTGAATGCTAAGTTTCCAGCAATGCAAGGCAATGGTGCTAACCACCGAGCCACAGGAGAAGAGGCATCACCATTGTAAAGTTTCAATTTGAACCAAAATTTGGTGAACCAACTAAACTTTTTAAAAGATCACTCATATCTAGAAACTTCAATGCTGCAATGAATGTGCCAACAACATTATTCCCTTTACAGTGACATTTGTAGGGTCCACTTAGTAGAAAGAGCCAAAAGCAGTTCGTCTGTGAGAGCCAGATACAGAGCCCTTTAATGTGTCATAAAATTGGAAGCTAGAGTAAAACTATATGCTTGTCATCTGGTATGTTATTTTATCACTTTACATTAGCTAATAGAAAGTTGTGTTCTGGAAACTGCTTACAGTCAAGTTCCTTCTCTTGGAAGAAATCTTGATGCAATGGTCTACAATGATTTTTGCCATTGGCTTCATTCAATTGCATCTATATCCTCATCCGGACTTAAATGTTATTATGCAAGGGTGTAAAAGCCACCTAAAATCTGACAGAGGGAGACTGTTAGCAAATTTTTTGTATCTAGTTTAACCTTGTGACATCCCTAGAATACAATAATTATCTTACATAAATTACTATTTTGCAACAAATGTATGCTTATCAATATCTACCTCATTTATACAGCTGTTCTGTGAATGTAGCATTTACATAATCTTTTATGGAAGTCTGTCACATATCCCATCCAGCATGTGTGGAAAAAGTGTGTGCATTCATATCATGCCATTCCTTCCGCCAAAATACAGTGACAAGATTTCTTGTAAATGCCATGTTGTCTAACCCAAGGTTTTGCTGCGTAGAGGTGTAACTTGTTTGAATGAAAAGTAGTAAGCCTGTACACAAGAATGTCTTATTTTTGCAGGGGCGTTTGTAGATTTGGAAGACATAAGTTGAGCAGAACAGTTCTTTGAATACTAAACCATGCATCTTTTGTGAGGCCATTCCATTTTTATGGTTGAAAGAATGGAAAAACGTACAGCAGCACTCATTTAGTACGAGACTATAAAACGATCACATAGCTAGAGACATTGTTTTGCATTCCTTTTTGTGAAGCATGAACATTATTTGCTTAGTTCAGGATTTGCAAGGGATTCTGTGTATTTGCTGTATTCGGTGATACTGAAACAAGTTATATTTTACAACTAATGAGGAAGGATTGTGTATATAACCCAGAGCAGGCTCCTTAAATGTCACTGTTTTTCACATTGTGGAAGATTTGTCACTCTATATGTGTTCTTGTATGATTTTCACATTTTTATGTGCTTTGTTAGAATTGTAGCAAAGATCGCCAAAACTTGGAGCATCCCTGTTCTCTGTGGACTTCATATGACTCACATTTGAGATTTCCCCAACACAGCCCTGATAACCATTATTGACACTAATATTTTTCAGCTTAAAAGGTTGTATAAAAAATAAAAATAAGTAGAAGAAAACAGTATAAAATTGATTTCTAAATAACTTCAATCATTTTTAACTGTACAGTTTGTCTAGGGAGCAAACATTGGGGAGCTTTAATTAGACACAGTCACACTAGTAATAAACTAAGACTTTGTGCTACTATTGCATCAGGATGGGTTGCATGAAGACAGAGAACTGAAGACCTACCTAATCCTTCTGGGGAGGGGGGGGGGGGTATAACTTGCTGCTACTAATGTGTGTATTTAAAGAAAATAAAAGTTTTATTGTTTGATATCTGTTAAACTCCATGCTGCTTCTTTAAAAATTTCAGAGGCATCATTTTACCCTCTGCAAAGAGCCAAGTCACGAGGGTAGAGAATAATCCATAGCTCAGGTATTAATGATGCCAAACTGTGGCTTAGCACTTTGTAGTGTGAAACCGCAGGATTGAAGATGTCCAGCATCAATACAATGGGTGTCAAGGGCTTGCTGGTTGTGTGTGAATTGTGCCAACTCCATGCAGCCTGCTCAGGAATGTTGCAGGACCGGCTATGTTATTCCACTGGGTAACAAGTACTACAATCAAGACCTCCAGTAAACCAATTGTGTGATCCAGAATTATTGGATCTTCTCAGGGGTGAAAAGGCACTGACTAATGATGTGCTTGTAATATTGTACTTGACACAGTTGCCAAATAAGGTTCTGTTAACGCACCATATGACTGAGTGGTGTATTTCCTGATCTGAGAAACTTGCAGCTTCAGCGTACCTTGAGCCACATCCAGTACCGTCTAGTTGTTACTATCGGACCATCTACAGATAGCTCTGTCCCGAAGTATGTCTACCCCTGCCATAATACCCTTGTATGAAATCTGTGGTGCCCTAGTTCATGTCCTCCAATCTCTGCCTGTTACTAATCATCCTCTGTTTGTAGAACCAGCCTGGAAAAAAGAGAAGACCAGAGTATAATATATGGCTACAGAGCCGACATACCATCTCAGCTTTGTCTGCCGACTGTCAGGAAACAGACCTTTTACACCTCATAGCTAAAGTAGTGGGGAGGATCAATAATATGCAGGCTATTATCTGGTATATAGTCTTCTAACAGAGTAGCAACACTGGTATGCAGTCTCATAGAAGACTACATCCCCCACAACAGCCTGAGTTCAATCCAATCCCCCTGCTACTTCAACTGTGAGTGTGAAAGCTCTGCTCACTGACAGTAGCCCGAGGCTCCAACTAAGCTGAGGTGTTCTCTCGGTTCTGATAGCCATATTTTAGGTAAAATGAAAAAAGTTTAGTACCGTGTGATTGTGATAGTAGAGAAAAGTGTGATTGTTTTCAGTAAGAGAAACCAAGTAATCTTGTAGATATGATACCTTTTTAATGGCTAACAAAAATACATGATGTTATAGCGAGCTTTTGAACCTCTCAGGACTCTTCCTCAGGCATAATGGAACACATCTAAAGACATATTTATATCAACACCTATACACATGGGAGGGCACAACCAGGGTGAACTTAATTTGCACTTAGATAAATACCAGAGACAGGGTAAAGCCCAATTTACACTGGACTAATGTTGGGCAAACGATTCCTGACACTAGTCCCTGTGTGGTCGCACTTCCGTGCTACTGCAACGCAGTCCAGCGCTTGTTCTGGCAAACTATAGCAGATGAGTGAAGACTAGTTTCCGCAACCATATATAGGGCTTCTCACTGCTCTTACACCAATATAGTATCTCCTCTTCTTAGTCCTACTGTCTCAGAACAATGACTGAAGAACAATGACTTCCTCCTTGAGCTGCAGATACACAGCCCTTTAAGGCCTCATGTCCACAGGTGGATCAGATTTCTCATGCGGGAGCCCGCAGTGAAATCTGACCCTGCCTATGGCTGAAGACACTGCTTACCCATCTGAATCTGCTGCGTTCCTGTTCGGGTCTTTCGTTTTCTTCACTGTGGATGTGTGTGGACAGGCCGTAGATCGGACAGCTTCCATTGACTTCAATGGAAGCTGTCTGTGTGGGAACAACACTGAAATGGAGCATGCTGCGATTTGTTTTCCAAATGAATCCCTGTCCTTTAATTCATGTGCGGACTCCCATGCTTCCTTATGGGCAGCTTGATTTGCAGATCTTCCACGCGGGTCACCCACAAATCAGATGAGCTCGTGGACATTGGGCCTTACACTCTCTTGTGGCAATTGTATATTACACTGCTACAATAATATCTAATTTGCTGCCAAGCCACATTTTACTCCACAAGCTAGTGAACAGAAGCCACAATAGTGGGTTCACTACTACCATGCACACATGTTCTCTAAAAAGCTCTGTTGCCAATTCTGCATTTTTACCTACTTGTAGATGATATTGCAGATGTGACAAGTATTGTGAATTTTAGACGTGAGAAAGCTTTATGTGTACACCAGTATTCCTGCAAGGGTGGCAAGCTGTATTTTTACTTGACTGCTGAATGATAAGCACATCCAATACATAAAATAAGAGTCACTTTGCTTTTTCAAAATCTTCTACTCAAGTTTATGCAGAGTGACCAAACACCACCTTTCCAGTACAAACTATGAATCAGGTACCTGCATCTGTCTTTCCTAGGATCCATAGTGTCTTACTACTTTCATGTAAAAAGAAAAAAGTTCCACACACAGGTTGAACTTAAAAATCTTTTGAAGAAGCCACAACTGGCACAACTGGACAGCAATATTCACTATTTTATGTCATGTTTAATTATCATAATAAAAGGGCTACTAGTAAAAAAAAGTTTGAACCTTAATTCTCTCATGTTATGAGCTGTTTTCATAAAAATGTAAAAATATATTAATAACTTGGAAAGTCTCACAAATGCCATACACATACATTTTGTTGTCTATGAACACATACAATATGGTATTGATGTTCAGTGCAACATATAACAAGAGACAAAGCCAAGATGCCAATGTTGTGACTTTCTGTCTTGGAAAATTGGAAGTGCAAAACTAATCTCATTAGCATACAGATAGAATAGAGTGCTGTAATATAGTAGCAGTGATTGACAAAGATGATACATGTCCATTTGTTCAATATTAAATTATTCAAAAACTTCAAATAAAGAATATTAAAATGTAAAATAGGTTTTCAATTTTCTAGCTCAGTCCAACAGAAATGGAAGTAATAATTTAGGAGGGAAATAATAAGAAGGTCTTCGGCTTACGTTTGATTGACATGGCTAAAAATCTTTGTTACGTGCAGAGTCCAATTCTTGGGATAAAATGTTGACTTCTGTGCTACCATTCATCTCGGTCTTTCTTGATATAATGAGATGTGAGTATAAATAAACAGTACTGACCCTTTCTAATATTTTATTAAAAATAAGAATGTATCTTTTCTTTTTAAAATATTGCTGTTATCTCAAACTAATGTAACATATATTATACTTATACATTTCTGAGTAAATATCGGTTATCATTTCTGGACATGACAGTAAAGATAGTACGCCATAGTAGTATTATCTTATTATTTTATACCATTTTCCATGCTTAAGCAGTATGTATAAATCAAAATACTAAATGTGTGTTTCTGTATTTTTTCTAACAAAATCTACATAAGGTGAAACAATAAAGTACTTATTTATATATTGATTGCTTCCACTTGTCATTGTGCAAATACTGTATCTAGCAGGGCTAGATTATAGAAAGGTCAAACAGAACAATTTACCTAGAAGGAACCTCCTATACATCCCACTTAAATATCTTTCAATTGGATGAATATTATCAATCAAAGCAATTTATTAAATAAAAATATAAGAATATACATATATGTGTGTGGAAATTGAAAGTGTTACACCCAGAAGGAATTGCTGGAAATTCATGAAACATGGTAGATATGTACAGAGTCATGGCCAGAATAACTAATAGCAAATTAGAATGAATCAGACAAGCTCATTGCTGTTCGGTACAGGTTTCAGTAAAAGTGTGCCCAACATGAGCACCTCATTAATGGTACATACTTTGACTGGGACACCATTACTAGTGGAGGATCTTATAGAAGGATGGCACAGTAAAATATCAATGTTGGCAGAAGATACAATACTATGTAAAGTAACACAAGAGAGGACAGTATACGGTTGTAAATGGGTCTGGATAGGCTGGAGGATTGGGGATAAAAGTGACTGATGAGGTTTAACACTGAGAAATATAAGGTTATGCACATATGCAAGGAAAATATATGTCACCATTACACATTAAGTGGGAAAACACTGGGTAAAACTGGCATGGAGAAGGACTTGGGGATTTTAGTTAACTACTAGAGATGAGCGAACGTACTCGTCCGAGCTTGATATTCGTGCGAATATTAGGGTGTTCGGGATGCTCGTTACTCGTAACGAGCACCACGCGGTGTTCTGGTTACTTTCAGTTTCCTCTCTGAGACGTTAGCGCGCTTTTCTGGCCAATTGAAAGACAGGGAAGGCATTACAACTTCCCCCTGTGACGTTCAAGCCCTATACCACCCCCCTGCTGTGAGTGGCTGGGAAGATCAGATGTCACCCGAGTATAAAAGTCAGCCTCTCCCGCGGCTCGCCACACATGCCTTGTGAGTTAGCTGAGGGAAAGTACTATCGTGCTGGTGCTGCTGTAGGGAGAGCGTTAGGAGTCAGTGTAGGCTTCAAGAACCTCAAAGGTCCTTCTTAGGGCCACATCTACCTGTGTGCAGGCTGCTGCTAGCAGTGTTTTTTTTTTTTTTTTCTCAAAATCGGCAGTGCAGAGCATTACACCTGGCATAAGGGACAGAAGTGGTGCATAGGCAGGGAGAGTGTTAGGAGTGAGTGTAGCCTTCAAGAACCTCAACGGTCCTTTCTAGGGCCAAATTTAAGCGTGTGCAGTACTGTGCTGGCTGCTGTTAGCAGTGTTGCATTTTTTTTTTTTCTAAAAATCGTCTGTGCAGAGCATTGCACCCTCCATTGATACTACAGGGACAGAATTGTGTAGGCAGGGCCACAACACAGTTAATGTTCATTGAATATACGCAGTGGGTCCTTCCCTTTGCAAAAAAGGAAAAGAAATTATATTTGGCCTGCCTGTGTCAGTCCTAAGGTCTCCGTGTACGTGTGTGCTGCGTGGACAACGTACAAAAATCAGACGCAACCAGCTACGGTTTACTGCAGGCTTGCGCCATTGTCTTTCCTGACTGGCAAATACCTGCTCTGCTAGAGTTAATAACTCTGCTACACTAAAGTTGTGTGTCACTTTTTCAGGGCCACACTACAGTTCTAAAAGTTATTGTTCATTGAATATACGCAGTGGGTCCTTCCCTTTGCAAAAAAGGAAAAGAAATTATATTTGGCCTGCCTGTGTCAGTCCTAAGGTCTCCATGTACGTCTGTGCTGCGTGGAGAACGTAAAAAAATCAGACGCAACCAGCTACGGTTGAGTGCAGCCTTGCGCCAATTTCTTTCCTGCCTGGGAAATACCTGCTCTGCCACAGTTAGTAACTCTGCAACAGTAAAGTTCTGTGACAGTTTTGAGCGGTCAGAGCCTGAGACCGCTCACGTCCTACCCACCCCCAGAATTGCGGGCCACAGCTCGGTGGTGGTATCTGCGGCAGTGTATGCTTCCTCCACTAAAGCACCTTCCTCCTCCTCCTCCTCCAACACAACCTCTGTCTCGCAATCTAGATGTGTCAGCAGCACGTCGCCAGCAGTCGGTGTCACGCAGCGTGGCAGCACAGCGGTGGGCAAGCGTCAGCAGGCCGTGCTGAAACTACTCAGCTTAGGAGAGAAGAGGCACACGGCCCACGAACTGCTGCAGGGTCTGACAGAGCAGACCGACCACTGGCTTGCGCCGCTGAGCCTCCAACCGGGCATGGTCGTGTGTGACAACGGCCGTAAGCTGGTGGCGGCTCTGCAGCTCGGCAGCCTCACGCACATGCCATGCCTGGCCCATGTCTTTAATTTGGTGGTTCAGCGCTTTATGAAAAGCTACCCCCACTTGTCATACCTGCTCGGAAAGGTGCGCCAGCTCTGCGCACATTTCCGCAAATCCCACACGCACGCTGCCACCCTGCGGACACTGCAACATAGGTTTAATCTGCCAGTGCACCGACTGCTGTGCGACGTGCCCACACAGTGGAACTCTACGCTCCACATGTTGGCCAGACTCTATGAGCAGCGTAGAGCTATAGTGGAATACCAACTCCAACTTGCGCGGTGCAGTGGGAGTCAGCCTCCTCAATTATTTACAGAAGAGTGGCCCTGGTTGGCAGCCATCTGCCAGGTCCTTGGAAAATTTGAGGAGTCTACCCAGGTGGTGAGCGGCGATGCTGCAATCATTAGCGTCACCATTCCTCTGCTATGCATCTTGAGAAGTTCCCTGCAAAGCATAAAGGCAGACGCTTTGCGCTCGGAAACAGAGCCGGGGGAAGACAGTATGTCGCTGGTTAGTCAGAGCACCCGCCTGTCTATATCTCAGCGCGTTGAGGAGGAGGAGGAGGAGCATGAGGAGGATGAGGAGGAGGGGGAAGAGACAGCTTGGCCCACTGGTGAGGGTACACATGCTGCTGGGCTGTCATCCTTTCAGCGTGTATGGCCTGAGGAGGAGGAAGAGGAGGAGGAGGAGGATCCTGAAAGTGATCTTCCTAGTGAGGACAGCCATGTGTTGCGTACAGGTACCCTGGCACACATGGCTGACTTCATGTTAGGATGCCTTTCTCGTGACCCTCGCGTTACACGCATTCTGGCCACTACGGATTACTGGGTGTACACACTGCTCGATCCACGGTATAAGGAGAGCCTTTGCACTCTCATTCCCGAAGAGGAAAGGGGTTCGAGAATGATGCTATACCACAGGGCGCTGGTGGACAAACTGATGGTAAACTTCCCATCCGACAGCGCTAGTGGCAGAAGGCGCAGTTCCGAGGGCCAGGTAGCAGGGGAGGCGCAGAGATCAGGCAGCATGTACAGCGCAGGCAGGGGAACATTCTCCAAGGCCTTTGCCAGCTTTATGGCTCCCCAGCAAGACTGTGTCACCGCTCCCCAGTCAAGGCTGAGTCGGCGGGAGCACTGTAAAAGGATGGTGAGGGAGTACGTAGCCGATCGCACGACCGTCCTCCGTGACGCCTCTGCCCCCTACAACTACTGGGTGTCGAAGCTGGACACGTGGCCTGAACTCGCGCTGTATGCCCTGGAGGTGCTTGCTTGTCCTGCGGCTAGCGTCTTGTCAGAGAGTGTGTTTAGTGTGGCTGGGGGAATCATCACGGATAAGCGTACCCATCTGTCAACCGACAGTGCCGACAGGCTTACACTCATCAAGATGAACAAAGCCTGGATTTCCCCAGACTTCTCTTCTCCACCAGCGGACAGCAGCGATACGTGAGCAATACGTAGGCTGCACCCGCGGATGGAAGCTACGTTCTCTATCACCATCCAAAACGGGGACATTTCTGCTTCATCAATCTGTGTCTAATATTCCTCCTCCTCCTCCTGCTCCTCCTCCTGAAACCTCACGTAATCACGCTGAACGGGCAATTTTTCTTAGGGCCACAAGGCTCACTCATATAATTTTTGTAAACAATTTTTATATGTTTCAATGCTCTTAAAAGCGTTGAAACTTTAACTTGAACCAATTTTTCGTTAAACTGGGCTGCCTCCAGGCCTAGTTACCACTTAAGCCACATTAACCAAAGCGATTAATGGGTTTCACCTGCCCTCTTGGTTGGCCATGGCCAATTTTTTGGATGTACATTAGTACTGTTGATACAGCAATTTTTGTGGGCCCTCGCCTACAGTGTAATCAAATGAATTTTTAGCCCACCTGCATTACAGCTGACATTACATCCGCTGTGTTGGGCAATGCAATGGGATATTTTTGTGTATCGCCGGTGGGTTCCAAGGAGCCACCCATGCTGTAGGTGCACACGGAGTTTAACCTACATCTGTCCACTTGTAAAGAACCCCAGTCTGACTGGGGCATGCAGTGTGGGCCGAAGCCCACCTGTATTAAGCACAACATTACTACCTCAGCTGTGTTGGGCAATGCAATGGGATATTTCTATGTACCGCCGGTGGCTTCCTGGCACCCACCCCTGCTGTGGGTCCACAGGGAATTATACATGCATCTGTTTCCACTTGTAAAGAACCCCTGTCAGACTGGGGCATGCAGTGTGGGCCGAAGCCCACCTGCATTAAGCACGACATTACTACCTCAGCTGTGTTGGGCAATGCAATGGCATATTTCTATGTACCGCCGGTGGCTTCCTGGCACCCACCCATGCTGTGGGTCCACAGGGAATTATAAATGCATCTGTGTCCACTTGTAAAGAACCCCAGTCTGACTGGGGCATGCAGAGACACCTTGACAGAATGAATAGTGTGTGGCACATAGGTTGCCCATTGCTATGCCCATGTGTGCAGCTCCCGATGGCGGTGGCACAGGATTCTATTTCTCATTGCTTCTGTACAGCATTGTGGGCTATCGCCCTGCCCCTTTTAAAGAGGGTCGCTGCCTAGCCGTGCCAACCTCTGCAGTGTGTGCCTGCGGTTCCTCCTCATGGCAGACGCACTTCTAAATAGACATGAGGGTGGTGAGGCATTAGGGCAGCTGAAGGCTGCGCAGGGACACTTTGGTGTGCGCTGTGGGGGGGAGGGGGGGGCGGTTGGGCAGCATGTAACACAGGAGAAGTGGCAGTGGAGTGTCATGCAGGCAGTGATTGTGCTTTGTTGGAGGTAGTGTGGTGCTTAGCTAAGGTATGCCATGCTAATGAGGGCTTTTCAGAAGTAAAAGTTTTTGGGAGGGGGGGGCCCCACTCTTGCCGCTATTGTGGCTTAATAGTGGGACCTGTGAACTTGAGATGCAGCCCAACATGTAGCCCCTCGCCTGCCCTATCCGTTGCTGTGTCGTTCCCATCACTTTCTTGAATTGCCCAGATTTTCACACAAGGAAACCTTAGCGAGCATCGGCGAAATACAAGAATGCTCGGGTCGCCCATTGACTTCAATGGGGTTCGTTACTCGAAACGAACCCTCGAGCATCGCGAAAAGTTCGTCCCGAATAACGAGCACCCGAGCATTTTGGTGCTCGCTCATCTCTATTAACTACAAACTTAATTGAAGTAACCAGTGTTAGGCAGCTGCTTCCAAACCAAATAGATTGGGTGCATTAAAAGAGGTACTATGAGATATACAAATCACTGGTCAGACCACACACTGAATATTCTGTACAGTTTTAGGCACCCTACACAAAAAGGATATATCAAAGCTTGAAAGAGGTTAAAAAATGGGCAACAAAATTAATAAATTGAAATGGCAAACTACAATACCCAAACAGGTTATCAAAATTGGGGTTATTTTGTTTAGAAAAAACATGGTTGAGGGGTGACCTAATCACTATGTATGATATATCAGGGGACAATACAGAGATCTCTCCCATGATATATTTATACTAAGGACTGTGACTGTACTAAGGGAACATCCTCTACATCTAGAGGCAAGAATGTTTCTACACCAACATACAAGGAGGTACTTTATTGTAAGAGCAGTGTAACTTTGAAACTCTTTGCCTGAGGACATGGTGATGGAAAACTCACTAAAAGAGTGTAACAATATTACAGGTTGTTGTCAATGTTATAGTCACTGATTAATACAAAAGGGTTGTTGATCCAATGAGTTATTTTTTCCCCAGAATAAGCGAAAAATTGGCGTATATCTATCTCATTGATGTTTTTTGCCTTCCTCTGGATCAACATTTGAGAGTAATATGCTGAACTGGATGGACAAAAGTCTGTTATGTTACCTATACATGCTTGGCTACTTGCAAGCATTCAAATAATAACTGTTTGGCCAGCTTGTTGGGATACGTCTTTCCATGTCTGTATGACTTGTGCAGTCAGTTTTTGTACAGTTTGTGGTAGGTAGCCATGTGATATAATGCATCTTTACCTAAGGTGTTTCCCAGACATACTTTATTGGGGATAAATCTGAGGACTGCGTAGACCAATCCATGATCATGACTCTTTGCATTATCCTGTTGGAAGATACCATTTTGGATGGTGGTCATGAATATGACAACAGGGTGTACCACTCTGTCCACATAATAGGAAGCAGTTATTGTGCCTTCAGCAACCAGCAACTTAGCCCTACTGTCACAACTGATTGCCCCCCAAACTATGACTGCTGAGGTCAGACCTGTGTGGCATTCTGAAATCACATCGGGGTGGGACCTTTCTTCAAAACACCAATAAATATGTTGATGAATATCACTTTGCCTCAGACAAAATTGTGATTCATTATTCAACCCAACTGTTCTCCATTCATGTGTACAGTTGTATCCAGCAGTACACCAGGTTAGTCACTGCTGTCAGTGAAATTGGGTTAACAAAACATACTGCATGGCGGTCTGAGATTGCAACCCAGCTTTAAGTTATCAGTTTACAATTGTTCGTGGGGTGTCTCTGACTTCAACCACTGCTCAGATCTGGGCTGCAGTCGTCTATCTATCAGCAACTACTGACATTGCACTACGGCCAGTCCTTCAGGAGATTTTATGATATTATACTCCCATTTTGAACATTCCCCAAATCTTTTTCAAAGTCAGACATTTGGGTGTACAGAGTTCGAACTCTATGATTTGGCATACCTGGTCAGTGACAATCTGTAGCCTAAAAGGACCTTCTTACACAACACACTTTACAACTTCTAAATAATGTAGCACTTTGCATACCAATACAAGTTCTTCATCCAATTTTTAATTATTCAATGCATTTCATATAGAGATGAGCGAACGTACTCGGTAAGGGCGATTTCGCAATCGAGCACCGCGATTTTCGAGTACTTCACTACTCGGGTGAAAAGTACTCGGGTGCGCTGTGGGTGAGCGGGGGGTTGCAGCAGGGAGTGAGGGGGAGAGAGAGAGAGAGAGAGAGGGCTCCCTCCTGTTCCCCGCTGCTACCCCCCACTCCCCTCTGCAACCCCCCCGCCCCACAGCGCACCCGAGTACTTTTCACCCGAGTAGTGAAGTACTCGAAAATCGCGGTGCTCGATTGCGAAATTGCCCTTACCGAGTACGTTCGCTCATCTCTAATTTCATATGGAGATAATTTGATCCAGGTTTTATACATTTTCTGCAACTCTGTTTTAGGTATAATACTTTCAATTTCCACCAGTGTATGTATACACACACACACATATTATATATATAATTTTTTTTTATATTATATGTCCCTTTTTGACGTCATGCAGAATTATAAATGGGGAAAAAATCATACAGTGCTCCCAAGGAATGAATGGAGTAGTAGTGATGTCACCACGGAAGACTGAGGACAGCCCCTACACCCCACAGCCATGATAGCCTTGTAACATAAAACCTCTATGAGAAGGAAAGACTCCCTGTCCATATAGGACATCCAGGTCTGGAGAGCACAGGCCCGATACCAAGCTCCAGGGAATGAGCATAGATTTAGAAAAGAAAAAAGATGGATCACGGATAGGGAGGGACCTACAACCAGAATAGCTGATGACATATATAGAATAAAATACAATAAATTAAACCATCCACTTACTTCATCAGGGTGGCGTGAGAGACCTGACCAGGTCACCACAACCCCCTGTATCCATAAGGACTTGTAGAGCCAGTAAAGAGGTTCACATGCTTGTAGTAAAGATGTCTCATCAAAAAAGAGTTTTATTGCCAAAGAATAAAACACATTTTTTAAGTAAAGAAATTACAGAGCTTGGTGGATGTCATTGATCTAAAAGAGAAGGCATGAGGCACAGAAAAATTTGGAGCCAGGCTGCCCAATCCACTCTAAAATTTTCCTTTTTTTTTAAGGGCACTGGTGCTCATATATTTGAATCAGCAGTTATTACTTACTAATGTAGTTATTTCAGATATGAAAGAAATGGAGTTGTTTTTCATGATCAACACTGTTCATGACTAAAGGCCCATTTACACGCAAATATAATTGTTCAAAAGATAGCAGTTTATGCAAAGAAATCGCTCAAAACCTAATGGACACTAATGTCCATTAGCAGCTTATCATCTTCATTTGTATGAAAATGAGCCTCCGGAACCTGTATGCAGAGAACAGCAGGTGGTCTGTTCTCTGCATTCAGCTCCTTTGTCCTGCTGTGGGGCTGCAAGCTGAATACAATGCAATCAGCGCTGCTGTGGAGAATACAGCAGCATGGACCGCAAATACAGCATGCAGCGGAACAATGGGTTTTATGCTCACCTAAAAAACGTCGCTCAGCCGAAGAGTCAAAGATGGGAGCATTTACACACAAGCTATGGCTTTTGAGCGAACTTTGAGTGATAATTATTGCATGTAAATGGCTCTTAAGCCCGGTCTTACTTGTGTTACTTGTTTCACTTATTTTCCTAACTTTTAACTTTGTTACTAGAGATGAGCGAGTACCAAAATGCTTGGGTGCTCGTTATTCAAGTCGAGCTTTTCGTAATATTTAAAAGCTCTACTCGAGTAACAAACCCCATTGAAGTCAATGGGGGACTCGAGCAATTTTGTATTGCACCCGTCGGGTGCCAAGCACTTCTCTCTCTCTCTCTCTCTCTCTCTCCCTCTCCCTCTCCCTCTCCCTCTCCCTCTCCCTCTCCCTCTCCCCCTCTCCCTCTCCCCCTCTCCCTCTCCCCCTCTCCCTCACCCTCCCTCCCTCCCTCCCCAGCAAGCCACATACTTCTGTGGACGTGCGCACGCTGGCACGTCACAGCAGGAAGTGGTAATGCAGTGAGGGGTTAAACTTGGAGTGGTACTCGCTCGAGTAACGAGCACCATCGAATATGCTAATACTCGAATGAGCATCAAGCTCGGAAGGGCATGTTCACTCAACTCTATTTGTTACCTAAAGTATTTTATTGTATTTCACAATTATTTACCTATATTTATGAATCTACATAAAACATACGTAATTTGCTACTTTCAAAATTTTCAATAAAAAACTTAGGCCTCATGTCCACGGGCAAAAGAAGAATTAAAATCCGCAGTGGATTTTAACTCTTCTCCCGCACGCAGATCCGCACCCCATAGGGATGCATTGACCACCCGCGGGTAGATAAATACCCGCAGATGGTCAATAAAAGGGATTTTTAAAAAAAATGGAGCATGAAAAAATCTGGACCATGCTCCATTTTCGTGAGGGTCTCCTTCTATTGAAGCCTATGGAAGCCGTCCAGATCCCCGGGAGACCTAAAATAGGAATTTAAAAGAATTAACTCACCCGCAGCGGACCGGGAAGGTCTTCTCTTCCTCACGACTGGATCTTTCTTCCTTCGGCTCGGCGGATGTGCCTGGCGTATGCACGCGGCACGCCGGCGACGTGCCGCTGGCGTGACGAGTTCATCCGCCGGACGAAAAAGAGGATCCGGCCGTGAAGAAGAGAAGACCTTCCCGGTCCGCTGCGGGTGAATTAATTCTTTTAAATTCCTATTTTAAGTGCTCATGTCCGCGGGGCAGGAGGGACGCGCTGCAGATTCTACATGTAGAATCTGTAGCGGGCCTGATTTTCCCTGTGGACATGAGGCCTTAATGTTTTTAAAAAAAAACAAATTGAGCTCTGTGACATGTTTGGGGGCAACACATCAAGAAGGTCCCTTTTATCAAGCAATTTTTGACATGTGGACTTGTGGCAGTCTCAGTCATGACTGTATTGACCCTGGTTCAATGCATGAAGAGATATGCTCAGTTTACAATAATGTTGACACATGACTAAAGACCCTTTTTCACGGGATGAATGTCAGGCAAATGATGCCCGACACTTGTCCCCAAGTATATTCACTCCCGTGCTGTTACGCAGGAGCGAGTATCGCTGGATTGCTGACACTCGCCCAGTCATTCGTTTCTGCATGCCTTTACACAGGACGATTATCGTTCAAAACCTTGCGGGAGTGCGTGGTTTTGAAAAACAGAACAATAATCGTCCCATGTAAAAGGGCCTTTAATCATGAGAATGTTTGCTCTAAATGTTTCTAATAGAAGTAAATGAGTTTTATTTTTATGGTAAAAGAGTTTTTATTAAACGTCTGTCCTTCATTGACCATGAAATGTTGCGACTTGACATAGTAATCAGTTTACAGATAACCTACAGATATGACACGTAGTTACTAGTTTCATTTATATAACATAACATAGATCTGCTTTATACGTAACTATGGTGAGGATACTTTTATACTTTGGCGGGGAAAAGGATGAAAATTATCTAAGTAAATTTTATGATAATCTGTTTAGGCAGTTGATGTGCCATACAATACCCAATTGTTTAATGCTGGAGGAGGATCTCATTTGAAACCTATGTTTTTATTTTAAGTATATGTTTGAAAAAAAGTCTCCCTGGAAACCCATTAAAATAGATCGCTTTTAAAGTGCTATGCATTATTTGCTTTATCTTGGCATAACAAAAGCTACAACATTCAAATACTACAGCTTTCTCCAACTGTATGCCATGAATTTTTCCAACATTCATTTTTCTTTAAATTGATGAGTTGTTATTCTGAATTATTCATATCATACATGAAATATGCTGTAGCTTAATTAAATGCAATCAGGATCATCAGTTAATGGTTATAATTTGGTTTCCAATCTCCAGTGTAAATGTGTTGTTCTTTTCCAGGTACCCAATGACTATATTAATCATGATAATAGAACTTACATCCCAAGCTTTCTACTATTCAGTTTGGGACTTCTAGCTCTCTAGATATCAATTTGTATTTGATGTAATTATGAAATCTAGTGAGATAAGATTGCATTATTGTCATAATTCATTCTCAAAGCTCATTCTTGGAAAGGATTTGCAGAGAAATTCTATGATCTTCTACTTACTTTTGTTCAAAATGAAGATAAACAGGGAGTGTTAAGAAACTATGTAGATTTGTGTATCAGTTATGCTATGCTCCATCCTCTCCATCTGCCAACAAAGAGTGTAGCAACACAACCATTACTACTACTACTTGCTCTCGCTATTTTAGCAGAGTAGAATTACATTGAATTCTGTAACATAGTATGTAAGGTTGGAAAAAGGCATATGTCCAGCCAGTTCAGCTTTTAACCCCCAATGTTGATCCAGAAAAAGGCAAAAAAAAGATGAGGTAGAAGCCAATTTTCTCTATTTAAGGGGAAAAAAATCCTTCCTGACTCCATTCTGGCAATTAGAATAACCTATAGATCACTGACCCTTTTGAAGTTATTAATGATTAGAACATATAATATTGTATTGCTCAAGAAAGGTGTCCAGGTGGGCGGAATGGCCTGACCGAGCTGTGGAATGGACACATATCCTTGAGCTCCTGGAGAAATCCTCCTAAGTTACCATCAGCAAAACCAGCAGGCAACTGAAAAACCACTGGGCACTCATCCTCCACACCACTGGCATGTCCAGGAAGCGATCGACGTGCTGAGCAACAAGGAATGTAACAGATTTCTTCCCCTCCTGCAGCCCTTAGCAGGATGCAGAGGAAGATGCGACCACGTGTTGGAATCCTTCTCTCTTCAGTGCGCCGGAATGAATAAGATGCTCCTTCTCCACAGAGTATAGGCAGCTCCCCTCCCCTAATAGAGGAGAGAGTGTCCCCTCTGCACATAAAGCCTGCAGCTCAGGAGAAGTCAGGGGAAACAGGGAATTAGTCCCTAATAGCTTCAGCAACAGCACTAGCTAAAATAAACTGTCCCAATTTTTGCAAAATGAAATCAGGTAAGTGCAAACCGATTTTTGGCCAAAATCCTGGAAAAAACGATTTTACAATAATGCCTACTGCTTAGGTCAGCATGTAGCCAATCAGCAGCTTTAGAACCTTGCTAATGTCACCAAATATGTCCTCCATCCTGCATATGGGCAGCAGTTTCATTGGACGCCTGCATCACATGACCTAGCCATACATACCATAAGCACAGTATAACCAGTATCTGTTTTACAGTTGAGCACCGGACAGAGAAACTGCATCATGTTTGTATGCCTATATAATGCGTGGTCTGTTGTTACTAAGGACTAGAGATGAGCGAGCACCCAAATGCTCGTGTCCGCGTTATTAGAACCACCGGGTCCTGAGCTTTTTTTTGGTTCGTGTGTTCTCTCTCTCTCAAAAAGTTTGCAGTCGACATGTTCGCTGCGTCGCGGTGGGAAGGAGCCAAAACAGGCACATCACAGTGGGGAGGAGCCAAAAACTGGGGTCAGGTCGAACACAGCGTGATGCTCGTTCGAGTAACGAGCACCATCGAATATGCTAATACTCGAACGAGCATCAAGCTCAGCAGAGTATGTTCACTCAACTCTAGATAAGATCCATGAGGGGAGCTGAGAGTACTCACCTCCATCCTCTGCGATGTCCCATGACATTTTGGTCCTTCCAGGACCTGACACCGTCTTCTGCACATGCATGGCAGAAGTAAAATGTCGGGTGCATGCGCTGAAGGGCGGGAAACCAGGGAGATTTAAAATCTCCCTTTTCCCGGTTAGCATGAGTAGCCGAGAGCATGGAGATGTTTCCGGGAGCTGCTGTATGCGGTTCCCAGTTATATGATCGCAATTATCTAATGGATTATGGCAATCATGTAAAGTAAAAAAAAGTGTAAAAAACAGAAAAAAAGTTTAAAAAGTTTAAGTTTCATCTCCCCTCATGGATCATATCTGTAAGGGGAGCTGAAATTACGCACCTAAGGCCCCTAGATTTATCCGTGAAACTTACCACTACTTCTACGCACAAGCCCATTGCCAGAATGGTGGATGCATGCGCAAAAGCCTTGGATTGCCAATTTAATTTAAAATCTCCCTGCTCCTGGCTAGCAAACATAGCCAAGAGCCTGGAGATTTCACAGGGGGCCCGGTACATGGTCCCTGGTCACGTCATCACCATTAACCAATGGATAATGACAATCATGTAAATGTAAAGAACAAAGGTAAAGTTTCACCTCCCGTCACGGATCAATCTGTGCAGAGAAGTGGAATTCTTTTTTTTCCTTTTCTCTAACATATGGCTTGCTGCATCCACACGAAAAGCCACACAGTCCAGTTGTTTTCCTGGGTCACGGATAAGGCGTCTCATGAGACCAGCAGCTTCCAGCATCTAGCTGCACCCGGCCTCACTCTGTCTGCTGCCTTGCAGACTTTTATGGACTGAGTTAACTACCCAGCTTCTACACCTGGAGAGCTTGCCTCCCCCTAATAAGATCTGGAGTAGAGGGGGTGGAATGGACAGCCCCACTACCAAGCCTGCCATCCATCCATCCATTCCAAAAAAAACAGGCCCAAACATGTTTAATAAAACATCTCCAGCAACTGCTCTTGCTGGAGATCATTTTGCATCCTGGTTTTTCCCCGTGTCCGATACAGTGAGACACGAACTTCATATCCACTGGGCGTAACATCTGAATCGAGGGGGGAACATACTGACCATCCACTAGTAACCCCTTCAGTGTCTCACACTTGAAATATCATCACTAAATTTGAATGACCTAAATAATCCCTTTAAAAGGGCTTCAGTATGGAGAGATGCCCTGACAGACCATACAGACATACTTTGTCTACAAGAGACACATTTTTCTCTGTAGGATCCCCCTAGATTCCAACATAAACAACAGCAGGTATTTTAATAGCTATTAAAGACACGGTGACTTTTCAGCTAATTGACTGCTTGAAAGACACCAAGGGCAGATACATTATTCTAATATGTAAAATTAACAACGCTATAATAACACTAGCTAATTTATGGCTCCCAAATGTCTCTCAAATATGATTCCTAAATGAAGAACTCAAGAAAAGTCAAGTCCAACAGTGTCTCCTGTTTTTGTCTGGAGAATTTAACCTGATCCCTGACAAGTCTTTAGAAACGTCTAACAAATCTCTTCGCAACACTATAACCTTACTCCCTTGGCTTCACAAAGAAGAACTTTTTGACGCCTTCAGATGCCTTAATGTATCTTCAAGAGAATAATTCTTTTATTCTAACATACATAGGACATTTTCTAGGACCGATCATTTAATCTAGACAAGTGTGGATTACAAACAATTAAAATAGCAGAAATAGGTGAAATATCCTGGTCGGATCATGCTCCCATACACCTAACCCTACAACTCTCGCCCTTAGTTTCTCCTGCTAGCTCTTGGAGGAATAACACCTTTCTAATGAGTCCACCGACATTTAAAAAGAAATACTATTTCACCAACCACCAACCTTCAGACACCTCTATTCACATGGTATGGAATGCCCATAAGGCTTATATCAGAGGTATTATGATTAGAGATGAGCGAGCACCAAAATGCTCGGGTGCTCGTTACTCGGGACGAAATTATCGCGATGCTCGAGGGTTCGTTTCGAGTAACGAACCCCATTGAAGTCAATGGGCGACTTGAGCATTTTTGTATATCGCCGATGCTCGCTAAGGTTTCCATTTGTGAAAATCTGGGCAATTCAAGAAAGTGATGGGAACGACACAGCAACGGATAGGGCAGGCGAGGGGCTACATGTTGGGCTGCATCTCAAGTTCCCAGGTCCCACTATTAAGCCACAATAGCGGCAAGAGTGCCCCCCCCCCTCCCAACAACTTTTACTTCTGAAAAGCCCTCATTAGCAATGCATACCTTAGCTCAGCACCACACTACCTCCAACAAAGCACAATCACTGCCTGCATGACACTCCGCTGCCACTTCTCCTGGGTTACATGCTGCCAACCCCCCCCCCCCCGCCCGACGCAGTGTCCACAGCGCACACCAAAGTGTCCCTGCGCAGCATTCAGCTGCCCTCATGCCACACCACCCTCATGTCTATTTATAAGTGCGTCTGCCATGAGGAGGAACCGCAGGCACACACTGCAGAGGGTTGGCACGGCTAGGCAGCGACCCTCTTTAAAAGGGGCGGGGCGATAGCCCACAATGCTGTACAGAAGCAATGAGAAATATAATCCTGTGCCACTGCCATCAGGAGCTGCACACGTGGGCATAGCAATGGGGAACCTATGTGCCACACACTATTCATTCTGTCAAGGTGTCTGCATGCCCCAGTCAGACCGCGGTTTTTTATAAATAGTCACAGGCAGGTACAACTCCGCAATGGGAATTCCGTGTGCACCCACAGCATGGGTGGCTTCCTGGAACCCACCGGCGGTACATAAATATATCCCATTGCATTGCCCATCACAGCTGAGGTAATGTCATGTTAAATGCAGGTGGGCTTCGGCCCACACTGCATGCCCCAGTCAGACTGGGGTTCTTTAGAAGTAGACACATGCAGTTACAACTCCCTGTGGACCCACAGCATGGGTGGCTCCCTGGAACCCACCGGCGGTACATAAATATATCCCATTGCAGTGCCCAGCACAGCTGATGTAACGTCAGCTTTAATGCAGGTGGGCAAAAAATTAATCGGATTACACTGTAGGCAAGGGCCCCAAAAAATTGGTGTACCAACAGTACTAATGTACCTCAGAAAAATTGCCCATGCCCAACCAAGAGGGCAGGTGAAACCCATTAATCGCTTTGGTTAATGTGGCTTAATTTGTAACTAGGCCTGGAGGCAGCCCAGTTAAAATAAAAATTGGTTCAGGTGCAAGTTTCAACGCTTTAATGAGCACTGAAATGTATAAAAATTGTTTACAAAAATTATATGACTGAGCCTTGTGGGCCTAAGAAAAATTGCCCGTTCGGCATGATTACGTCAGGTTTCAGGAGGAGGAGGATGAATATTATACACAGATTGATGAAGCTAAAAGGTCCACGTTTTTGATGGTGATAGAGAACAATGCTTCCATCCGCGGGTGCAGCCTACGTATTGTTTAGGTATCGCTGCTGTCCGCTGGTGGAGAAGAGAAGTCTGGGGAAATCCAGGCTTTGTTCATCTTGATGAGTGTAAGACTGTCGGCACTGTCGGTTGACAGGCGGGTACGCTTATCTGTGATGATTCCCCCAGCCGCACTAAACACCCTCTCTGACAAGACGCTAGCCGCAGGACAAGCAAGCACCTCCAGGGCATACAGCGCGAGTTCAGGCCACGTGTCCAGCTTCGACATCCAGTAGTTGTAGGGGGCAGAGGCGTCACGGAGGACGGTCGTGCGATCGGCTATGTACTCCCTCACCATCCTTTTACAGTGCTCCCGCCGACTCAGCCTTGACTGGGGAGCGGTGACACAGTCTTGCTGGGGAGCCAGAAAGCTGTCAAAGGCCTTAGAGAGTGTTCCCCTGCCTGTGCTGTACATCCTGCCTGATCTCTGCGCCTCCCCTGCTACCTGGCCCTCGGAACTGCGCCTTCGGCCACTAGCGCTGTCGAATGGGAATTTTACCATCAGTTTGTCCGCCAGGGTCCCGTGGTATAGCATCACTCTCGAACCCCTTTCCTCTTCGGATATGAGAGTGGAAAGGTTCTCCTTATACCGTGGGTCGAGCAGTGTGTACACCCAGTAATCCACAGTGGCCAGAATGCGTGTAACGCGAGGGTCACTGGAAAGGCATCCTAACATGAAGTCAGCCATGTCTGCCAGGGTACCTGTACGCAACACAGGGCTGTCCGCACTAGGAAGATCACTTTCAGGATCCTCCTCCTCCTCCTTAGGCCATACACGCTGAAAGGATGACAGGCAAGCAGCATGGGTAACCTCAGCATTGGGCCAAGCTGTCTCTTCCCCCTCCTCCTCATCCTTCTCATGCTCCTCCTCCTCCTCCTCAACGCACTGAGATATAGACAGAAGGGTGCTCTGACTATCCAGCGACATACTGTCTTCCCCCGCCTCTGTTTCCGAGCGCAAAGCATCTGCCTTTATGCTTTGCAGGGAACTTCTCAAGAGGCATAGCAGAGGAATGGTGACGCTAATGATTGCAGCATCGCCGCTCACAATCTGGGTAGACTCCTCAAAGTTTCCAAGGACCTGGCAGATGTCTGCCAACCAGGCCCACTCTTCTGTAAAGAATTGAGAAGGCTGACTCCCACTGCGCCACCCATGTTGGAGTTGGTATTCCACTATAGCTCTACGCTGCTCATAGAGCCTGGCTAACATGTGGAGCGTAGAGTTCCACCGTGTGGGCACGTCGCACAGCAGTCGGTGCACTGGCAGATGAAACCGATGTTGCAGGGTGCGCAGGGTGGCAGCATCCGTGTGGGACTTGCGGAAATGTGCACAGAGCCAGCGCACCTTTCCGAGTAGGTCTGACAAGCGTGGGTAGCTTTTCAGAAAGCGCTGAACCACCAAATTAAAGACGTGGGCCAGGCATGGCACGTGCGTGAGGCTGCCGAGCTGCAGAGCCGCCACCAGGTTACGGCCGTTGTCACACACGACCATGCCCGGTTGGAGGCTCAGCGGCGCAAGCCAGCGGTCGGTCTGCTCTGTCAGACCCTGCAGCAGTTCGTGGGCCGTGTGCCTCTTCTCTCCTAAGCTGAGTAGTTTCAGCACGGCCTGCTGACGCTTGCCCACCGCTGTGCTGCCACGCCGCGCGACTCCGACTGCTGGCGACGTGCTGCTGCTGACACATCTTGATTGCGAGACAGAGGTTGCGTAGAAGGAGGAGGAGGAGGGTGGTTTAGTGGAGGAAGCATACACCGCCGCAGATACCACCACCGAGCTGGGGCCCGCAATTCTGGGGGTGGGTAGGACGTGAGCGGTCCCAGGCCCTGACTCTGTCCCAGCCTCCACTAAATTCACCCAATGTGCCGTCTGGGAGATATAGTGGCCCTGCCCGCCTGTGCTTGTCCACGTGTCCGTTGTTAAGTGGACCTTGGCAGTAACCGCGTTGGTGAGGGCGCGTACAATGTTGCGGGAGACGTGGTCGTGCAGGGCTGAGACGGCACATCGGGAAAAGTAGTGGCGACTGGGAACTGAGTAGCGCGGGGCCGCCGCCATCATACCTTTGAAAGCCTCCGTTTCCACAACCCTATACGGCAGCATCTCCAGGCTGATAAATTTGGCTATGCGCACGTTTAACGCTTGAGCGTGCGGGTGCGTGGCGGCGTACTTGCGCTTGCGCTCCAACACTTGCGCTAGCGACAGCTGGACGGTGCGCTGACAGACATTGGTGGATGGGGCCAAGCACAGTGGAGGTGAGGGTGTGGGTGCAGGCCTGGAGAAGGTAGTGCCTGTGTCCTGAGAGGGGGGTTGGATCTCAGTGGCAGGTTGGAGCACAGGGGGAGAGGCAGCGGTGCAAACCGGAGGCGGTGAACGGCCTTCGTCCCACCTTGTGGGGTGCTTGGCCATCATATGTCTGCGCATGCTGGTGGTGGTGGCTCCCCGGCTGATCTTGGCGCGACAAAGGTTGCACACCACTGTTCGTCGGTCGTCTGCACTCTCAGTGAAAAACTGCCAGACTTTTGAGCACCTCGGCCTCTGCAGGGTGGCATGGCGCGAGGGGGCGCTTTGGGAAACAGTTGGTAGATTATTCGGTCTGGCCCTGCCTCTACCCCTGGCCACCGCACTGCCTCTTCCAACCTGCCCTGCTGCTGCACTTGCCTCCCCCTCTGAAGACCTGTCCTCAGTAGGCGTAGCAAACCAGGTGGGGTCAGTCACCTCATCGTCCTGCTGCTCTTCCTCCGAATCCTCTGTGCGCTCCTCCCTTGGACTTACTCCAATTACTACTACCTGAGTGATAGACAACTGTGTCTCATCGTCATCGTCCTCCTCACCCACTGAAAGCTCTTGAGACAGTTGCTGGAAGTCCCCAGCCTCATCCCCCGGACCCCGGGAACTTTCCAAAGGTTGGGCATCGGTCACGACAAACTCCTCCGGTGGGAGAGGAACCATTGCTGGCCATTCTGGGCAGGGGCCCGGGAACAGTTCCTGGGAGTCTGCCTGCTCCTCAGAATGTGTCATTGTAATGGAGTGAGGAGGCTGGGAGGAAGGAGGAGCAGCAGCCAGAGGATTTAGAGTTGCAGCAGTGGACGGCACAGAACTCTGGGTGGTCGATAGATTGCTGGATGCACTTTCTGCCATCCACAACAGGACCTGCTCACACTGCTCATTCTCTAATAAAGGTCTCCCGCGTGGACCCATTAATTGTGAGATGAATGTGGGGACGCCAGAAACGTGCCTCTCTCCTAATCCCACAGCAGTCGGCTGCGATACACCTGGATCAGGAGCTCGGCCTGTGCCCACACCCTGACTTGGGCCTCCGCGTCCTCGCCCGCGTCCACGTCCTCTAGGCCTACCCCTACCCATCAGCATGCTGTATTACCAGTCATGCAGAAACAGAACGCTGTAATTAAATGTGCCGCTTATTGGCCTGTGGTTGGAGGCTGACTTCCCTTATGGAATGCACAGCAGAGCCAGGAAACAATTTTGCGCACGCCTGTAGTGAGACGTAGGCGCGTATGACTGAGCTAGTGGAATTCACAGCGCAGAAGCAGTCAAGTGGCCAAAGGCCAGTAGTAGGCCTTAAGTATTTTGCTTCTATTTTTTTAAAATGCTGAGCTGATACAGCAGACAGATACTGTAGGCAGCGTATAATATTATGTATACTGTTTCCCTCTGGCGGGATGACGGCGCTGATGTAACAGAGACAGCAGAACCAGGAAACAATTTTGCGCAAGCCTGCTGTAACGCTTAGCTGCGTATTAATTAGGACTACTATCCCCAGCAGATAGATACTGTAGGCAGCGTATAATATTATGTATACTGTTTCCCTCTGGTGGGCTGACGGCGCTGATGTAACAGAGACAGCAGATCCAGGAAACAATTTTGCGCAAGGCTGCTGTAACGCTTAGCTGCGTATTCATTTCGACTACTACCCCCAGCAGATAGATACTGTAGGCAGCGTATAATATTATGTATACTGTTTCCCTCTTGTGGACTGACGGCGCTGATGTAACAGAGACAGCAGATCCAGGAAACAATTTTGCGCAAGGCTGCTGTAACGCTTAGCTGCGTATTCATTTCGACTACTACCCCCAGCAGATAGATACTGTAGGCAGCGTATAATATTATGTATACTATTTCCCTCTGGTGGGATGATGGCGATCATGTAACAGAGACAGCAGATCCAGGAAACAATTTTGCGCAAGCCTGCTGTAACGCTTAGCTGCGTATTAATTACGACTACTACCCCCAGCAGATAGATACTGTAGGCAGCGTATAATATTATGTATACTGTTTCCCTCTGGCGGGATGACGGCGATCATGTAACAGAGACAGCAGATCCAGGAAACATTTTTGCGAAAGCCTGCTGTAACGCTTAGGTGCGTAATAATTAGGACTACTACCCCCAGCAGATAGATACTGTAGGCAGCGTATAATATTATGTATACTGTTTCCCTCTGGTGGGATGACGGCGATCATGTAACAGAGACAGCAGATCCAGGAAACAATCTGGCACAAGCCTGCTGTAATGCTTAGCTGCGTATTAATTAGGACTACTACCCCCAGCAGATAGATACTGTAGGCAGCGTATAATATTATGTATACTGTTTCCCTCTGGCGGGATGACGGCGATCATGTAACAGAGACAGCAGATCCAGGAAACAATTTTGCGCAAGCCTGCTGTAACGCTTAGCTGCGTATTAATTACGACTACTACCCCCAGCAGATAGATAGTGTAGGCAGCGTATAATATTATGTATACTGTTTCCTCTGGCGGGATGACGGCGATCAATTTTTTGGAAAAAGCCCATTGCCTATATAGCCTGAATATCTCTTTCCCTGCCTCACCAGTACTGGCCCTATACTCTGTACAATGACTGGAGACTGCGGACGCAATGCTCTGCACGGCCGATATACAAAAAAAAAAAAAAAGGGCAACACTGCTAAAAGCAGCCTCAACAGTACTGCACACGATCAGATGTGGCCCTAAGAAGGACCGTTGGGGTTCTTGAAGCCTAAAATAACTCCTAACGCTCTCCCTATAGCAGCTCCGGCATCAGCAGCACTTTCCCTGATCTCTGTCAGAATGCATCTGTGGCGAGCCGCGGGAGGGGCCGATTTATATACTCGGGTGACACCTGATCTCGCCAGCCACTCACTGCAGGGAGGTGGTATAGGGCTTGAACGTCGCAGGGGAAAGTTGTAATGCCTTCCCTGTCTTTCTATTGGCCAGAAAAGCGCGCTAAAGTCTCAGAAATGAAAGTGAAAGTAACTCGAACATCGCGTGGTACTCGCCTCTAGTAACGAGCATCTCGAACACGCTAATACTCGAACGAGTATCAAGCTCGGACGAGTACGTTCGCTCATCTCTAATTATGATTCAACAAAACTCCAAACTCAAAAGACAAAAGAAAAAACATATTACACAGCTACTTCAACACATAAGAGAGGTGGAGGCTTGACATCAGGTGGACTCTTTCAAGCAACTACATAACACTCTATATGCTCTGAGGCAACAATTGAGGTTGCATCTTGTAGAGTAATATGAGAAAAACCTTTAAACACTGCAGATGACTTCCTACTCATCCTTGAACAATGTCAGTAAACTTATGGCACAAGTTTGCCTGATGTCCAGACTCTCCTGTATTTGGAAGAAAAACCAGCAACACAAAATTACTCATCCTCAGGAAATGACAGATGTGTTCTGTTCCTATTATAGAGAGCTTTATAATCTGAACAAGGATACCTCTATTTAACACCCCTCAGAAAATGAGTAACAATTTTCTCAACTATATATATCTCCACAAATTGTCCAGTAATAAACTTGAAGTGCTCATTAGACCGATTCCCCTCACTAATGCCTGCAAAGTTATTGAAATCTCCAAGCAAGGTAAGGCCCCAGGTCCAGTTGGTTTCTCGATTGAGTACTATCAAAATTTTCTCTCTATTCTATCACCCATTCTGGTAAAAAAATTTTAATGAAGTGGTTCAGGTGGAGAGGCTTCCCTAGAAATGTTACTAGCCACAATAGTGATGATCTCTAAACCAGAAAAATCTCCAGAAATCCCAGAAAAATTCAGGCACATTTCCATACTCAACAGCAATGTGAAACTCTACGCCAAAATCCTAGCCCTTTGATTTATTAATATACTCCCAAATCTGATACACTCGGATCAGGTGGAATTTATTAAAGCTAGGCAGGCCCTAGATCTGCCTCAAACTGTCAGCTGGCCTGCCATAGAATAGGATCTAGTGGGAAGAGTTCCAATCTGCTCCCATTTACTGAACCTTGTTATCCACCCAAAACTACCAGTCCCAAATTTTCCTACCTTAAAAGCTATGTTCCCCTTATGACTGCACATACTACAATCCATTAGAAAGTAAGGGACACCCTGCCAAGTCTGGTTACTGCTGAAAATTTTAGAATCACTTATCCCAGACATTAGAATACAAACTTGGATTGAAAAACGTATACTTAAAGTTGCTGACCTGGTAGATCAGGGAAAAATGTAATCCTTTGGTAAGCTTACACAGCAGTACGATATCCCAAGGTCGAGCTTCCATATCTACTTGTAATAGGAGCTACCTATCTTCCCACCCAAAACTCAGTCATGAAGTTCCTCAACTAATGCATGAATTTCTCTCTAATTCTCCTAAACTAGAACTTAAGAATATGAGAACTATCTATGCACAACTTAAAGGAGAGACGGTGTTCTCAAAGAGAGTACATCTATTTAATTGGGAAAAGAATTTGGGTAAAATCTTCTCGACTGAACAGTGGCTCAAGGCCAAAAAGTGGTCTTTACGGGCAACTTCATGTGCCAATCTTCAAGAAGCTTTCCACAAACTACTCTTGAGATGGTATTATCACCCCTCTAAACTTGCACATATATTCCCAGGTACTTTGCTGGCTCAACTGTGGTCAAACAGGGTCCCTTCTGCATATTTTTTGGGATTGCCCTAAGATTAAAACTTTGTAGACATCTATTTTAAAACTAATATCCAAACTAACCAACAACCATGTTGAGAGAGATCAAGCATTGGCTTTATTAGTCATAGGCATTGAGAAGTACCCACCTAACAAAAGAAGATTGCTTTGCCATATCTTCCAGTCAGTGGCTCTCCTGATTGCAAGAAATTGGAGATCCACTGCCTCTCTATCTATAGAATCCTTGATAGATTTGGTTTCCAAACATTGTCTATATAAAAGCTTATTCCACTCTGGACAGGGTTGGTCCTCTACCTTTGTCTTTGGTGGGACTCTCAGACCCATACATTTCAGATGCAAAGCCGGGTTTTGATATGACTTAAAGACACAGAAAACAAAATACCTTGCCATGAACCTAGACATGATTGTCTTTTCTTCTCCATCTGAATAGTACAATAACACTCAAACCCCCTTTCCTCCTTTTATTTTATTTTCATGTTCTTGTTCTGTTCATGCTAGTTTTTTCAATGTACATGGTCAAAGCATATCTTAATCTGTGGCATACTATTTTATTGCATTGCATTGAGTTTAATTTCATAGTAATAGATTTGTACAGAAACTTTCCTAATCTGTATTGATGTAAAATTGAATAAAAAGCTTTAATGAGAAAAAAAAAGACGGCCCCTCTGAAGTCTTTTAACAAACTTGCCTTTACCACACTCTCAGGCAGAGAGTTCCATAGTCTCACTGCTCTTACAGTAAAGGACCCCCTACTATGTTGGTGTAGAAACCTTCTTTCCCCTGATGCAGAGGATTCCCCCTCGTTTCTGTCACTATCCTGGGTATAAATAGATGATGGGAGAGATCTGTTTATTGTCGTTTGATATATTTATACTTAGTTATTAGGTCTCCCTTCAGCCATCTTTTTTATAATTGAAATAATCCTAATTTAGATAACCTCTCTGGATATTGTAGTCCACTCATTCTGTTTATTACATTAGTTACCCATCTTTGTACCCGCTCAAGCTCTGATATGTCCTTCTTGAGTACCAGTGCCCAAAACCGTACACAATATTTCATGTGTGGTCTAACCAGTGACTTGTAAAGAGGAAGAACAATGTTCTCATTATGTGCCCCTAGACCTCTTTTAAAGCACCCCATAATCCTATATGTCTTGGCAGCAGCTGCCTGACACTGGCTGTTCCAGTTAAGCTTACAGTTAACTAAAATCCCCAAGTCCTTTTCATTGTCCGTGTTTCCCAGCGGTTTCCCATTTTGTGTGTAATGGTGACATGTATTTCCTCTGCCCACATGCATAACTTTACATTTATCAGTGTTAAACCTCATTTGACACATTTTTGTCCAAGGCCCCAACTTATCCAGATCCTCTTGCAACTGCCTTTCATCAACTCTTGTGTTAATTTCTTTATATAGTTTTGTGTTATCTGCAAATATTGCTATTTTACTATGCAATCCTTCTACCAGGTCATTAATAAATATATTTAAAAGGATAGGGCCCAAAACTGACCCCTGTGGTATCCCACTAGTAAAAGTGACCCAATCAGAGTATGTACCATTTATAACGACCCTATGTTTTCTATCATTGAGTCAGTTACTTGTCCACTTACGTACATTTTCGCCCAGACCAAGCATTCTCATTTTATATACGAACCTTTTATGTGGCACAGGATCAAATGCTTTGGAAAAGTCCAGATACACAGGATCCAGTGACTCTCCATGGTCCAGTCTAGAACTTACCTCCTTGTAGAAGCTGATCAAGTTGTTTTGACAGGATCGATCTCTCACAAACCCATACAGCTATTTTCCTTGAGGTACTCCAGGATCACATCTCTTAGAAACCCTTCACATATTTTACACACAATAGAAGTAAGACTTACAATCCGGTAATTTTTGACCTCTTTTTGAATACCGGGACCACATTGGCTATGTGCCAATTTAATGGAACAGACCCTGTCACTATAGATTCCTTATATATAAGAAACAAGAGTCTGTGTATCACATTACTTAGTTCCCTTAAATCTATTTTTATTTTTTTCTAGATTGCTCTGCACTTCTTCCTGGGTTACAGTAGTAACATTAAGTGGAGAGTTTATTTTATTACTCTGTATCTCATCTGGCATTTCATTTTCCTCTGTGAATAGACTAGAGAAAAAACTATTTAATAGATTGGTTTTCTGCTCATCAACCTTTACAATTTCTCCTACATTATATTTACTAAAGGGCCAACACTTTAAGTATTAATCATTTTACTATTCATATAGTTGAAGAACAGTTTAGGGTTAGTTATACTCTCTTGGAAAATAAGTCTCTCTGTCTCCATCTTTGCTGCTTTTATCTGATTTTTACATAATTTATTTTTTTCCTCATGAGTTTTTAGTGCTTCCTCACTGACCTCTTGTTTGAGTAGTTTAAATGCTTTATTTATTGCCCTCTTTACATTTTTATTAAGCCACATTGGTTTCCCCTATTACAAAGTCTTTTATTCCTCTAAGGCAGTGTTTCCCAACCGGGCTGCCGCGGCTCTGCGGCTAGTATTCTTGTATTCATTGTATTATGTCGCTACCCGCATATTCTGATGGTGACATAATACAATGAATACAAAAATACTAGCCACGGAGCTGCGGCACCCCTGGCAGCCTCTCTGCACGCAGCATAGTTCGTAAAAGCTGGCTCTGTTGCCGCCAGCTCTCTGGATTAAGCATGCCACCAGCCAATCAGAAGCATGATTCAAACAAACAGAACACATAACATGTTTGTTTGAATCATGTGTTGTCAATGCTATTTAATTGTCTTTTGTGGGGGTGTTTCCTGTTTTTAATTATGTTATTTGCTATATAAACTGTGTGTTATTGGCATACTGGTAGGCTTGAAAAAGACTCTCTTAGTCAAAACGTTGCCAATTTTTATGGAGCAATAAAGCTGTTTCTGTATTTCTGATACACCATTGATGCTGCCGCTTGATTGGAGCTGCTAGATTACGTTTGGGGAGTGGAGGTCCGTGGTCCCATAAGTGGCTTGGCATTCATTTACCGACCTCTGCAGTAGATATGCATCTATATGGAGTGCTGCGGGATCTATTGAAGTGGAACTGAGTGACATAGGGAACTATGTCAGAGATCCACCAACTGACACACACACAAGACTTAAGATAAACGTACAAACGGACATGAACCAGCAAGACACCAAACACACAGCAAGCTGCAACGGACAAGGATTCATGACTGCTCACCCTAAACACCAAACACACAGCAAGCTGCAACAGACAGGGATACATGACTGCTCACTCTGTACACCAGACAAACACTGACAGGAGCTGGGTTTATATGTGAGCAAAGACCCAGGAGATTGGCTAGCAGGAAGTCACCGCACCCAGCCAGCTCAATCATTTACCACCTATGTAACTGTGCTGCTAGAAACCATAGTACTACAGGTCTCAGCAGCACAATGTAACACCCTACAGAACTCTCTCTTGAAGGACAAGTTGAAATGCTTTAAATTGTGATCACTATTTCCCAGGTGTCCCCGAACCTGCACCCGGATAAGCGTACCCGCCTGTCAACCGACAGTGCCGACAGGCTTACACTCATCAAGATGAACAAAGCCTGGATTTCCCCAGACTTCTCTTCTCCACCAGCGGACAGCAGCGATACCTAAGCAATACGTAGGCTGCACCCGCGGATGGAAGCATCGTTCTCTATCCCCATCAAAAACGGGGACCTTTTTGCTTCATCAATCTGTGTATAATATTCCTCCTCCTCCTCCTGCTCCTCCTCCTGAAACCTCACATAATCACGCCGAACGGGCAATTTTTCTTAGGGCCACAAGGCTCAGTCATATAATTTTTGTAAACAATTTTTATACGTTTCAATGCTCATTAAAGCATTGAAACTTTCACCTGAACCAATTTTTATTTTAACTGGGCTGCCTCCAGGCCTAGTTACCAATTAAGCCACATTAACCAAAGCGATTAATGGATTTCACCTGCCCTCTTGGTTGGGCATGGACAATTTTTCTCAGGTACATTAGTACTGTTGGGACACCAATTTTTGGGGGCCCTCGCCTACAGTGTAATTAAATGAATTTTTAGCCCACCTGCATTACAGCTGACGTAACATCAGCTGTGTTGGGCACTGCAATGGGATATATTTATGTACCGCCGGTGGCTTCCTGGCACCCACCCATGCTGTCGGTCCACAGGGAGTTGTAACTGCATGTGTCCACTACTAAAAAACCCCAGTCTGACTGGGGCATGCAGTGTGGGCCGAAGCCCACCTGCATTAAGCACGACATTACCTCAGCTGTGATGGGCACTGCAATGGGATACATTAATGTACAGCCGGTGGGTTCCAGGGAGCCACCCATGCTGTGGGTGCACACGGAATTCCCATTGCGGAGTTGTACCTGCCTGTGACTATTTATAAAAAACTGCGGTCTGACTGGGGCATGCAGACACCTTGACAGAATGAATAGTGTGTGGCACATAGGTTCCCCATTGCTATGCCCACGTGTGCAGCTCCTGATGGAGGTGGCACAGGATTGGATTTCTCATTGCTTCTGTACAGCATTGTGGGCTATCGCCCCGCCCCTTTTAAAGAGGGTCGCTGCCTAGCCGTGCCAACCCTCTGCAGTGTGTGCCTGCGGTTCCTCCTCATGGCAGACGCACTTATAAATAGACATGGGGGTGGCATGGCATGAGGGCAGCTGAAGGCTGGGCAGGGACAGTTTGGTGTGCGCTGTGGACACTGGGTCGTGGGGGGAGGGGGTTGGGCAGCATGTAACCCAGGAGAAGTGGCAGCGGAGTGTCATGCAGGCAGTGATTGTGCTTTGTTGGAGGTAGTGTGGTGATTAGCTAAGGTATGCATTGCTAATGAGGGCTTTTCAGAAGTAAAAGTTGTTGGGAGGGGGGGCCCACTCTTGCCGCTATTGTGGCTTAATAGTGGGACCTGGGAACTTGAGATGCAGCCCAACATGTAGCCCCTCGCTTGCCCTATCTGTTTCTGTGTCGTTCCCATCACTTTCTTGAACTGCCCAGATTTTCACAAATGAAAACCTTAGCGAGCATCGGCGATATACAAAAATGCTCGGGTCACCCATTGACTTCAATGGGGTTCGTTACTCGAAACGAACCCTCAAGCATCGCGAAAAGTTCTTCCCGAGTAACGAGCACCCGAGCTATTTGGTGCTCGCTCATCTCTAGTAATTATCTTTAGTAATCAACAGAAAATTGTTACCTTTATGAGATCCGCAGGTTTCGGCTTCCCAGTTTATATCTGAATAGTTAAAGTCCTCCATAATAATTACCCCATTGTGGTTTGCTGCTTGACCTATTTGCTTTAATTATAGATTTTCAGTAGTCTCTGTTATATTGGGTGGTCTATAGAAAATCCTTATGAGGATTTTATTGTTGTTTTGCCCTCCATGTATTTCCATCTATAGAGACTCCACATGTTCATCTCCCTCCCATATATCTTCCCATAATGTAGGCTATACTGTACCTAGACATCTTACATTGATCGAATTGTAACTGTGACACTATCTTCTGATTTTAAAAAAGTTGCAAAACCTCAAAAACGCAAATTTGCAGTTTACTTGCAAGTCAGAAGTAAAAATGATAGAAAAAGCTTGGTGTTCATCTTTTTTTCACTTAGAGATGTATATTTGTTTTATTCAGTGGTCCGGATTTTTGCTAAACTGACTACTGGAAGTCCAGCCATGTAAGTTGTCACTTTCGATCGAACTTCAAAATGCTTGAACATGCTGACAAAGTGGTAATTGGTTACCACTAGCTGTCAGTTTATTGTCTGAAGTCCTCACGACAGGTATGTCTCATGTAACCATGTTATAAGACATAGTCTGAATTATTTAAGGTTTTCTTGAAATGACAGATTAGCTCATACTTTGTCATAAATAAATGTACTAAAGGTCCATATAGCAAATTTTATGCTGTGAAAATGTTTATAATTATAGAATGTAATCTATTTCTCCATATGACTGTACATTTAAAACTCATGCATGTACAGTATTACAAACACATCTTAGGGTTTTAAATAGGCTAGGATCACACTACAATATGTTTATATACCAGGAGTCCATCACAGGATTATGTCTATGCAAATAAGGGAGATAGAGCAATACCTCTGCAGCCTGAATCCCCAAAAATGGGATTCTGATAGAACCCTGGGGCAGAATCATTGGTGTTCATTGCTGGAATGGAGACCAATAAGGTCTTTGTTTCATCAGCTTTCTGTTTGTTTCTGGCATCTGTGTTGGAAGGAATAGCACAGTCAACCACACTATTCTGTCTGGCACAAATGCCAAAAACAAACAGAAACCTGCTTAAGCATTTCAGCAATTGAAGCTTATAGTCCATCTAGGGGTTGCATTTGAATCCTGTTTTGGGAAATCCAGTTGTAACCGCAGGATGTAGCTACATTAAGTGTGAATCCAGCTGTACTTGACATTAGTTATGTAATGTTATTCATTAATTAAAATATAGTATTGCATTGACCATTGATGGGCACTGATAACATTGGGCCCCTGTGCAAGAACAGTGTATGGGCCTTTTGTTTGCCAATTGGCAATTTGATGACAGTGGGGTATAACAATAGATTGTTTCATTCATGGCTGTCCAGAACTCCGCTACTGGTGTGCATATGTACCAGTTATTACAGGTGTTCTAAAAGACAATTGGGTGCTCCCCATCATTTTAAGCTATTAGTGATTTTGCTTATCGGTGTAGGTTAACAGATTGCACATATGGTACAGATGTATTATTTGCCATCATAATCACCATGGTGCGTTACAGCAATAGTATAGTACGCTTACACTATTTGTGTAGCATGCTACCTATTCAAAGTGAATGGGAATGTTCACACTATGGAAATGGCACAGAGTTTCATGGCAGGTTATGCTAATCATGTAGCATGCCAATCATCAAAGGGACAAATAATATATGTGTATGGTGTTCTCACATAATCATAATAACTTACATTTATCAACCTTACACTTAGCAAAGTTGTATAATAATGGAACTACAGATGTTTTTTCTTACTAAATAATTTAGTAGATTTCAGTCTGTGAGCCTGTATGGAAGCTATTAATGCTATCTTTAGAATAACTTACTCAAAAATAGGAAAATATAATAGTCTATTTTGAAAATAAAGTAAGATTCTATTAAGAGTATAATTCTCAGTAGTCGTGCATATGACCAACATACAGTAGTCATGTGATGTTATTGCAGGTTATTGCAGTGACACTAAGCCAGGGGTGTACAACCTTTTCTGGTCTGAGTACCACATTATTAAATTAAATCACTTTCAAGGGCAACATTAAAATATAAAAGGGTATTACCATCTGAGAAATGTATATGAAGAGGCTGATGAGGAAGAGAAGGGGCATATCAAATGTATATGCCCCCACCTCCCCCATCAGCACATCCAAAATTGGAAAAGACCATTCATGCATTTGACTTTCTCTCCTTTGCACTGTGTTTAGGTAAAATATGATGATAAATGCATAGCCATTACATTCAAGCACTAAAATACAAAATTAAGGCCAGCTGCACACGGCCGTGACGGTCATGGCGCCCCCCAGAGACCACCAAACTTGCCTGCGAATCCAGCATCCTCGCTCCCGCATGGCGCTTCCGGCTGTGTCATATGACGCGGCAGCGGTAGGCGAAGAGGCAATTTCACGATATCTTCCGCTGTGCTACAGCGGAAGATAGCGTGAATGGACAGCTTCCATTGACTGCAATAGAGCATGCCGCGGGTGAGGACGAGTGATTTCACGGTGCGGAATTCCGCACCGTGAGCCCTGAGCTATTAGGTTCAATAGAACCTAATAGTTGCGGGCAACGCAGCAGATTTCCGCCGCGAATTACGCGGCGGAAATCCGTTCATGGGAAGGAGCCCTTCATTCCTGCTTATCTGAGCACTAATCAAGCATAAGATAGCCTAATTGCACAGGTGGCATTTTACCAACCACCCAAAACAAAACCTCTAAGTGGTGCTACCTCATACAGTTTGCAGTGTACCCAGACAGGTAGAGGAGCTCTTACTTTACTCATGGTCCCTTAAACCGCATACCTTTCAAGCTCAGTAATGAGTTAAAGGGGTTGTCCCGCGAAACAAAGTGGGTCTATACACTTCTGTATGGCCATATTAATGCACTTTGTAATGTACATTGTGCATTAATTATGAGCCATACAGAAGTTATCAAAAGTTATTCACTTACCTGTTCCGTTGCTGGCGTCCTCGTCTCCATGGTGCCCATCTAATTTTCAGCGTCTAATGGCCAAATTAGACGCGCTTGCGCAGTCAGGGTCTTCTCCTTTTCTCAATGGGGCTCCGTGTAGCTCCGTGTAGCTCCGCCCCGTCACGTGCCGATTCCAGCCAATCAGGAGGCTGGAATCGGCAATGGACCGCACAGAAGCCCTGCAGTCCACCGAGGGAGAAGATCCCGGCGGCCATCTTCAGCCGGTAAGTAAGAAGTCACCGGAGCGCGGGGATTCAGGTAAGCGCTGTGCGGTGTTCTTTTTTAACCCCTGCATCAGGGTTGTCTCGCGCCGAACGGGGGGGGGGGGGGGGGGGTTGAAAAAAAAAAAAACCCGTTTCGGCGCGGGACAACCCCTTTAAGTTTCAACACCTGTGTATTTTGAGGGCTAGAGAAAAAACCCATACAAAACAGGAAGGGAAAGATAGACAGTCTACCAACCTGTCCATCATTCCATTAGATCCAGTATCCAAAAACAGAACTTGCCAAAACCCTTAGCAAACTACAGTTGCAATCAAAATAATTTATCTCCCATTGCAAATTAAGTTTATTCGTCTTATTTTCAAACTTTTATCCACCAAAAAACTAAACAAATAGGCAATTCCAGCCTTACTACCGCATTTTAATATAGCTTCAAGTGGTTTGAATTAGTCTGAATGTCTAAGACTTTTATTATATTCTGGAGAACAAATCTAAACTGAAAGCCATGTTATGTTCTGGCTTTCAGTTTAAAGCTGGAAAAGGGTTAAAATTTAGACAGTAATGTATTAAAGGGGTTGTCCCGCAGCAGCAAGTGGGTCTATACACTTCTGTATGGCCATATTAATGCACTTTGTAATGTACATTGTGCATTAATTATGAGCCATACAGAAGTTATAAAAAGTTTTATACTTACCTGCTCCGTTGCTGGCGTCCTCGTCTCCATGGTGCCGACTAATTTTCGGCCTCCGATGGCCAAATTAGCCGCGCTTGCGCAGTCCGGGTCTTCTGCTGTCTTCAATGGGGCCGCTCGTGCAGAATGCCGGCTCCGTGTAGCTCCGCCCCGTCACGTGCCGATTCCAGCCAATCAGGAGGCTGGAATCGGCAATGGACCGCACAGAAGAGCTGCGGTCCACGGAGGGAGCAGACCCCGGCGGCCATCTTCAGCAGGTGAGTATGAAAACGCCGGACCGCCGGGATTCAGGTAAGCACTCTCCGGTTTGTTTTTTTAACCCCTGCATCGGGGTTGTCTCGCGCCGAACGGGGGGGGGGGGGGGGGGGGGGTTTAAAAAAAAAAAAAAAAACGTTTCGGCGCGGGACAACCCCTTTAAGTGGAGAGCAAGAGATATCAAGATGCTTTGTTTTTTCCAATAATGTCATAAAACTACGAAAATACATTCTGTTCTGTGCAAGCAAAAACTTTATAGCATTTAATATTGTATCTTCTTTGCAAGGGTTGAAACAAAGTTGCATTTCAAAAGCTTTCAACTCTACACATAGATGTAGCAGGTAGAAAATTCACACCTGACGTCTGCATCTGTCATCTGTTTTCCATTTTGTTACAATGCTTTGATGCAGAAGCATTGCGATGTATCGCTAAGTAAAATACAATACAGTTGAAGATGACATCAGACGCTCAGAAGTAAGAGATATTTATAAAGGTGTGAGACATTTTATCTTGAGTAAGTTGAACATTTAAATATAGTAGTTTATGTCATCTACACTAGTGAGTACTCTGTGAAAGCTCAGAGGTGTTGCTGCTTAACAACTTCTTTAAAATGTTGCAATGTTTTCTTTTTCTTTTCAACTTTTCCAGTTTCTTTCTTTTATTTTTTTTTATACCTTTTTGTATGTAGTGTAAAGACACACGGAGCCTCCATTTGGCTGAGGTTTAGTTGTCATCTAATTTGGAATTTTTGTTTTACCTCACATTCAACATTTCGTATCCCCTCTACACGGGTGATATACAGTAGAATAGACCTGCTATATACCATATCCATCAGTAACCTCCGGCTCCACAATCTACCTTGACTGCTTCCTGTGGCATCTAATATTGCTATTTCTATTTTTCCTCTATTCTCTACTGTAGGTCTACAGCACTACTGCTAATCTCAGTACAAGAAACATTCTGTTTCGATCCTATACTGTAAGACGTGCCTGTCTACATTGTCCAGTATACAGTACAGCAGCATAAACTTAATGTTAGCTTTTAGCATCCAACTGAATATCAAGAGAAAACATCTGTCAGAATGATATACTCTGTTCAATCTAAATATCTGAACTTCTTTTGAACCTAAGTATACCAAGAAAATGCAGAACTCTTGCTTTGCCCCTCTTTTTCAGCTTTTTCTGACATTGAACTTTTTTTCTGTACTGGGCTTTTTATCACTCAATTTTATCGAATGTTTTAATATCCTAATAAAGTTGGATTGTTCCTAAAAAAGAAAGGCAAAACTTTTGGGCTTCAATAAGGCAATGTACTCATGTCAAATTTATCCAAGGAAACTTTCTGATTGCCTTGGTGTGCTTGGGAAGGAATTATTTTATCTCCATTAGGCTAGTTTGACACTGAGGAGCCTTTTCCATCAACCGAATTCTTGGCTTGAAGTAACAAGCGCTCATCGACACGCATATTAATCTGCACTCATTTCATTTGCTTTTACAGAGGCCAAGAATTGGCTTATTAGGGCAAATATTTATAATGAATGTCTGCATAGGTCAGCTGAACGTCTCCTTGTTTACACAGCTGTTCAGTGAGTATTTCTATGTTCATTGGAACTGAATGATCAGCTGACAAATGAGCATTTGCTTATTCGTCAGCTGATTGTTGGTCCTTTTACATGGCCTGATTGTTGGGTGAATGAGAATTCTAGCAATCTCTGAAAGAACTGATTGAATTCTATGGTAGAAAACCTTGGATCTTGCTACTGTACCCGGGAACGTCCCTTGAGATGAAGCCCTGCCCGCTAATAAGAATTTCTTCTGAAGCAGTGAATACTTGCACAGTAATGCATTCAGTCACTTTTCAGATGAAATTTTGGAGGCTGTCACCAGTATAGATCATCTGTTGCTAGGCATCTGTTTCCCAATGAATTAAAAGAGATGTATCCAATGTGGGCAAGACCAACCTTTTCCTGAAATCCCATTAGTACCTTCATGATATACACACCTTCAGTTTTCATTGTGCACTGCACCTCTTACTAGTTGAACAGGACCAACAATTGCTCTCATATGTCTTCTCTTGCACTAAGAGAAACCAAGTAATCCTGTAGATATGATCCCTTTTAATAGCTAACAAAAATACATGATGTTATAGCGAGCTTTCGAATCTTCTATGGACCCTTTTGAGGTCTCAGGAAAGGTCCATAGAAGATCCCAAAGTTTGCTTTAACATCATGTAGTTTTGTTGGCCATTAAAAGGTATCATGTCTACAAGATTACTTGGTTTCTCTTAGTGAGAACAATCACATTTTGCTTTACTGGATAACACCGTACCAAACCTTTTTTTAAATTTTCTCTTGCAGTGTACACCATTTCAGGTGGTTATGTAGTTGGTATTGTATGCTTTAACTAACTTTACCTTTTATGGAAATGTTATAGAATAACCGTCTAATTACAGGTATACTACCAACTTTTACAATGTTGTATTAGTAATATGAGTATGGTTGTTCTTTGCTTTTTCTAATTTGATTGTTTGCTTACTTAGCATGCAAAGATATATAGTTTCTTTATTCTGCTATTTTTTTCCTTCCAAAGAATCCCTGCTACTTTTAGTTACATTTCATATAAGCACAATGACCTTTCACAGAATCACAATGCAGTAGTCAAACAACTTTTTAAATTGAATTATTGCTTAGAAAGCACTTTTTTCTTGACAGGTACCTATTATTTATGAGTAGGTGATGTATTACAGTAAGTTCCTTCGGCCGTCTATGTGTGCATTTCTTTACCCAGGACAGTTACAATTTAATAGTGCATTAAAACTCCATGTGCTCTGCCATTTGTCATGAGCTGTGTTTACTTAATATATTGTGCAAATTCTTTCAAAAATTCTAATCAATCCAGCAACCACCTCATTAACTTTTAAAACTGCTTTCTTTCTAATATGTTTAATTATTTAACTGTCCAACTGAGAAAAACATATATGTAGCAAAATATGACACAATGGAAATAGATTACACAATTTAGTATTTTCTGATGTGTAAAATGTAAGTCAGGCGGCACTAAATATTATAATCAATGTACATTTAGCATTATCCAAACAGCAAGTTCATATATTCCTACTTTGACATTGTCCAAATGAGAAATACGTATATGTAATAAAGTATAACAAAATGCAAATGGACCACAATTTCCTGATGTGTAAATTGTAAAGGCCAATTTAGATAGGACGAATGTCGGGCAAACAATGCCGACACTCTTCCTTACATATACTCGTTCCCATGCTATTGCACGGGAGCTACTATCGCTGGCTTACTCACAGAGCAGGCAGCAGGGGTGCGGGGAGGCTGCAGGAGATTTCTCTACTTGCTCTTCCCCGCCCCTCTCCATTGGCTTTACATAGCAGCCATTCAGTACTAAACGGCTGCTATTTACACTGAATAATCATTGCATAAACGATGGACGATAAACTGAACGATGATCGTTTAGTGTAAATAGCAGCCATTCAGTATTGAACTGCCGCTATGTTAAGTCAATGAAGAGGAGTGGGGAAGAGCCAGGAGAGAAATCTCCTCCAGCCTCCCCACTGTGAGCCAGTGATACAAGCTCCCGTGCAGCATGAGAGCAAGTATGTGCGGGGACGAGTGTCAGCCATCATTTGCCCGACATTCGTCCAGTCTAAATGGGCCTTTAATCAGATGTTTTGATATTGGTGGATCGTACCGGTGTCCTGCAGTGTCTATTGCGCCTATGCCATCGTTTGCCTGACATTCAGCCCATCTAAATGAGCCTTAAGTCAGGTGGTACTAAATGTTATCATCTCTGTACATTTAGTATTATCAAAACAGCAGGTATATATATGCTCAGATAGATAAACATAATTTGTAGCATTCAACTATTCCTTAGTTCTGTATTGAATACTATACTTCACAACTAAACTGTCTACAATATTTTCTCACAGAGTATAGCACAGATCAACATCCTTTACAAGACATTTACAGGATTTAAAGGGAACCAATCATTGCCTTTGAGCCCCATGAACTAATGGCCCTTTTACACAGACCGACAGTCGTTTAAATGACTGCACGAGTGCTGACATCACTGCTATGTGAAGCACTGAACGGGGAAGCTTTACACATAAGAAGCCACCGATCCAGCGATAGTTTTTTCGCTGATTGAAAGGTAGTGATAAACAACCGCGAACAAATAGTGAGCGATTTTTTTCATGTTTACCCTGAATGATTATTGCAATAAATGTTATGTTTAAAGGGGCTATAAGTTATGGGGCTAAAAGTTGATGGAACAGGGAACTTGAAGTCCTGTTTCATGCTCACTGGGTGCCCTGTTTCAGCATTGTGTCCCCAATAAGTTGCCACACGCACATAACGAGACTCTTTTCAGATGGTTCTGCGTGTGAGCTCTCCCATTCATTTCTATGGAGAGCACGCACACACAATCAGATGAAGAGTCATGCTATCTGCACGGAAACTTCACAGAAGTACAGCACAGGAGTGGGGCACCTGGTGAGTATGAAACACAGCTCCCTGGATTCCGCTTTCCATCACCTTTGCTCACCATAATGTAGTCAACGATGATGACAAGTTAGTTTTAATTTAAAAAAAATCCTAGAATACAAGTCTATTCATAGTGAAATAATTCCCCAGTCTTTATGTTAGCTCTAAGCCACATTTAAATTTATCAGGTAATATTGACTCAAAAGTCTGATCTTGCAATCAAGTGTTTCAGCTTCCCCCTCACCTATTGTTATGTGTAGACTACTAAGTAGAGGGGGCAAGGTTAGTGGAGTAGTGCAGTATGTGAAATCAGTATCAAACTATACAAATAAATTATTTAGAGTCTACAACCATGAATAAAAATATGGTTACCAAAGTGTACATACCCTTACTAAGTTTCAGTAACGACAGATAAACCCCTTAGTGACGAAGTGTATTTGCACTTTAGTGATGGAACCAAATTTTGGAAATCTGACATGTGTCACTTTGCGATAGCATAACTCCGTAAAGGTTTTGCATATCCAAGTGATCCTGACATTCTTTTTTCGCCACATATCGCACTTCACTTCGGTTTTAAAAATAGACCAATAGAATTAGTGTATGTTTATTAAAAGAGACAATATTGGGAATACTTTGAAACAATTGTCATTTTTTCACATTTTCAACTGTAATATTTCAAATATGTGCAAACATATTGTACACATTTTTTATATTTCCAGCTGTTTACTTTATTCTGAATGCACATTTGAAAAATCTTTCTTTTTTTTAACCATTTAGGAGACATACATATTTAACATTGATTATTAACATTTTGAGGGACACTTTGTTTTCCTACACCAAGCCAAGATTGCAAAGGCTAATAGATGTCTGAATGATAGATACCCCCACAAATGACCCCATTTTAAAAACACACTCCTTTATGTATTCACTGAGGGGTGTCAGGAGTATTTTGATCCACAGTTTTTTTTCAGGAGTTAATGCAATTTAGAGGAGAAAAAATTAAATTTCATATTTTTGCAAATATGTCATTTTAAAGACATATTTTTTTTCCTATAGTGCACAAGAAAACGAGGATTTGCCCCCAAAAATGGATATCCCTGTTTGTTCTGTGTTCAGAAACATACCCATTGTGGCCCTAATTTTATGTCTGCATGCACAACGGGGCCAAAAATGAAAGGATTAGTCGATGGCTTTCAGAATAGAAATTTTGCTTGAAGGCCTTTTAGCATACCTGTAGAGCCCTTGAGCTGCCAAAACCATAGAGAACCCCCACAAATGACCTCATTTTGAAAACTAGACCCCTTATCGAATTCATCTAGGGGTGTATTGCCTATTTTAACCCCACACTTTTTGAATGAATTTAAGCAAAGCAGAAGGAAAAAATAACAATTTGGGGGTGGGGGCGTAGATCTGTCAGACCAGGCGCTTCAGCCGTATCTCGTGAAACGCAAAAGAGCCTGGTCTGACAGATCTACACCCCCTCAAAATTTATTGTAATCCATGACACAGAGAGGTTTTCTTTTTGCATTGCAGCCCGCCTCTCCCTTACTGCAATGCAGGTATCCGTATGCACGGATGATAGCATGTACACATTTTTCTTGTCATGCCAGTTTATGGCAAGCAGGGGGTCATTTGCCAGCGCATAAGACACCCTCCTTTCTACGCGCCTGGATGCCATGGGTTTGTAAAGTTGGCGACTGGTGTAATAGTTATCAGTATACACATGGTACCCTTCATTTAAAAATGGATCCATGAGCTCCCATATGATTTTTCCATTTGTGCAGATATTTTCGGGGAAGTTAGGGCGATTTAGTTGGCGGTCCCTGCCTTCATAAATAAAAAAAATCACATGCATACCCTGTTGCGCTCTCACAAACTTTTTACAGCTTAACGCCATACCTATCACATTTTGAGGGTTTAAATTGGTGGTATGCACCGATCAGTGGAGGTGCCCAGCACTTTAGGAGACTCCAGGGGACCTTAGGTGAGTATTTTCATCTCTGGATCCATGAGGGGAGATGAAACTTTGTCATTATTTCACTTTTTTAAACTTCTTCATGATCATTGCTATTTATTGGATAGCAGTAATCATGGACCCAAGGACTGCTTACTGAGGTCTCCGGGCTACCTGAAATTTTACATTTCCTGGGCGACTCGAGCGTCTGCGCATGCGCCACCAAATTTTCTCTGGTGCGCATGCGCAGAAGCACATGGCAAATGCAGATCGCTATGGGACATCACGGAGGATGGGGGTGAGTATTTTCACCTCCCTTTATGGATCCAATCCATGAGGGAAAATGAAACTTTAACTTTTTATTTTTTTCAACTTTTTCATGATCGCCATTAACCAATGGTTAGCGGCAATCATGGGCACAGGGACCGGTAACTGTGGTCCCCGGTGACATCCCACAGGCGATACTGGCTTCTGCGCATGCGCAGACATTTGTTCCTTAGTGCGTATGCGCAGAAGACTGTGGAGGGTCTGTTTCAGAGCAGAACATTGCTGGGCATCGCAGAGGTCAGGTGTGAAAAGTTTCAGCCCCCCTAATGGATGCAATCAGTGAGGGGAGCTGAAACACTATCTTTTTTTAACTTTTCTTTATTGTAATGTGATCGGCACTATTCATTAAGTAGCGCCAATCGTATTGCCCCGGGGGAGGAAGGGGGGGGGGGGGGCTTCTGTGGGCCAGGCTGACAGCTCTAGTTTGTTTGCTACCTCCAGTATCCAACAGCATGCAGCTGTCATGTCCACAGCCCATGGGGCTTTAATCCTCAGGGGATGCATGTTTTTACATCCCTGAGGATTAAAGCCCACTTAGGCAGGATGTTAAAACACTATGGGGCAATCACTAAGGGGTTACACAACTAACTTTCATGGAAAGGCTAGTTTGAAAGTCCTACTTTACTGCTACATGCTCTTAATATGGTTTATGTCTCAGAAACAAAATGACATGTCAATTGCCAGTCATATTTCATCCTGTTGCCAAGTTTTATTAATGCAATGATATCTCTTGTGTCATTGGTACCCTGTAGTGATATCAACAGATGGTGAGCAACTTGCGAGAGACCCAAGAGTCACATGCTTGTGGCTTTAGTTAAAAGGTGGATACTTTTATTAATGAAAAATAAAAAAAAGTGCTGAAGTCCTGTAAAAATTTTAACTTTAGGTTCTAATACGAGAATCTGCATCAAATTGAGATATATAATTCTCTTAACCAGTGCTTCTCAAACTGTGAGACACCTGCTGTTGGTGATGCACAGTGGAGAAGACCATTTCCACAAAGGTGATCACAATCCATAAAAGCCTTTTTCTGGAATTTTGAAAAGACAAGAAAAAGGTGAGTTTACCAACATTTTTTATTTATTTCCATGGTCTTCGACTACTGGTGGTGAGAATTAGGTACCACCATGGTCTGGCTGCTGAGGTCAATTACAAGAAACCCTGTTTTGACTGACCAATTGCTTTATTATATATACTAACATTTGATTATATTTGTGTATTCTCATCAGCAGGAAATATTGGTTTTATGATGGAAAAGAAAAAGTAAGAACAGTCTTGATCAATGGTTGATTACTCCCTACTTTATGGCTCATGTCAGCACAGAACGATGAATACTATAAAGCATCACTGGACATGTAGGGATGTATTTATTTGGCAATTTGCAGCTGTCTACTGGTGTAAAAAAAAATTGCAAATTTTGTTGAGCAAGAATCTGCAAGATTTTTTTAATTTTTTTTAATTTTAGGCCTTTCTCACCACTTGGCAAAAAAAGAAAAGGGCTCTGCCTTGCAGACTTTCTATAATTTATGCCAGAAATTGGACTAAATTATAGTGCAAATCTACTCCAGCTTGTAGCTAGTATAGATGTAATTTTCTGATGCACAAACGCCAGATGCACCAAGTCTATTAAGAGATGTGCACCTAATAAATTTGGCACATCCTCATCTTCATCACACTTCTGATTAAGACTGATGCATTAAATGCCAGTCTTAATAAATGTTCCCATAGTTTTTATCAACAAAGTTGTACTTTTTCACTTTCATCATTTTCTTTTTCGCAACCAAACTTACAAATATAAACTTCAGAAATATATTCCCTAATTACAAAAAGTATGTCACATCAGCATAAATATTTAGGGTAATTTTCAGTCATATATGATTTGGTTATTATTCCAGTATTTAGCACAGGAGAAAAGTGTGTGTTCCTTGGAATAAGGAGAGGCAGAATATTAAAATTAATGATTTACTAAGCAAAATAGATTAGAATGCTCTCTCAAGCACAGAACATGGCTACAAATTTATTTGATTGATTTAAATTCAAGGACATCTCTCATAATTGCATATTGAAGATAGCCGTACTGTATAATCAGACTTAATAGAGTTAGCAGAAATCCAAGCACAAATATAGTGTTATAAAAGCTGGCTGCTGAGAAATTATGAGCAATGATGATATTAACGAGAGTACAGATCAGATAAGAATCCTTGATCTTTTAGTCAACAAAATAAATCTACTATTCTAATTAGCTGATGAGTTGGCTTTTTTATTAAAAGTAAATCCTATCATCATTAACTTTGCTGAGTAATTCCCTTACACTGAGTATACCAGACTGCAGTATATCATTGCACAGGTAAGTACTGGATCTGTATTAATTATTCTGTTTGTACCTATTTCTTATTTAGGGCATTCATAAATGTATGGCAATAGCTTTCTCTTAGATTTATTCATAATTATGTGATTTTGTAAGCAGTTATTTTTACCCAGATTGAAGCTGCAAATGTACAGTAGTTACAGATACTTTGTAAAGTATCTTGCAATTAACAAGCATCCTTGGGCACAAATTGTATACTTGGAATCTATCTATCTATCTATCTATCTATCTATCTATCTATCTATCTATCTATCTATCTATCTATCTATCTATCTATCTATCTCATATCTGTCCATCTATCTCATATCTATCCATCTATCTCATATCTATCCATCTATCTCATATCTATCCATCTATCTCATATCTATCTATCTATCTATCTATCTATCTATCTATCTATCTATCTATCTATCTATCTATCTATCTATCTATCTATCTATCTATCTATCTATCTGTTTGTTCTTGTTAAAACGATGACTACAAAATTCAGTTACTGGTCATAGAGGTTTAAAGGGACACTGTGACCACCAAACAGCACCAAAAAGTGGTGGTGGGGTGAGAAGGGGGGGGGGGGGGGGAGAAGTATTTCCTAATACTCACCCACTGCCCCTTGAAATGTACCCCCATGAAGTCTGTCCACTGTCTGAAAATTTGACTCTTTTAAGATTGCTGTCTGCATGCACTCTTTGGGAAAACATGCACACTGTCGGCTGCAAATAGTCAGATTTTCAGTTTGCTCAAGGACCTCACCAGGGAACAGCGTGGGAACGAGGCAGCAAGTGAGTAAAATAATACTTCCACTCAGCTCCCCATCACATCCCCGAACATCAGCATAACTCAGTTTACAGTGCTGTTTGGTCGTGATAGTCTCCTTTTAAGGCCTTAGTCAGACGGACGTTTTTTCGCGCGATTTGCGCATGCGCATGCGATTCGCGCATATATAGAACCAATGGTTCGCTATGGTATCGGTCACATGTCCGCTTTTTATGCGGATATGCGATAAATTATAGGACACGACGATTCGCAGATCACGCCTATCTGCGTTCGGCGTTTTATGTGCGCACCAAAATCATTTTTTTCGCCGGCCAGTCTAAGTTTCATGCGCATTTTGATGCGCACGGCGATTTTTCTCCGGTCAGACGGGCGTTTTGCTGCGATGATTAACGCGGCTAGGTGCAGATTTTTCCCGCGATTTTTGGCCCCCGGTCACGCGATTTGCGCATGCGCATCCGACATGCGATCCGCAAATCGCGCGAAAAAACGCCCGTCTGACTAAGGCCTGAGGGTGAACACCCACTTGCATTTTTCTTGCATGTTTTTTTCACATGATATCGCTGCGTTTTTTTTAACGCGGTTGTCAATGGGACTTTCTAATGCTAAAAACGCATCACACAAAACTCACAAAGCACAAACTTGCAATGCGTTTTTAACATTAAAAGTCCCATTGAGAATTGCGTTAAAAAATGCAGCGATATCGTGTGAAAAAAACGCGCAAGAAAAACGCAAGTGGGTGTTCACCCTAAGGCCTTAGTCAGACGGGCGTTTTTTTCGCGCGATTTGCGGATCGCATGACGGATGCGCATCCGCAAATCGCGTGACCGGTGCCCGAAAATTGCCCGAAAATCTGCTCCTAGCCGAGTTTCATTAGAAACTGCCGGAGCTGTCCAGCGCCAATCAGGGGGCAGGTCTGACTCACACCCCCTTCACACCCACTGCAGGCCGGCCGCGCGGAACTCCGGCTGCCGGGAGCAGGTGAGTATATATATATTTTTTATTTTAACACATTTCTGGATGAATTGCAGGGAAGGGCTTATATATTTAAGCCCTTCCTGACAATTCATCCCGCGCACGCCGGCAGCCCATTGCTTTCAATGGAGTCGGCTGTATTGCCGGCTCCATTGAATTCAATGGGCAAACATCGTTCTTCTCTGCCACAGCTGTTACAGCTGTGGCAGAGAAGAATGATTTGTCTACTATGTGTTCTCAATGGGGTCGGCGCTGCTGCCGCCGGCCCCATTGAGCGCATATAGAGAAGAGAACAGGAATCGCAGATCGCAGATAGGTGCGATCTGCGATTTCTGTTCTATAATTTATCGGACGAGCGCATAAAAAGCGCTCATGTGTCCGATACCATTGCAAAGCAATGGTTTTGAAAAATCGCGGGACGCATGCGCATGCGCAAATCGCGCGAAAAAACGCCCGTCTGACTAAGGCCTTAAGATGAGGTTGACACATCAGCCCTATAGTCACAAGTTCTGATATTGCATCATTGATGAGGTGTTGTAAACAAATATCAGCAGGTGATAAGGGAAGTGTCATCATAGGAGATTCTGAAGGTGTTTGAGATTGAAGTTAATAAAATGACCTTCAAAAAAGCCAGCAAAATTCCTCTAAGTCTTACAGCAAAGTCAGAGATAAAACCATTCATGTGTAATCAAGAAATAATAAAAAAGTTTTTGCTGTTGAATATGCAATAAACAGAACATATTCAGTACTTTGATATAGCCAAATGTCACTCACCGCATCATATAACAAAAATAAACTGGTGGTTAAGACACCTGTTGTTCAGCAAAAAAATGTTCAGAAGAAAACAAATTAAGTTTAGAAATGTCTCTAGCTCAAAAGTATATCATATTCTGTATAGTCACAGGCCCTTTTTTTTGCGTGCAAGAAATGCGTGTGCAAAATCCGGAAATGTGTAAACCCATTGGCAATGGGTCCTATTCTCTGCATGTTGCGCACATAAATTTTATGGCTGCAAAAATGTGCGCAAATATACCCATGTAAAGGAGCCCTTGCATGAACTATTCTTGTCCGGTTATCTGATCAAAATAGGACATGCAGCTATGTTGCAAACTCTGACTTTCATTCAAAGTGAAAAATCAGTTGTGTGAATGAACCCATTTATAGAATTGTAGAGTTGGAAGGGACCTCCAGGGTCATCAGGTCTAATCCCCATCTCAATGCAGGATTCACTAAATCCTCCCAGATGTCTGTCTAGTCTATGTTTGAAGACTTCTTTTGAAGGAGCACTCACGACCTCCCCTGGAAACCACTCCTCTCTTATAGTTTCATCCCATTGGTTCTAGTCTTTCCTTCTTAAATGAATGGGTTATTTTCCTATGCTAGTTCTGTCCAGCTTGGAATCAGCCAGAACTTGCATGGGAATATTGGCCGTGTGAATACAGCCTAAGGCCTTAGTCACACGGGCGTTTTTTCACGCGATTTGCGGATCGCATGACGGATGCGCATCCGCAAATCGCATGACCGGTGCGCGCAAGTCGCCCGCAAATCGCCCGAAAATCTGCTCCTAGCCGCGTTTCATTAGAAATGGGCCGAAGCTGTCCAGCGCATTGCATTCAATGGAGACGGCAATAGAGCCGGCTCCATTTAAAGCAATGCGCTGCGGGCGAGCCCGGGATGAATTGTCGGGAAGGGCTTAAATATATAAGCCCTTCCCTGCAATTCATCCTAAAATGTGTAAAAATAAAAAATATATATATACTCACCTTCTCCCGGCAGCCGGAGCTCCGCGTGGCCGTCCTGCAGTGGGTGTGAAGGGGGTGTGAGTCAGACCTGCCCCCGATTGGCTCAGCGCTGAGCCAATCAGAGGCATGTCTCACTCACACCCATTCATGAATTCATGAATGGATGTGAGTCAGGCCTGCCCCTGATTGGCTCAGCGCTGAGAGGCAGCAGTCACTCACCCATTCATGAATTCATGAATGGGTGTGTGAGTGAAACCTGCCTCTGATTGGTCAGGGCTGTGACCAATCAGAGGCAGATCATTCAGCAGGCGGGGATTTTAAAGCCCCGCAGGCTGAATAGTGCCGAGAAGCAGTTCAGGAGAACTGACAGCGGCCGCGGCTGGACTCCGGCTGCAGCGGAAAGGTGAGTATACAATTTTTTTTTATTTTAACACATTTTAGGATGAATTGCAGGGAAGGGCTTATATATTTAAGCCCTTCCCGACAATTCACCCCGCGCACACCGGCAGCCCATTGCTTTCAATGGAGCGGCTGTATTGCCGGCTCCATTGAATTCAATGGGCAAACATCGTTCTTCTCTGTCACAGCTGTTACAGCTGTGGCAGAGAAGAATGATTTGTCTTCTATATGTTCTCAATGGGGTCGGCGCTGCTGCCGCCGGCCCCATTGAGCGCATATAGAGAAGAGAACAGGAATCGCAGATCGCAGATAGGTGCGATCTGCGATTTCTGTTCTATAATTTATCGGACGAGCGCATAAAAAGCGCTCATGTGTCCGATACCATTGCAAAGCAATGGTTTTATAAAATCGCCGGGCGCATGCGCATGCGCAAATCGCGGCTAAAAACGCCCGTCTGACTAAGGCCTTAAAGTATGTATACAGCAGATGAGTTGGAACACAGACGGCAACTAAATAAACCATCTTGAACTTGTTTGAAATAACTTTATAGCAGGAAGCTATACAAAAATGATAAAAATAATACTTGCTCCCCTTGTGACTAGCAGTAAGAAATTCTTTGTATCTGAGCCTCATTATTGGTCCAGTGACATATTTTCGCTCATAGTTATGATCGTTCGTTGCCAGCTGTGTGTTGACAATAATAGATGTTGGGCATGAAAGTAGAGTCTGGCATAGATGTGAAAAAGGTGTAGTCTCACCGTGGACACAACCCACAGAGCATGCAGAAGGTCGTTGACTCCATCTTGAGGCCTTGATGTTTTGGCTTCTTAGCAAAGCACGCATTTCAAGATGAGCACCAGAAAAAATGTAATCTGGATGGAAAACACTTATGAATTAGTCAACCTCCAAACTCTGGGTGTCACGTCCGTGCAGCACATGAGCACTAAGCTCAGCATGGATGCAGGGTGATGATAACCACGACTGTAGTACATTGCACTGACGAACAGTGCGCACCATAACCGAAGGACATAGCCCAGAAGTAAGGCCCATGCAACACCAGAGTACAACACTCCGTATGGCGACAGGGAACGCTTTGCGGGACGGTAGCACCACCCCAGGGAGAGGGAAAGAAGCCTGGCCCTAACCTAGTAGGGAGGGTTACAGGTCCTTGCCTAAAGCGGGGACATCGCCCCAATAAAAGGTGGTCCAGCGGTCATTTTTCTGGGCCCTGATTGTCCCTATAGGAACCCCTGGAGATGAACCTACACGCAAAGCAAATACAGAAAATAAAAAACAAAAACAAACTGGAAAGGAACCAGCAGCTACTTATCTGCAAGTTGAAAAACACTCAGCACAGCAGAGCTCCAAACTCCAAGTTCTCCACTATGAAATGGAATAAGCAACACTGCTCACCAGGAGGGGTGAGAAAGAATATATAGCCAGTCTGCACCTGAAAAAATGGCAAAGTAAATAGAACACCACACCTCCACCCTACTTTCAGGCATAGCTAATCCAGCATGCATCCATGCAGCAAGGCAGACAGCACCAGCAGGCCCTGCACATGATGCATTAACCCTTGACCTGCTTAACCAGGCAGCAGGTCCTTGCCTGTGTTGAAGCTACCATGCCACGATGTCGCAACCGGCAAGTCACAATACTGGGTTCTTCTATTATAAATACAAAGGCTATTTCAGTATCATCTTGAATTATTGATGGTTGATAAGGATATGAACAGCAAACAATCTGATGGGGTTGTATTAGAGAGAACAATATTGGACTACCTAATAATGATGCCATGACAGCAAACATGAATTTTGTCTTCATTAAAGATGATGCTTTCCCATGAAACCCCCATGTCATCAAACCCTTCCTTTAGATGGTTTTGAATAGGGAGAGAAATAATTTCAATTATTGGTTGTCCAGGGCTAGAGAAGTTGTGGAAAATGCATTTGGGATAATGTTGAACAGATTCCACACCACAATCAATCTCCTTCTGGAGAAAATCAATAAAGTAGCACTAGCTTGCAGCATTTTTCACAATTACTTGAGCCAAAATGACTCCTCTTCTTACTTTGTGGTGAACATGCTATATACAGAAAATCCAAAAACTCATCAAGTGGCTGTTTTGCAGTCAGTTTCAATTTGAAGTGTTTGTGATGATGCAGTGCGCTGCATTAACAGCACTGAACTTACTTCAATGGTGATGGTGCAGTGGCATGGCAGGAATCCATGATATGAAGTAGAACTGTGTGTTCTTTTGGATTGTGTTTTTATAATTGTTGTCAGCAATAGCACATAATACAAGACATGTTCCTTATTGTATATCAATAAAACATTTGAAAAGATACTGGTGTAGTGATGAATGATTAGTGGAATAGTTGGTTGGTGTCGGTATTGGGCCAATTTAATGAAAATCATCATTAACAGGGATGTCCGATATTGGAAATAAAAATCAGGCTCACTTATTTGCCCTCTAGAAGATCCCCAATGCAGTCAAACCTTTCAGATTGCATGGGAATACAGCCACACGTCTGAGTAACACTGTGCTTCTCCCAAAAAATTGTCAAAATAGTGTACACTGGTGTAGGGGTCAATCATAGGACACAGGAATCCGTGAAAACAAAAGAAGGCTAACATGGGGTTTCCTGGATCAAACATTGTTCTAAGGAAGACAATAGGTATGCTGTTCATTTTAAATCCAATGTTATAAATTTTACAAGAACAAATTCTCCCGGTTGATCACAACACTCAAGCATGGGCTTACTCCAAGGAACAAATTTTGCTATGCAAGCTAGCAGGTGTACTGCATGTTTTAAAACACTGTCCTAAATTTTACAAGGACAAATTCTGTCAGGTGAACACAGCACTCAAACACAGACCTCCTTCTCCAAGGAAAAGCATACAATTTATCAAAAATTATGCCAAGGGAGACAACAGATGTAGTGCTTGTTTTTTTTGTTAAGATATGGCACCTCTGATTTCACATCCTGAGTACACATTGCCTGACCACATGCATAACCCACTCTCATCTCTCTCTTCAGAGCAGAAAAATAGTTTTGCATCAGTGCATTCAACATCTTAGTTTTCTCCCTCTGGTTGTTTGGACTACCCGGTTGACATCTATCACACTGAATGATCAAACAGTTCTTAAGACTGATCTATGACGACTGCCTACGAAAGCTGCAGGGCAGGAAATTTGGCATGAGGTAAAGTAGAGGGGGAATGTTCATGGCCTACTGGTGCAGACTAAATACTGTGTGCCTACAACCTGGAGCAAGAGAAGGTGGTGGTAGTTGAGGCATGCTGTGTCATCCAATCTATGATTTGCTCTGTATGATATTGATGTTCCATACGGGCAGAACCACGTTTAAGGAATGGCAGCAGGCTGGCTTTGCCCCCTGCAGAACATGGAGCTGCTGCTTCAGTGGGAGCCACTTGAAGAGCAAACTTGGTCCATCCTTTACCACCTCCCCCACCAGTGAGACATCCTCTACCCCTTGCTTTCTTTGTGATTACTTTTATTTATTTTTTTCTTTAGTTTTTTTTTGGTTACCTTTTTAGTGAAATTATATGTAACCTATCAACTAAAGGCCCATTTATATGGGACAATTATTGTTCAGAAATGTTTAAAGCCGACGCTTCCCATGGGAGCATGAACAATAGTCGTCCCGTGTAAATAGGACGAGTAAATGCAGAGACTGAACAACTGAGCGAGAGTTGCTCAGTTGTTCAGTTTCTGTATGCAGAAAACTGAATGACTAACTGTTCAGTGTATACAGCAGTCGTTCAGTTCTGAATGACTGTCTGCTTACAGGGAATGGAGGCAGCAGGGAGGGGACACTCCCCAGCCGCCCCTCCTCCATGCTGACCACACTCTGAGCAGTTCCTGCAATACTCATTCCTATGCAACAGCACAGGAGCAAGCCTCACTGGGACGTGCTGTTGGGCATCGTTTGCCCGGCAGTTTGTCCTGTGTAAATGGGGCTTAAGTTTGTAGATTGCAGAAAACTACTGCTAACTTTTTAAGGCCTGCAAATAATTCATTGAGGCTGGTCTGATGACTTTGAACATCTGAGGCGGCTTTGAAAAAAAGCCAACTAATTAGACTGTGATCCCTGAGCAGCATGATATGTGAGTACAGAAGACCACACAGTATAGCTTTTATATTTGTGAGTTGTACTTGCTTGGCGCAGCGTAATTGAATTCCCCAAACCCCACTACTATCTATGTAAGGTTTTCAAATAATTTGTAGTAGTCAGACTCAGAACAATATATGAGTCCATAAACAGAGAACTGCAATATTCCCCATGACAAAGCATAGTTTTTCTGTCTGCTTTGTTGCTATATACATTGACAACAGCAGAAATGTGTCCTCTCCCAATGTACAGGCCATAGATTTAAAAGAAAAACTTTTATTAGAAAATATTAAAAACAAGGGCAAACATAAAGACACTTACAGACATGAAAATGACAGAACAGAAGAAAATTGCAGCCCTTCTATACAGAATACTTCACAGCACCCGCCTGTCTTATGTGATATCTAGTTAGGACAGGGATTCATTTAGGGCAATCCTAATGCCCTGCTCCTGACGAACTGTCTAACACCCATACAGGAAAACACGTTGAGCACAATAACAATCAATGTACGTGAGCATAAATAAGAGTGTTTAAGCATACTACTGGACCAACAAACACATCATTGTTGAGCACAATATGGAAAATCATATTCACCCTCTATTTGCTATTGGTGAAACACAATTTTTAATGTAGGAATTCACCTTTTACATGGCAACATCCTCATTTAAATTCAGAAAATCATTGCTTTTTATGCAGTTTTTAGAGACGGAAGTCAAAAAAAATTCTGTGGTGAATTCCTCTGTCTGAACATACTCTTGTTATGTCCATATGGGGTGGATTTGCATTCGCAGGAGCAGCAAAATACACAGGCTGTAATCTGCTGTAAATCTGCTCTAAATTTGCAACAGTAGCCACAGATTTGAAAAGCAGAATTTCCGCAAAGAAAATCAGCACAAAATCCACAGGAATAATACACAGCGTGAAAATTGCCTGTTTCAGAAATCTCCTTCACATGCTGTGTAATTTTCAATATGAAGGTGCCTACCCATTAGTGTTTTTTTTTTGTTGCGCTGCGAGATCGAGTGAAAACACACGCCTCGCAGCACAAAGAAAACTGCGATATCGCTAAATTCTTTCAATGGGGCCGGCAGCAGCGCCAGCCCCATTGCATAGGGAGTATATCGCGAACTTCTGCCACAGCTGTAGCAGAAGTCCAGAATGCTATCCCATTTCTTATGTGTTATTACAAAACATATTGTAAAATGGTTTATTTCAATTGATTCAAATTTATTTCTGCTTTAAAAAATTCTTACCATACTAATAGAAAGTATTTAAATGGATTTAACAGTTCAAGAAATGTTTGAGTATAGTGGGTTAGCAAATTATAATTATAATGGTCACTAATTATAAGAAAATAGTATTCTAAAGGACAAATAAATGTTGGTTTTTTTTACATTTTATTTTTCACAAGAGAATAGTTTATGTTACTTAGATTAAGTACATCAGAAGAATGCACCTGCAAAATTAAAGATATGCAACATTTGTTATAAAGGGAAAACTCTGCTGGGACTACTTCTGCATGTTACATGGAGATCTTCAAATCAACCACGTCTAAATGATTCCAATTTATACAATTCTCCTAAACTTAACAGCTGCACCATTTTAGAAATGAGTCTCTTAAGACCTATCAATGAGCAAAAACTGAGAATGCCCATCCATTATCTATAACAGAAACCTGGCACCAAATATTTTCACAAGACAAGCAAAAATAGATGACAAAAAGAGAAAAAAAGAGATTGAGATGATACTGTAATCCAGTTAAGGTAGATAGTTATTTACTGCATGTAGTTATGTAGCAGAAACAAATATAGAGATAAGCAATTTACTGCAGGATGAAGTAAGTTTTAGAGATAAGAGTAACATGGGAGAAATCTCGTACATATTGTAAAACAAAATGAAACTAATAAAAAACAAAGTGCCGTACTGCAAAGTACGGGAAATCCATGAAAGCACGCTCTATTTTCTATTCTACTCTCTCTTTTGCTAAAAAACACTATTTACATTTTAGGCATAAGGCTGAGTTAGAGAGACAGTTATAAGCAAACATCTCAGAATAAAGAAATAATAGTCTGGAGTATTCTATTGTATTGATGACATGTATCTGCACTATGTAATATAGAAACATTTTGAAGTATACTTGGTGGCATGATACTTCATCACAGAGTTGTAGGTACAGTAGATATTTTGCTCCAATGACTGTGTCAATCTTTTTTTTAACTATTAAAAAAAAACACTCCAGCAATTTTTTTTGCCTAAATAGCTCTAGTGTAGCATAGTAAATTATTACACAATTATGAAGAGGCTCTTATGTACCATTTATTGGTTGTTTGTCATCTTAAAGGGGTTGTCTCGAGGAAGCAGTAAAATATTTTTTTTTGTCCAGCCCCCCTAATTAAGCAAACATTACTAAGCCCCCCTGTAAATGACTTTTCTAGCTGGTTTGTACTTACAGTTCCAGCGTTTCAGCAACTTATAAAAAGTTTCCCCAAGATGGCCGCCGGCTCTTTTCCCGTCGCTTGCTGTAGCCCGACGTGCGTGCTCCCGAGACGCTACCAGCTGTGTCTCCCTGACAACCAGACGCACCGCAGCTGCCGACCGGACCCCTGGATTGAACGCAGCCGACCAGTCACCCACCGCCAGGCAGCAGGTAACCGGCGCTAGCCCCCGGCTCCCCGCGCTAGCCCCCGGCTTCCCCGCGCTAGCCCCCGGCTCCGGGGCCCAGCGGTAGGCTCCGGGGCCCAGCGGTAGGCTCCGGGGCCCAGCGGTAGGCTCCGGGGCCACAGCGGTAGTCAGTCACGTGTCACCCCCGTCAGTCCGTCACCCATCACTTACCTGCGCGGCTGGGCTGGGCTGCTGGGCTGGGCTTCTCGGCTGGGCGGCTCCAGTTTCTGCACCTTCCTCTAACAGAGGATGGTAGCAGAATGGCCGCTCCAGCGCGCTCCCGAGAAGATACAGCTCGTCTGCGCATGCGCAGAAGAGCTGTAGTGGCGAGCACACTGAAGCGGCTCGTGCTCAGAGCAGAAGACCGGACTGCGCAAGCGCGTCTAAAAAAGCAAGCTGCCAGCGAATTTAGATGGAACCATGGAGACGAGGACGCTAGCAACGGAGCAGGTAAGTGAATAACTTCTGTATGGCTCATAATTAATGCACGATGTATATTACAAAGTGCATTAATATGGCCATACAGAAGTGTATAACCCCACTTGATTTCGCGAGACAACCCCTTTAAGTCCTTCTTTTGCCCTGATATGGTTGCTCTAATGCAGCCTACAGTTGTGTTCAGCACCAAAACAGAGCAATTTAATGCACTAAATGTTAATTCGACACCTTACGCTATTTGCATAGTGCATTATAGACTACTCATTGTTGGACCATGTAAATGAGATAGCTGTGCTGCAACATCAATGTAGCAAAGTCAACTTAAAAAAACATACATCTGTACATTTATCATTATGTAAAAACAGTAGTGGAGAAGTATCTGCACTTGCTCTGAGTCCTATCTATGGGCAACAAGTGATAAATCAGTGACATAGAACTGCAGTCCCCTAACTCATATTGCAGAATCTTAGTGTCTGCCTATGTGATTCCTGCTATCTCCTGGGTCCTGATTGTGAATAATAGGTTTCTTCTTGTCAGTTCTTACAAACAAGTGGAATTTGGAAATGGAAAAGAACATTATATTGATTTTTCCTTCTAGAAGAACTGCATTGTTTCCAAATTCAGTGAATCCCCATAGGAACAGTCAAATCTGAAGAAGAGTTTACTGATCTTAATTCTTTAAACTGACATGAATAAATAAAACTAAATTAAAAAGGAGTGCTTTACTGGTGTGAGCTCATTAGGTCCAACCAGAATTTTTTAAATGTAAAAATTAGCTATTAGTATCAATCATAATTAAATCCACTTGTACCATTGATATACAGATATAGGAAGGTTTAACTATCTGCAGCAAACTATCTTTTCTTAAGCCTTTGAAAAGCTATTGCTGTCTAATTTTAACACAACTAAATCTATTGTAAAGTAGTTGAAAGGGTAATCACACTGTGACACAGAAAGTTATCTTAACGAGTTGCAAGTCAAGTTAAACTTTGCTATAGATGTCACCGTCATCTTTATTTCATAGACAAGGAAATTTACATATATTTAATACAGTGTAAAAAGCAAGGAATAAAAAGTCAAAGTTCCCATTATCCAAAATCCAGAATTCATAGCCAAGTTCATAATTTTCCAGGATGCAATTATTTTGTATAAACACAAAAGATCTCAAATAAAAATTTCAAAAGTCGAGAATAATCAAGTCTTATATTCCACCATTGTACTAATGTACGTAGTGTTACAACATCTTTTCACAGGTATAGCCTTAGAACATAGCAAAGCTTTTACCATATGCATGATGTAAATGAGATATGTTATATTTAATCACGGGACAACCCATCAAAGGGAAATGTGTTGGATGCCATCTAGGCATTTGCATAATTCTTCTCTACCTAATGTATATAGGATATTGTCACATTCCCATTCCCGGGAGAGTAGAAATCAATTACACTTAAAGTGAACCTGTGACCTAGAAAATGCTATTCAATGTCCGGCCATGATGCTTAAGTGTAGGGGCATGTGAGGAAATCAATATATAGCCTTATGGGAAGAGATTCAGTATAACATTTTTTATTGAACTCTCCACTCATTGTATACTTAGGAGTTTGATGTGTGGCTATTACCAGTGATTGATAGCCTTCTATGCATGAGTGTATGTCAGGACCGCCTGCTTTCGGGGTCTCCATGCCCACACCACCGGCGGTCTCCGATCCTATCACCCGCTGATTGGGTGCGGCGCAGGGGAGCCCCGGTCTTGGTGACCTCCCCTGGCCGCCAGGGTCCCGGACATTGGCTCCGGTCGCACGCTGCTGTACTCAGGAGGCAGCGCCCGGGTAATCGGGTTGCTGGGGATGCGACGATGCTGTCCCTGTTGCCATGACATTCTATTAGCATGTTCTGCACTCGTTGCTGGATGTCTGGGTCTCTGCACTTGCTGACTTAGGTCTGGGTCTGGCTGCTGACAGGCTCCCCGCCCCAATCAGCTGCTGGGGCGGGAGTTCTGACAGCATTTAAACATGCCTTTTTGCTTCCAGCATTGCCAGTGTATGTTTGTCTCCAGACTACACCCGCATATTTCTGATCTGATTTCCCGTTGTGACCCTCTGCTTTTGGACTTGACTTTGACCTCGCCTAATCCCTGGTACCGCGTATTCTCCTATTGCCGACCCGGACTTCCTGACTTGCCTCTGTGTCTGTTTGTCTCTGTATTTGTTTGTAAGTCTGACCCCCTGCCCCGCTTCCATAGTGAGTATAGGGACCGTCGCCCAGTTGTCGCCCTGGTCTTCTCCTTCCCCCGGTCAGTAATGCACAGATTGCTCTGCAGCTACACTGTCAATCACTTGGTAGATGGCATTGGTAGACTAAAAACTAACTTTGCAGTTATGTGCAAAGTGAGTATTTAAAGGGGTTGTCCCGCAGCAGCAAGTGGGTCTATACACTTCTGTATGGCCATAATAATGCACTTTGTAATGTACATTGTGCATTAATTATGAGCCATACAGAAGTTATAAAAAGTTTTTCACTTACCTGCTCCGTTGCTGGCGTCCTCGTCTCCATGGAGCCCGCCTAATTTTCGCCGTCTAAAATGGTCGAATGGCCAAATTAGACGCGCTTGCGCAGTCCGGGTCTTCTGCTTTCTTCAATGGGGCTCCGTGTAGCTCCGTGTAGCTCCGCCCCGTCACGTGCCGATTCCAGCCAATCAGGAGGCTGGAATCGGCAATGGACCGCACAGAAGAGCTGCGGTCCACGGAGGAAGAGGATCCCGGCGGCCATCTTCAGCCGGTAAGTATAGAAGTCACCAGAGCGCGGGGACTAAGGTAAGCGCTGAGCGTTTTTTTTTTTTACGTCCCTGCATTGGGGTTGTCTCGCGCCGAACGGGGGGGGGGGGGTTGAAAAAAACAAAAACCGTTTTGGCGCGGGACAACCCCTTTAAGAGTGTAATCCAATATTCAGCCAGTAGTTTAATTAAGAACTATTCACGTTAGGGTTTAATAACATTCTGCAGATTTCTTGCAGACATTTCTGCAACTAAAAATTAGTTCCATTTATTTGAATCAGATTATGCAACTTCTGCATACATATGGTTTACTGCAAACTCCATTCAGATAAGTAGGATGATTGCAGACATTTCTGCAGCATACATGCAGGTTGTGAACATGTCATTAACCATATCCCACTCTATGCAGTAATAGTACAGTGCAGTGAGTGTGCCATGCTCACAAACCACCATATCACTAAGGCACAGTGATAGTTAAAGCATGAGAGCAGTTCCCACAACCTAACTTGTGGAGGCTGGCCCATATTATATAGGTATCTCTGGAACCAGCTGTTTAACTCCTCAGAGGTTGTGGCCAAAGTGTCGTTGTAACAAAGTCTGCCATGTACATAAGTCTACTAGGCCTTGTGAGAAGCAAAACCTAAAAAACTGCCTGAGGGCTTAGTCACACGGGCGCATCGGCGCCCGTGTCACTGCAGGAAGAAGACGGCCGTACTTCAAGATGGACGTCTCTCTGCAGTGCCGTGAGAAAGAACATGTGACTGGCTTCATTGCCGGTCATGTCTTCTTTCTTCAGCGCTGCGAGGAGTCGTCCATCTTGAAGTACGGCTGTCTTCTACCTGCAGTAAGGGCTCAGTCACATGGGCGAATCAGCGCCGGTGTACGGGTGCCGATGCGCCCGTGTGACTAAGCCCTGGCAGTGTAGCAATAAATTTGGTATTGCCATTATTATAATGATTCAGAGAAAGCAGTTTATGTGTTATTTATAATACACGGTGTAATAACAAAGCCCATGACCCCGTAAAAAAATTAAACAAGTTATGCAATATTTTGTGTTTACCCCAAAATGGTGCCATTAAAAAGTACATCTTGTCCCATGGTGTATATGAATTTAGATAGAGGGATGGCGCTGTCTTTTTACTCTATCAGTCCTTAATGGGTTGTCAAGGGGATAGTCATGGTATCCAGAGGCCCAGTAAAAGGCCCTCAGGCTTGCCATTTTAGCACACCTACTACAGCACAATGTACTGCAGTGCAGAACTATTGCAGTGTATTATACAAGTGATCATGCAATTGCATAGTAAAGTCTCTGAAATATCAAGGTAGTGGGGATAAAAGTTTAATGCAATGTCAAAAATATCAAAGGATTAAACCTCTCCTTCTCCCATCTCTAACATAAATATACACATAATTGGTATTGCCGCATCTGTAAAAGGCCAAACTATGAACATATTACATTAATTATTTCTCACAGTGAACTCCAATAAAAAACAATGCACGAATTGCCATGTAGTCACCTTGCCTACCAAAAAATGTAATAAAAAGTAATAAAAAATCAGATGTGGTCCAAAATGGTGGCAACAAAAACTACAGCTTTCCCCTCAAAATACAAACCCTCACACAGGTCTACTGACAGAAAAAAAAGTTATGGGAATGTGGCAACACAAAGCAATTTTTCTTTTTTACAAATAAAACTTTATAAATTTAATATAGCTGTGACCCACAGAACAAAGCTAACCTCATTTTTATTGCACAGTAAACACCATAAGGCCTCGATCAGATGAGCGTGTTTTGTGTGCAACTATAGGCGCGAAAAAAAATGCTCCACTTGCATGTGCTGAAAATGCGTGAACGGGCAATAGTTCATATATGCATCACATGAAACATTTCCCAGTCACTGGAGCTGCTGCGCTTGGAGAAGCGCAGCTGCTCCAGGAAGAGAGAGAAGAAGCCTTGCAGGGCTTCAGGATTTCCCCAAAGCAGGGAGAGTGAGTGGAGCTATGGGAGGTTTCCCCCTAGCACAGAGAGACAGAGCGGGGCGAAGGGTTAATTCCCCTATTGCTCCGCTCACAGGCTTTGACTAATCTGATTTTAGCTTTGTTTTCACTGTAAATAGTGTATAATGATGTAGATGCAAAATTGTATTGTAAATCAAATATTTAGTGGTAGTTTCAAGTTACGTTCTTGAAACACATTAGTTTTTCATATTCTAGATAGCATGTAGTTACCGTAATAATATGGGCTAATGTGGAAAAAGAATTTACTGAACATGAATGTTTTGTTTCTCATACGGTAAGCATTTTCATGGAAGCACAATAATAGAGATGTCTGTAACTTTTTCTGTGCCGTAAACAATACAATAGAAAGTGATTTCTTTCTAAATATATACAGAATGTATATTTTTCATAGAACGTGAAGCATGAAGTAGACAACATAATAGGGAGCTAACTTCGGAACTGGAAATAAGTTAGAATTATGTTGTGCCATGGTTTTATATATTGTCATAGTGTAGCAAAGATAAAGCCACATAATTTATGGTTGTATTTATAGTGCAATAGTCACATCCAACCCTTTTGAAAGATCTCTAAAGTATTGCAATAGCAATATATAGATACACAGGAACATTTTTTTCATGAGCTAAAAGAGAAATCTTGTATTTAACCATGGGACAACCCCTTTAAAGTGAGATGTGTTGGATGCCATCTGGGCATTTACATAATTTGTCCTTTCCTTTTGTATATAGGATGTTGTTACATTTCCATTCCTTGGGAAATGGCAATCAAGTTTGCTCTCTAAGACACAAACACATTACTCAGTGCAGTGTGCCAAAGAAAAAAGATCTAGAACAAACTTTTCCTTTTTAGCAAAATGCTTCCAGTCCAAAAGAAAGGGAGGCAATAATTTAGAAATGAAACATAATGAGGTATCTCACTTATTCTTGATTAACATTGTTAAAAATCTTAGTTTCTTGCAGAGTTCAATTTATGGGATAAAATGTTGACTCTTAGGGCTCAGTCAGACTAGAGTTTTTTTTCCACACATGTTAGGTGCGTTTGCGATTCGCATCTATTAGAACCAATGCTTTCCAATAAAACCAGTCACATCTCTGTTTTTTTTTCATGTGGAAAAAATTTGCAACTGCAAGAAATAGGACAGCGATTTGCAAATGCACCTAAAATTCACACATATAGTACGGCACAATTGAAAGCAATCGGAGCTGATCGCTATCCCCTGCTGCAGCTGTGAAAGCTGCAGCAGAGGATTCTTTGGATGTGAAATCCCTGGATGCTGTCAGATCTAGGGGTTTCACCTTGTGGTCAATGGGCTCAGCGACCGCAGCACCGACCCCATTGAAAACATACAGAGAAGATTGCTATCCTCTGCCACAGTTGTGACAGCTGTGGCAGAGGATTTCTTCATCTCCTCTGGGAGTCCCCTAATCACAGTAGCTGTAGAAAAAGAAAGGTAACTGACCTAGCTGCTCTTCTCTCTGTCCATGACAGTCTTCTCTGTATTCTGGTAGCTGGGGATTAAAAAATCCCACCTCCATAAAGCGCTGCCTCTGATTGGCTGTGACGAATCAGAGGCAGCACTTTGCCATTGAATGACAGCTGAGAGCTGCGTGTGATTGGTCACAGAGCTCAGCCAATCAGAGGCAGCGCCCAGTCATTCGTTGAATGGCTGATCGCTTGTGTGACAGCTTGGTGTGATATCTTTTACAGGGCTCTATATTTATTCAAATACATGTAGCTCTAAAAAAAAATGATTGTTTGCATCTTATACCAAAAACCACCTGCACACGGGTGGGTCAGATTCCACATGCGGAATCCCACAGCAGAATCTGGCCCTGGCAGCAGTGGCATCCGCATGGACCTGCCTTTCTGTATCTTCATTTGTACTGTGGATAGTCTGCACAGCTCGCCATTAGACATGCGCAGTGCAGATTTTTTAAAATCTGCTTCTTATTCCGTGTCATCACCTAGTGATGATGCGGAATCTGCGACCTTTCCGCAATGTCAATATCAGTGGTCGTCGTCTGTGTGGAATCCACGCAAAAGTGGAGCATGCTGTGATTTTTCCTCCACGAGTGGAAACCATAATTGGTTTCCGCTCATGTGCAGGAAGTATCACTTTTCCATAGCATGCTATGGACGTGTTTGCTGCAGAACCCGAAGGCAGATGCCAACCAAGGATTCCGCAATGCATCCGCATGCAGGCGGCCCAAAACAGCCAGGCTTATGGCCTTCAGTTTATTGGCATTATGATTTCCACTTTTTTTTGACACCTTAAATATGCTTGACAAATGTATCTATCATAGACAAATACTTCTTTACAATCTGTGACTGATATATCTGTCAATGATATTATAGGCACTGCATCTAGTGTTTCCTCAAGTCTGGCTCAATGAGGTCAACAAGCTCAATTACAGGTATACATGTCTCTGTCTGCTGTGGTATTTTTTAACTGTATCATTTTTGGAGTGCACAGATTAGAGGGAATAGTGACTGCCACTCTATTCACATTATAACTGACAGAAAGGAAAAAACTGTCATACTGGCAGTTAACTGTATCAGTCCTGCAATAGCAGAACTGCACAGGGGGAAAGATTTTCCTTGTATATCTATAGAAAATGCATATACTATAGGGCAGATTTATTGTCTCAGGACAATGACTGCAATCACAGTGGAGGTCCTTTTGCATGTTGCCCCACTGGCCTACTTCAGAGACAATGGCATAATCTTTCCTAAACCTCCGCAGGCTTTTCATTTATTGTTAGGTTATGTAATTCAAATATTTTAAACAACATTATGAGAAAATAAAAAAATTGTATCCAGCATCCAAGAGTAAAATAAAACTTCTCATTTATTAAATCATGTTAAAAACTAAGCATGGATCCTCTTGTGCTCGCTAGCACCTACATCATGCTTTTCATTCCTGTACAGCACTTTGGTGAGGGTGCTGAATGCAGCAGAAACAGCTCTCCACAGGTTGAAGAAGAAACAGCTGAGCCAAACTTACAAGTTAGTGTAGCTGGAACTGCTATCTGCTACACTGCTGAGTGCAGGGCACATGGAACAGTGGAGTAAGTTTGGATGACATGACTTCCTTCTCCCGCCCTTGCTAGATATTGCCCATATCATTCTGTACATACCTGTACAGCATTTTGATTTGGGTGCTGACGGTGACTGTAGCAGGAGCGGGTCTCTGCTACACAGGTGAGTGGGTGGAACGGCATCGTTCTCCCTTAACCCCCAGCTGGAGAGTGTGGGTCATATTGTCTTCTATAGTATAAAGAATCAGGTGTCAAGCCCCCTCTATTTCCCCACATATATAAATATCTTAGTATGTCATGTTGTCATCCAACCATATTATGGCAGAATTTCAGTTGCACACTGACACAGGACACACTAAAGCATGTATACTGTATATTAGATCACAAACCCACACGTATTTGGTATTCTTATGACTGTTGCAAATTTGAGTATAAACAATAACATATTAGTTAATTTTGGTAAAACATTATAAAATCAAAGAGGTAAAAAGGTTACGAATAGAGATGAGTGAACGTGCTCGGCCCCGCCCCTTTTTCGCCCGAGTACCGCGATTTTCGAGTACTTCCGTACTCGGGCGAAAAAATTCGGGGGGCGCCGTGGCGGCGCGGGGGGTTGCGGCGGGGAGTGGGGGGGGGAGAGGGAGAGAGAGAGGGTTCCCCCCTGTTCCCCGCTGCTACCCCCCGCACCGCCGCGCCTCTCCCCGCCCCCCGGCGCCCCCCGAATCTTTACGCGCGAGTACTGAAGTACTCGAAAATGGCGGTACTCGGGTGCGTAAGTACTCATTACGAGTACGTTCACTCATCTCTAGTTACGAATAATTTTTCATTTTTATTTTATCATCCCAAAATTAACTGAATAATGATTGAACTCAAATGTATATGTACCCCAAAGTGGGCCCAAAGTATGTGCAACTTGGCACCGAAACGTATCGCTTTACTGTTCTGACGGTTGTCAATAATGTTTGTGAACCTACTCTTATTTGGGATTTCAGATACTTACATGTGCTGCTGGCCTCTGGATCCACAATGTTCTATACTCCCCTCTGAAATAAATGCATGTTCTCTGCATTCCATTATGCTTTAAACCTTGTACATCTCCTGGAGAACTGGGATATTTTTCTTTTTCATTTCTCCAGATTTTAAAGGGATTGTCTATGGTAAGACTACACTTTTAATTTGTAGCCCATATAAATCTATTGAATAATCATGGTAATTTAAACTATTCCTTTCAAATACTATGAATTTCATTCAATTTCATTCAGAGGTTTCTCTTGATGTATTAAATATTGAATTGAAAATGCAGTCATTAAATGTGTTGGGCCATACTGCTCCTTTGCTAATAATTCTATTGTTTTATCTCTAGTTTAAGAACTATCACTGCCGCCTCAATTTGGAACCATAAGGACAACACAGCTTTCTTTAATGAGATATTGTAACCTGCATTAGTTTAATTAAATGTTGCAATGTAAACAATATTGATAATTTATGAGCTTTTACTTTGCAAATGTGGTCATCTGCATGTTTTGACAGAAGATTTTCATAGAATGTCAAGGTCTTTTTGTGAGACCAAATCTAGGTGCCAGATGGTCACTTTATTAAAATGCATTCTGAGCTGCATCCTAACAACATGGGACACAAAAGTTGCCAAGTTGTTTAATTCTGTGCGGAGCTCTGGCAGGTGGTTTTAGTATTGCATATGGGTTAAGAAATTCTTAGGACAATTTATCATCATGGCAGCTTGCAAATGGCCACTCTATACGAAAGTTCAAGTACCAATTTATATTGCACAGTACCTTCGTTCTATAATCACAAATTATATTAAACCAACATTAACACTTGCAATTAGAGACAAATATAACTGGCATATACAAATCAGAAACCCAGACTAAGCTACACTGACTAGGATTGAATTGAGGGATGAAAATTTAGACAACTCGAAAAGTGGAAATTATTTGTATATTCTATTGTTGCGTAACTATTATTATCTTTAACATATGTATTTGACAGCACTTATTCCATTAAAACAAGGCTCCAATTTAGAGTTCATTAATGATTATATTAAAGGAAAATCTAACGAAAATGCTCTTTAGGTATGTCATAGATACACATAAAAGATTGCATTGTTGGCCTTTGCAACCCCAATGAC